>NW_015536784.1:704419-735057 GCF_001515605.1 Sinocyclocheilus anshuiensis | reverse complement strand
TTAAAGAGCAATTGTAATAAAAAACCGATAGCCACACTGAATTTCAATAAATGTACAACAGTCACCCCATAAAAATCATATCATCCCATAATAATAAATGTTTAATTTATACTAAATAAGTTATAAAATTGCTAATTAAAACATTTATAGTATCAATATTTTAATGCGTTATACAAACAGTATTAACAGCTGAAATGAACGTTTTTTTTCCCTATCCATAATAAATATTAATACATTTATTAATTAAATTTGGCCCATTTTTAAATTTTCTGAAATTTAGCACCTCTTTTAAATTCACATATTTTATTCTTTGATGCTTCTATTTTTTCCCTTAAAATACACTCCCTTAAAATAAGGATTTTTATCTTGAGTTGGATTTTTAGATGGTTGTAACCTAACCTGGTTTTTCAATGGGGTTCAATTTTGACTCCAGTTTAAAAGGTGGGGTTTCTTTTATTGGTCAGTAAGATCCCACAACGGATTAAACAATGTCCAGATGCTCCTGAGTACATTTCTGCAAGATTTTCCAAAGTGTTATTTCTAATGATTTTAAGAACAGCCGACACACTGTGTCCAGTCGGTCGCCGTGATTTTGCCAAGTAAGACATGTTTCTGGATCAACATCTTTTTATCTATCTATCTATCTATCTATCTATCTATCTATCTATCTATCTATCTATCTATCTATCTATCTATGTCTGTCTGTCTGTCTGTCTGTCTGTCTGTCTGTGTACTTCATAAAAACTCAGCAATGCTGGTTTTTACCCACATTTGGCACTTAGTGTGGTAATTTTAGACCCTGAAAGCTGACAAATACATTTCCTTCACTAGATAAAAAACAGCCTTTTTGGTATTACGCAGTCTGCAAAACGTTCTGAACATGCTTGTTTATAGAAAAACCCCACACAACGAGTGCTACCTGCTGTTTGATTCCCATCGCTCACTGCGACATAAGCTGCGGGTCGTGAAAACACTACATGACAGAGTGAAAATACAGAGCGCCTCAGAGTTCAGGGGAGAGGAAGGCCAGCATGTGAAGGAAGCGCTGAAATTCACAAGTGGGCCTTTATGAAAACATCTGAAATGTCCAGGGGAGATTCCAGAGCAGTGAGCAGAGGAACGGAAGAACAGATGTAAAAACATTGTCATCCCTTAAATAATCATAGCATCAGGAAAACTCCACACCATGTTAAATAAACACAACATTTTGGTCCCCTTTAAACATATGGACACAATAAGACAAAACACCAGAAGAATCAGAAAACAAAGCGACAGTTTATGCTTGAGAGTGAGAAAGACTGGAGAACTGCCTGAAGAGACTCATGTAGCGGCGTCTATAGGGTCACTTGATCCAACAGTAATATATAGATTGTGGAGAACAGATAGTTTGTGAAAACAGTAAAAGAGGCCCTTGAAAACCTATCCCTCAATTCTGATTGGTTGATTGGAATGTTGTTCCAGGATCAACAAGGATGTTGATCCAGGAACATGTTGTACTTGGTGAAATCATGTTCACCATGTCCAGTCATGGGGTAAAGAGTGCACTTGTAAATAAATGTCTGTAAAACTTTCCAAAGTTTGTCTAGGCCTTGTTTCTCAGGTCGTCTGGAGTGCCAACAGTGCAGACAGGGTGGCTAGTCAGGAAGAATATAAGCAGATTAAGGTGTCAACTTCATGACAGTTACATTTGACAGTTACCTTTTGCCTCAAATTCTCAATTCAAAAAATTATAATATAATTTAAAAATGATAATAATACGTTTTATGTTTAATATAATTCAGTTGAAAATAAATACAAAGTTATTTAATGTTAAATTATTTAATTATTGCTATTATTGGTGAGACGTAAGAAGGAGTTTTACAGTCAGTAAATGTTGATGTTTATTTTATGGCTTTGGCAGGCATGCTGAAGTACAGAAATAGCATGTGTCATTTTGAACATGGTGTAGCTGAAGGTTTATTTTAAAGTGTGCCCTCCCTAATAATCTCAAACAATTTTTGTCTTCTTTTTATGCTATTTATAATGCTGAGGCTTACTGAGAAAACACGTGAAAAGGTGTTTTAAGACATTGCATTTTGTTTAATTCAGACTCTCTGAGGTTTTAGGCCTAGAATCACCTATCAAACCCATTTTGGCTCTTTAAAATTTGGCACTGACTCATATCATTGGCCAGAACTGGCACTACCTCCATCTGCAGTGGATGCGAGTTATGCGACTTTAAAGGAGTCGTCTATGCCAGTACAGATGAAATTAGAGCCATAACACTACGAAACCAGTAGCAGCACACAGACAAGTTCAGGTAATAAATGTGACATGGTGGTCATTAGACATGTGCTAAAGGAACATTTAACTTTCACGGAATTGTGGTTATTGCATATTAGATTTTATGGAAGTTTCCTTGTAGTTTGTAAATGACCTGGTTGAATGTCATTCCTACTTTGCAGTATTTTCAAAGGCCAGTGTTCATATATTTCCAGCAGTAAATGTAGCGTGAAGAATGTTTGATCATTTCTGACATGTCGAGGTCTGGTGGGTTTAAATGGAAGGTCATAAGACTAACCTTATAAGAGTCGGGCCATTGTGTTTCTCTGGAGAATTGGCTTAGAGGGCAAAAGTCATGTGATGTGTTGACTTTAGGCTTAAAGTTATTGATGTTGTTATTCTAGCTGTGTTTGTGAGTAATTTGCAACTTGGTTCTGCATGTGATTTTACTGCTGAGGCTTTATTACCACTTTACCTCCCCATTTTTGTCTTATCTAGTCTGTACTACGTCAGAACTCCAAACAAATCTTCCTATCCCATCTACTGTTCTGAAGCTGCATAGAGGAGAGCAGATATGAAGCTTAAGTTTTCCCTCGTGATGGCCTTTCTGTGTCAATGCGAATAAAGGAATGAAGGCCAGCGGAGGACGTGTTTGGACATGAGTTGTGTAAACCAGCTGCATTCGTGTTTTTGATGAAGTCAAGGTGTTTTATATCAGTGTGGGCAACATACAAGGAGTAGTTCACCCAAAAATTAATATTTGTTGAAAATTGACTCACTCTCGTGAGTTGCATCACCGGAACAGATGTGGAGAAATATGTGTAGAATTACATTACTTGCTCACCAATGGATGCTCTGCAGTGAATGGGTGCCGTCAGAATAAGAGTCCAAACAGCTGATAAAAACATCACAATAATCCACAAATAATCCACACCACTCCAGTCCATCAGTTAATGTCTTGTGAAGTGAAAAGCTGCGTGTTTGTGAGAAACAAATCCATCCTTAAGGCTTTTTTAACTTCAAGCCGTTGCTTCCGGCTAAAATATAATCCATAATAATGATTCCTCCAGTGAAAAATTCCATCCCGTTATCCTCTCACATCAAAATCCACCCACATATTTGTTTTGAACTGTTTTTAAATGGTGCTTGATCTGTGTATATTTCTCTCCTGATTCAGACCAGATTACTTTTTTCACTGGAGAAAGCAATATTATGGATAGAGGACTTGTATTTTATCGAAGTTAAAAGCATCTTAATGATGGATTTGTTTCTTACAAACACGCAGCTTTTGGCTTCGCAAGATGTTAATTGATGGACTGGAGTGGTGTGGATTACTTATTGTGATGTTTTTATCAGCTGTTTGGACTCTCATTCTGACGGCACCCATTCACTACAGAGGATCCATTGATGAGCAAGTGATGGAATGCTACATTTCTCCAAATCTGATGAAGTTCTGATGAAGAAACAAACTCACATCTTAGATGGCCCGAGGGTGAGTAAATTTTCAACAAATTTTGATTTTGGGCTGATCATAATATTTGGATGTCTGATTTTTGATTTTATCAGATGGTCCAGTAGGTTTGTAGGCTGATCGTTTGTCCGCTGGTTCATCAGGCTGTCTTCCACTGCAATACGTAACAAAGGAACATGGGCCACTGGGTCGGTTGAACCAGGTTTCCTCTTGTTGTCTTTGCCCGCTATGCCTCAGGTGATAGTGGGGAGAGGACAATTGAACATGGTGTGTTTTGAGTGAACGTCAGGATACTCCTCCCTCAGAAGGTTCAGCAGGAAGACCCTTTTCATGCCTGCAGATAACAATCAGAGAATGGCCCGCTCTATGTTTGCGTGTTTTCTCTAATGAGATCTCTGTGAAATCTGGCAGTTTTACTAATAATGGTTGAGAAAACACATCTTGACAATGCTTTAGTTCCAGCTAGTTTCTTTTGTAATATCATTCTGGATTCAATCAGATTTGATCAACACCTGTCTAGGACACGTGAATGTAAAATAAATGCAATAATTCAAGCCACCTCCATTTATTTACAATTGTTTGATTTCATGCTAAAAGATAAATCTGGGGTACAAAATGTACCAAACAACATAATACAAAAAGCAATAGCTTTAAACATGGCAGACAGCAACCAGACACTACACATTTTAGACTATAAATCTATTTTGAAGTTATTATCAGGATTATTTTACATAGCTATTGTTATTAGAGATAAAACGGCATGAAAATGGTATATGATTATAGTGACCAAAATGATTATTAATATTATCACAGTATTGTTAAAATGAGCTGGAAATGTTCAAAAAGCACTCAAACACACACTGAATTCATTTCACCAAGTTTTATGTTGCATGAAAACCAACCAATGGATTTTAAACAAATAAAAATATTGGTTCGGTGACTTACAACTTAACATGTTATCTACTAACATGTAGGCTACTACATCTTAAAATAAATATTTGACAAAATAAAAGTTTTAAGTGATAAATCTCACATTTCAGTCTTTAAATAAATTTTTTAAAGAAAACGATGAGTCAAAATGATAAATTATAGGCATTGTATCTGCGTTATAAACAGTTCTACATATAGGCTACTTTATTATCGAAGTGTTAAGATGATTAGAATGCACAGTAGCTTGTTTTCCATGTACCAGTTTTACAACAAATAATTGTTACAATTTTTCACATTGGTCTGAACAAAAACAGCAGACAAGCTGAATGAAAGTGTAACTCCACTCTCTGACAGCAGGTGGCGCTTGTGGAACAGAAGAAATAGAGCTGTTTCCACGGTAACCACTGCAAAAAAAGCAGCTGCACTTATAAACACTGCAATAAAGGCATTACATGGAGGGAAGATGAAAGGGTGTAGGTTTGATTTGGGCATTGGTGGGGATATAACGGCAGACAACAGAAATTTAATTGTTTGATCAAAATTATTGCCAGGGACAATTTAGTAGTCGCTGGATATTGATAGTAACATGTCATAGTGTCCCCACTAAATTCTGCACCCTCGAAAATCATAACAAGCTATGTCTGAAAACTATAGTTCTCTCCTTAAGGTCAAACAACAGATTGAGTTATTCCAAATTTCACAAAAAGCTCACGGACGTAATTATAATATAAATCAGATATTGAAGTGAGTTGCTGTTTTTGTCACTCTTCTGATGAAGATTCATTCACTTGTTTGGCAATGTACACACACACAGAAACTTTGGTCAGATTTTTTTTTTAAATGTTTCTAATATCATTTTGTAAGTGACTTTTCCTTTTGTTTTAAAGATGTTTTCTTTGGATTGTTTGACTACTTAAAAGAGAATATAGGAAAATATAACTTTATTTGTGTTTCCCTTGTGTTTTTTTATTTTAAATTTATTTAGGCTATTCATTTCATTTGTATGATTTCATTATAATTTAATTAATTAATAGCTTTTCATCAACTCACGAACCCCCTGAAATTCACATGACTCAAAAAGTGCATAAACTGCAACTACAGTAAACCATGAGCACACCCCTAAACCCATTTTATATTCCTTTGAATTCCTAGCAAGTTATCAGTTCCTTCTGATATGACCCCAGATCTTATCGCCACAATATGAATGCTTTTTTACATTTTCTCCAGGTTTTGTGGTTGGTTGCCAGGGTGTTGCTATTTATTAAATGGGTCATATGATGCTGCTAAAAAGAACATTATTTTGTGTATTTGGTGTAATGAAATGTGTTTATGCAGTTTAAAGTTAAAAAAACACATTATTTTCCACATACTGTACATTATTGTTTCTCCTCTATGCCCCGCCTTTCTGAAACGCGTCGATTTTTACAAAGCTCATCGGTCTGAAAAAGCGAGGTGTGCTGTGATTGGCCAGCTATCCAATGCGTTGTGATTGGCCGAATACCTCAAGCGTGAGACGTAAATGTTACGCCCCTCACCATACTGTGATGCCGTGTCCCGGCCGGAGCGACGAGACAAAAACATTAAAACCCATTACAAACGAGGCATTTGTTGCATCCAGTGGGGACATAATTACTGATTATAATGACTTGTCTTATACTGTCTTTTTACACGTTGCGTTGCATGCACCAAGAGCTTGTAACACTCCAAAGAGAAAGGAAAAATTGAAATCGCATCATATGACCCCTTTAAAACGTTCACAATTTGAGAGTCCTCTGAGAGGACAGAAGTTGAAAGGTGACCGAGAGGCTCTGATTTAATTTGACATGCTACAGAGATTGTTGCACTGCCATGTGCTCAGCTCCTGTTCCTCTCTCCTGCCAGGTACGTGACGTACTGCATACAGATTTCATGTGCTTTTGGGCACATATCTATCTATATACATTTTTTTAAGGAGTAGTTCACCCAATATATGGTATTATTTACTCACCTTTGTACAAATGGAGTTTCCAAAGAAAGTATTTATTTTTATATTAATACTGACATGACTCAAAATGGGATTCTTTTCAAAAGGGACTTTAAACATCTGGACCATTTTACTGATTGAATTCAGTTTTCTTATTCCCAGCACCTCTCTTTCCAGATCAACTGACCTTGAAAAAATAATGTCAGCTATTTTATTTCATAAAGCTGATGACTCACATTTACCCTTAAAACATTCTATTTTCTTTTATATCAATTACTTGTTTTGTAACCGATTTATTTAATCCAAAGTGACTTGAATTTCCGGAACACTCTTCCTGAAGCAAACCGAGCTTATGACCCAGATCAAGAGTGCAATGTTGTCATTGCACTCACCCTTCGCTTTCTGGATGGTTATGACTTGTGTTTGAATGGAGGCAGTGTTGCGGTGTAGGCTCTTGGCCATCAGTCTAAATGCTACCAGTATGTAGCACTAATTTTGAAGCCGATAACTGTTATTATTCTAAGGTATATTACCCAAGAAGTGCTTGTTTGGAGTTTTTGTTCCCTCCAACTTTTTTTGGATGTTTACTTGTTAAACTTCATATCCATGGAGAGACTGTCTCACTCCAACCATGACTGCTTTTAGACGAGACAGGGTGTAGGTGGATGCGGTCAGACTGTAAGTGCAAACAGAATCTAACCGCACGGTTATATTCAAGCGGCAGCCCATAAGAATACAACACGGTTGCCAGTTCTATTTTAAACATACAAATTCATCTGACCCAGAACCCAACCTACAGACGTAAACAAGTCACAATACATTCAAAGTGCTTCGAAAATGAACATCATCTTGCTTACTGGACTCATTTGTTAAACTGTGTTTTAATTAGAAATCACACAGGTCTAAAAACATGAAATTACATTTCCAAGCCATTTCATTTTCCTGATGTTATGTGTTTCTGTGTGAACCAGGATATTCATGCACATAAGAATTGAGTGTAACATCAAAAGTTGCTGAATGGAGCCAGACCTGAAAGTGAGTTTACTAAAATGATGCCTAAATCACTATTTGAAATGAACTCGTAATTTAAAGAAAGAAAGACAGAATTTATATCTCGCAATTCTGAGAAGAAGAAAAAACTGAATCGTGAGATATAACCTCAGAATTCTGACTTCTTTCTCATCTAAATTATGAGATTAAAAAGCTGCAGAAAGCATTAAAAAATGCTTTTTTATTTTTTTTGTCAGTGGCAGAAATGCTCTTCCATGCTAGGTCATTGAAATACTTCCGGGAATATGAAATCAGTTATTTTGCTTTATTCATTCACTTTTAAAAAGACTTACAAAGGAATACATGATTATGCTTGGAGAACCTGAATAGTTTTAATGCCAGCGTGCAGAGATAAACAACAGCAGAAATAACTACATGTGTACATTTTCTAAAGAAAATGTGAGTGGTGCTTGCACTGGGCAGTTGGTGGGGTCTTTTTTTATGACGTTTTAACAATTAATTAGGATTTTTATCATGTTTTAGCACTTAGCTAATGGCTATTAGCATGTTGATTAGCCTGAGTCAAAAGAGCCAACTCCCATGTTTATACGATGTTCTGATGCAAAGATATAGGTGTCGCTAAATGGTTGCTAGGGTACTCAGTTTGGTTGTTAGGGAGTGGTTTAGTGGCAATAGTTAGGTAGCTGCCAATGATGATACTCCAAAGGCTGCTTGCCAGAATTAATGATATGATGCAACCCCCATGTCTCTATGACATTGTGATCCAGAGTTATGTTCGGTGCAAAATTCCTATGCAAGTTACCATAGTAGGAAATACACATGTGCTCAATTCCTGCACCATAGTATGTCTATGGGGCAACTCTGGGGGGCTCTTGCACAACTTATACCTCATTGCGAGGTATGGTCTTGCACAGATTGACAGCCTCTTCAAATGTGGTAATTCACATGTTTCTACGAAATCCTCGCTCTGCGCTACGACCCGTCAAATTTGGACACAATGTTAAGTCTATGGGATTTTTTGCCTGATTTTTTACCCACTGTGCAAACATCGTACACCCGATTGATTATAAAAGTCATAGCACACCTCTTCTCATGATTTGACACCTATTACATGGGTCTGTGACAAACGGTGCGGGACGAGTTACATGCCGAAGTTTGTACGGAAGAATAATAAGAAGAAGAACAATAATAAGCAAACAGCATAGTGATGCTTTGCTTCTCAAGCAATTAAACTAAATTTAGTAGACCTCAAACTTGTTCAGCACATGATAGTGACACTACTAAATATTCATTCAGCTGCAGGACCTCAGCTTTAAACAAAAACTGTAGACATCACATGTCCTTGAAAATGCGATAAAGATGTGCAGTTGTGAACTCTTCAGGAATCTCAGAAAGTGCAGCTGTGTTCTGGTGGGAGTTTTCACCTCGTGTGAGTTTAACAGCAAACCCTCGTTCCTCTGGGTGTGGAATGTCACATGGAAGGTGTGCGTCTCCTCACTACAGACAGAACAACAGATGTCTGTCATTGTCAACAGGCAAGGCAAAGTGCAAAGTTTGCTGTCACATGCTTTAGGAGATGTTAAATTTGGCCATGACAGATTGTAGCACCTCATTCATGACAGAGAGAGTGTGTCTAGAACAGATATGCACAAACCATGGCTTTTGATTTGACCCGCCATGCCATATCACAAGAGGAGGGTAAAAGAAAGGAAAAAAACCCAAAACATGCCATTGAAGCCATTTTTGTTGAATTTCTGCATTAAAATGTAAAAAAGTTAATTTGATAAAAAAATTTTTTAACAATGTCAAATAATTTTTTACATTTTTGTTTATGTATTAATTAATTTATTTTTAATTTAATACATTATAATATAATATAGTTAGTTAGATATAATGCTATTTAGCCTATACTTTTGGCCCCTAGTAATTTTTGGCCCTTTGTATTAAAAAGCTTCATTTTTTTCAGTGCAGTGCATTCAGTGGGAGAGAAAGTTTGGACACATCATTTTTATTAGGACTATTTTCCGTTTTGTACAAATAAAGCTATGAAATAACATAGGTGCAAATACATTTGTGCTTCTTTTGTGTAGATCTTGGACATTCTCAATACTTCATGGCATGTTTTTTTCCATGTTCAGAGTTCCTATATCTATTCTGCTGCTTTTCAGTTAGCCTACTGTGTTCACTATCCATTTCTTTCTTTCTTTATGAATTAATGAACGAATAAATAAATGCTTAGATAATAGAAAATGTGTCTGTGAAGAAATTCATAAGTAGACACTAGTATATTTCTCAAGAAAACTAATTTCAAGCACTTAGGCAGAAGCCTTTGTCAAGTGTGTCTAAACTTTTAATTTGTTGCTATTCTGATCCACTATTCATATGGAAGAGCATTTGTTGTTGTTATTATTGAAAAGGTAAAGATCAAGATCTAGTATCATCAAACTGTGTTGCAGCCTACATTAGTCGAGCTCTAGTTATCATCATCATAATCATGATGGGACAGTCCCTCCTCACAGCTCTTTGTGTCAAGCTCTCTCTCAGACTCCGCAGGCTCTTCAACTCTCCACATGTGAAGGTAGGGCTCAGTTTTACTACAGTACTTTACTTCTCATACACATTCTCACTTTTATCGCGCGATTTACTGTTGTGAGAGTTCTCCGTTGAAACCCGTATTTTCAAACTTCGATAGTCAAAAGTTGAACAAACCGTGTTCTGCGGTGTTATTTAGTAACAACGCGTCCAGCGTTTTCAAGCACGTGTTTTTTTAGAACCCCGCCGTTTTAAATGTAGCGTGCGAGAGCGGGTTAAATTGAGCGCCAAATGCGCGACGCCACTTTATATTCTTAGCGAAACATACTGCGATAGTGGTTATTTTTAATATTTGGAAATATGTGTTGATTAAGTTTGTTAATGTGTCAGACAGTGTTGTTTTATTGTTTGTTGCTCAGCTCGTGCCGAGTCATTCACAACTAAACAGGTAGTAGCCTATGCTTTTATTTGAGTAACTTTGGGATTGTGTGATATGAATATATTCTGTGAAATGTAACTTTTTTTGGTGACTTGAAATGTACATCAAATTCCAAATGAAATGTTGCCAATGCTTATGTTATGATGCAGTTTTGGCGAGGTAAGTAGTATGGCATGACGTCAGCATGCCTTAAAGTCCCCATGAAATCAAAATGAAAGTTTTTTGATGTGTTAGTATCAATATGTTAGTCTTAAGGTTATCTATAAGGCGGTGTGCTCCAAAACAGTGACAAAATTAGCATTTAGAAGATATAAGCATTCAAAGCTTGCAGTCACTTCCGCCCAAAACGGCTCAACAATTTTTTTGACGTCACATCGTACTTCAGCTTTTCATCAAACTTTCTGTCCAATCAAATGCTCTCTAGAATCCGAAGTGCCCGCCTCCTACACTATAAAATAGACGCTGAAGCCGCGGCTGAAATCGGTCACTTGTCCACAGAATTAGTATTTTTTGTACAGTGAATGGCACGTAGTGCACTATATAGGGGACAGGGAACGATTCAAACAGTGTAAATACTGTATGCTTTCCATTGAGAAAAAAAAAAGAAGTCTGGTTTCGCGCTGTGTCACGCTAACCACCGCACCGCACACACACTCTGCTCCGGTCCAGAGACACGATAGCACGGAGCTATATTTTGCTATATTTTTTGCTATATTTTATAGCAATATGGATGAGATTGTGGCTGGCATACCCTGTCGAATGCGGCTTTACGGTGCTCAACGGCTCTGAACGGCTCTAGCCCATTAAAGGGTTAGTTCACCCAAAAATGAAAATTAGCCCATAAATTACTCACCCTCAAGTCATCCTATGCTGTGCTTATGTGTTTATGCTGTCTTTGCCATACTGGCAGATCTCAGCTGTTCTTTCCTCATAGCCATCATCATTCGCACATTCTTAAAACGGAAACAAAAATGTGGTAAACCGCGTTATGCTTTTTAAAGGGTTAGTTCACCCAAAAATGAAAATTAGCCCGTTTTGTACTTCTAATTAGTGACCATTGTTTTGTTTTGATCTCTCCCTGCGCTTCCGCGTGCGTCACTTCTGAGCGGTGCATGCGCAACGCTGATCTCATACGTCATTCCCCCGGAACTGCTTCCAGTGTACAACAGTGAGCGCAAGCTACAGTGATTATTAAAGTATTATTACAGTAATAATAAAGTGATTATTACGTTTTGAATATGGATATTTTTCTTACAAAAACGCATTGATTCGCTACAGAAGGCCTTTGTTCAACCCCCGGAGCCGTGTGAGACACTTTTTTTATGGATGGGCGCATTTTATTTAACTGCTTTTGGACTGAAGCGATGCAACACCCGCTGAGTGCCATGAAACAGCTTGAAAGATCAAAGACAATTTTTAATATAACTCCGACTGGATTCGTCTGAAAGAAGAAAGTCATATACACCTAGGATGACTTGAGGGTGAGTAATTTATTTAAAAAAATAATTTTTTAAATTATTTTGATACATTTACATTTCAGTAGGAAGGGTTGATTGTTGATATGAAACTTTTTGATGTGTCTAGCTGGAAAAATGACTGTTGGTTATTGTCCTCTCCTCTTGCATTATTATTGAAAAACAATTTTTTCTATTTGACACTCTATATTAAAAAAAAAATTTTTTTAAGAAATTTAGAAATTAAATGAAAGAAATGAAAAAGTTGATGTTTGGATCCTGATGAGATATGTTTACTGTTATTAAAACAAAAAAACAAAGTTTTATTTACAGTTTTTCTGTCTGTGGCATTTAGTTTTCCATAAAGGTTGAGTTTTAAGTGTCATGATGCTGATGCATATGCTTGTGGCTTGGATAGTATATGTATGTGCCCTTCTCATGCACTTTAGATGAGATTCATGTGAGCTTTATCATGGACCGAGATGGTGAGCCCTCAATCACTTCCACTTCCAAAAAGGCAAATGTTCCTAATGTAACTCATGTGGCGTGCATGTATGGTGTGCAACTCTGGCCGCATTCTCGTGTTATGCGCAAAACTGCCAAAACCTATGTGGGTTTCCTATGTGGTATTGTGTGCAGCTGTCAGCACAAAACTTGCATATTATTCTGCAAACACAGTCTGTTGATACAGAACTAGAACCTATATTTTCAGAAGTCAACTAAATTAAAATTGACAGTTTACTTTCTAAATGCACAATCCTGGTTATTCCAAATGAAATCCATGTTATTCCAAATGACACATTTTTTTTTTTTTTACTTTAACTCAGAATCAACTTTCCTTTTATTCTGACATTCACAAAGGCGACTTCTGGTATCTAACACCCCAGTTTTCACAGTCCAAAGCCCTAACCTACTTTTTTCGCATTGAACTCAAATGGGCATCATATTAAGGCATTAAAAGGTGTTGTCAATGTTATTTGAAGTAGTTTAAAGTAAAACTAGGGTTGGAGATTTCAAGAGGTTGGAGTGGGTTTTATAGAGAAACGTGGCGTAAATAAGCCGACATATTGCAGTGTTTATTTCAATCAAGTTTTTGCCTTTGGTAACATGGCAGAAAGTCAAACTGATATGCCTGTGTTCCTGCTTTAATAAATGTTTCCTTGAGGATGAAAATAGAATAAAAATTAAATGGCCTTATGCTCCTGCTAATAGTGAGTTTCTTACTCTTGAATGATGTCCAGTAGAGGAAACAGGTCTGCCTCACAGCACTTTAAGAAATGAGTCAGGGAAAATAAATGTAATCACGGCCTGCTGTTCTCCTGTGACTGACAACACTAAACCCATGGCAGATTTTGTTATAGAAATCAGGTATTGTTCGGCACAGGTAGGGGTGGCACGTCTTACAAAATGGATTTGATTGAGATTATGCACATTTATGTTCATACTCTATTAAAAATAAAAGTTCTTTACTGGCATTGATGGTTGCATGAAGAAACTTTAACATCCTTTCCATTGCACAAAAGGTTCTTAATAGGGCTGCGATGAGTAAATGATTATCGCAGGGTACAAGATAGTAATAGTAGTAGTTGTCAAGGTTCTGTCACTTCGGTCTAGTTTATTCATGGTTTCGAGAGCCCGGAACAAGTATGCTTGATCCGTGCACTCTCTTGTCTGCGTGCTTTGTTTCATGTTGGAGCGTGGCGTTCGGATCCCGGCACTCATGTCTTGTTCAGAACTCAGTTTCGGTTTGGTGTCGGGGTTCGGACACTCGCGCTCCATGTTCTGTTTTGTTGTGGGAGCGTGTGGTCTCGAGTTCGCTCTGGCCGTACGCTCTTCTGTCCTCGTGTCTTGTGTTGTTGCTTTCATGTTATGTCTTGTGCTGTGTAGCACGCAGCTTGTGTTTTTCATTGGCTGCGTGCTTTCATGTTGTCATGTCTTGTGTGAACATGCGGCTTATGAGTATTCTCATTAGCTGCGTGTTCGTGTCTTGTTTTGTTCAAGCACATGGCTTGTGATTGCTTTGCTGGCCATGTGCTTCTGTTTTTGTTTTGTGAGCACATGGCTTTTGTCTTTGTTTCCTGTGTGCCATGTGCTCTCATGTCAATTGTCTTGACCCCACCCATCTTGTTACCTGATTATTGGTTAATTTGCCCCACATGTGTTCCCTCGTTACCCTCCTCATTTGCTCCCTATTTATTCTCCTTGTGTTTGCAGTCCCGTCCCAGTTCGTCATCATTCATCACCGAATGTATCCTGTCGTGTCCTGTCCTGATCCTGCCTTGCCAGTCGGTTTCCCCTACAGGGTAGTTTCTGTTTGTTTTGTTTTATTTTGTTATTAATAAAAGCCCTAATTCCTCCTGCAATTCCAATTCCATGAGTCCTCGCCTCATTCCTTCATCCCCGACCTTGACAGACTTGCAAATGCAAATTCATTCTCCGCCAGCAGGAGGCGCTGTTGGAGCCGGAGATATAGCGGTTTCCCCGGTAACGGCTATAATCTAATAAGCACTGTGCTCACAAACGTGACTTTATCAGTCATTACAGGAAAGACAAAATGAAAATGACACCGAAGCTTTTCTGAAGACAGTCGGTTCTTTTCAAAGATACATTCATATAAAAACACCAGCGCTGCATTTTAATTTTGAAACGTCCAGTGATCAGTTTATTCAACAAAGTAATAACTCAATGTACGGGAAACACTGGACACTGCTATAAGTCAAATGGCCAAGTGATAACAAAAATAACTGAACCACAATTTCTCAGATAAAATAATTCAGTGCATTTTGCTTTGGTTTAACCAAGTTTTCTATTAAAGTTTTACTTATGCTGAAATAGCATTATAAAGCTTGTATTTCAGGTTCGTCCAGGCAATGTGCGTGTGTGCTTTTCTAAGCACACATCTCAGGGCACTTTTTGTTTTTATGCAAACCAGAGCTTCTAAAGGCAGCTGCTGTGACGTGATGGCTTTATCAATTGGCAGTTGGCTTTTATTTAGGTACTTTCTCCCATTCATAGTACAATAGCTGTGTCCCAATTCAGAGGCTGCATCCTTCAAAGGCCGCAAAGGTCGAACCACATGTTGTTGAATCCCTTTTCATGATACATAAAAAAATAAAAAAAATAAAAAAGTTGTATGTAGCTTTACACACTATGTAGCTTTACACTTATCAAATAAATCATTCAGAGAATTAATTAGCTCTTATTTTAATAGTTGCATATCTAGTCTGTCCTGCAAACAGTTGTAATTTCCTACATCAGCTCCATCATCTATGATCTACTTCCTCTCTGTATGAGTTTAAAGTTACTCTTCCCCCACATCCCATAGCCTACATAAAGCCGCCAGAGCTTGAACCACAATCAAGATAACAGAGAAACACAGGTCAATCACATAACCATTACATAATGGAACTTAATATATTTACGTCCCTTTATGCACACACTCACGCATAACATCTGCTGATTGGAAAATAAAAACAGTATTATGGAATATTTTGTGATGTCAATTTTTCTCACCAATCACTGACGAGGAGGAGAAGCATTTAAATTTAACCCTGCTAGCTAATGCGTAATGTTGATATCAATCTCTCATGGCAGCTGAATCAGGATCCATGATGGGTCATGGTTTGACTTTGCAAAAATAGGGAAGCTTACTCTAGCAGTAGCAGTAGCCCCTCACTGCAGAACAAAGATCCAGGGGGCGTGGTTGGATCCACATCTAGGGGGTGGAGATTGGTAGGTTTAGGGGTGGAGATGGGTGGGTTTAGGGATCGGGGTGGAGACGGGTAGGTTTAGGTATATGTACGGTGGGAGGAGTTGGATCTGGATCCAACCACGCCCCCTGGATCTTGTGTTCTGCAGTGAGGACTATCTCGATTCTCCGGCGTTCCGCAACAACGCTTAGCGGCCCGCAGATGCGCCTGCCTATAAATCGGCCTAATTTGCAGCACAATCGGCCGATGCCGATTAATTAAAAAATGACAAAAATCGTCCGATCAATCTGTTGACCTCTAGTTTTTTCAGGACATGGGAGGTGTACCAGACCGGGTGACTGAGTGATTGTAGGCTGCTGTATGGCGTAATTTGTGGAGTGCGGCTATGACAGTGTGCGCATTGGCTTGTGTAGAAATGGGAGGTTTGGATGACCTCTTTCAGATTTGGCACATGAGCTGATCTGGGAGTGATTGAACACTAAATCAGAGATGTTATTGGCAAGAGTATGGAAAAATGTAATGGGACTGGTTGTTCGCTAACATATAAGTCTTTTAATGAATAAAGAAAGATAGATGTCTTTTAAACATTACTGTGAGGTTAAATAGAATGAACATCACTAAACAATTTTTAAAAATGTTTTGGATATTATGACTAACTATAAAGACATTTATATAATTTATAAATATTTCTAAAATATATATTTATAAATGCATATACTCCTTTAAAATATTTATATAATATATGCTGTACTACCATTCAACTTAAAAAAAAAAAAACTTTTATTCAGCAAGGATGCATCAAATAGACCAAAAGTGTCAAAGACATTTATAATGTTGCAAAAGATTTCTATTTCTAATTATTGCTGCTCTTTTGAACTTTCTATTCATTAAAGAATCTTGAGAAAATGTATCATGGCTTCCACAAAAATATGGAGCAGCACAACTGTTTTCAACATTGATAATAATAATGATAAATGTTTCTTGAGCAGCAAATCAGCATATTAGAATGATTTCTGAAGGATCACGTGACACTGAAGACTGGAGTAATGATGCTGAAAATTTGTCTTCGTCATTGTGGGAATTAATTGCATTTTAAAATGTTACAATAGTAAACTGTTATTTTAAATTGTAATAATATTACACAATATTGCTGTTTTCACTATATTTATAAATTCAGCCTGGGTGAGCGTAAGAGACTTTTCTAAAACATTTTTAAAAATCTAACAGACAGCAAAATTTTGGTAACATACACAATAATTTTTAATTAACATATGCAAACTTGCAAAACACTTATTGGCATTTTTTGTTTAGTGCACTTCATCAAATTTTGTGCAGACACTTGGTTGTGCTTCTTTGAAATGACTCCTAAAAACTGCTATAATATGGGTGTAGTTCTGAGACTAGTGTTACCGCATCAGGTTTTGTCGATATATCTGTCCATTCCTGGAGTTCCACAGAATCTCTCATGCCTGCCAACCCTTTGGCAAAGAAGTCCGCTCAAAGTGGAAATGCTTCATTAGCTTTTTAGTCATTATCAGCTAACCGCAGCATGTATTGCTTCCACTAAATTAATGATCTCCCATTTAACTTTGAAGTAAAATTTTCAGTTTCTGCCGCTGAATGCATGTTGCTTTATAGAGGGCACCTTGACCTGGTTTAAGTGGTGGTATAATTAATATTGTTGTCTTATGGATGCATAAAGTGCCAGTATTGGTAAGAGATGATTATGTTTTAGATAGTAGTTTGGACATGTGGTCACAAGAGTTAGGTCAATCAGACTTCAATCAGATTCTCTCAACGTGACAGATTTACGATGGTTGTAACACAATTTGGGCAAATCAGATGAATTGTGTCAATTGGTTGATTTAAAGGCCCTGTGCAACAGGCTGGTTCAGTCATGATGATGCATTGGAAAAAAGCACATGGAAAAGTGTAGCTGTAATACTATTTGAAATAGAGAAATCAGCATGGTGGAAGACATCAATCTTTTCTCATTGAGCACATTAATATGCACTAAAAGATTCTCATATGAACCAGAATTTGGAGAGTTTTTTTTATCAGTGCATATTGTAAGTGCATTAACCTGTTTGCCATAACCTGATTACTTAAATTACTATGCAGAATTTCTAAAATATAGTGAAGTTACGCTGTGCATATCCAGAAGAGAATAGCAAGAAAAAGAAAACTCATGTTTAGTTTCATTTGGAAAATACTGATTACCTTACCATAGCATTTCAAACTGTTTACCATAACCTGATTACTGAAATTACTGTGCAGATTTTCTAATGCAGCAAAATAATTACTAGCAATTTCCAGAAGAGAATAGCAAAGAAAAGAGAGCACGTTTCTTAGTTTCTTTGAAAAATACTGATCATTGTACACAATTCCTGTAGCTGTGGAGAAAACCTTTTTTTTTCAATATTTGTCATTGTTTTTATGAAATGGTACAACACAATATGAAATACAACTTTGAAATTTCTTTCAAATAAATCTTCTCTCTGTGAAGAAAGTTTTAACATACAATAAAAAATGATTGATAATATGGCGTCCTATGTTTTGACCTCCTGTCAGCCAATAAATCTCTTCACTAAGAGTATATTGTGACAGCTGTATGAATTAAGAGTACTTCAGTGGGCTCTGTGTGTACAGACAGTTCAGAAAATGTGTTTATGGGACTGCTGAAAGTATGCTTTTTGGAAGAGGATAGTGCATCAGTATGTCTTCAAACTCGTGGTCATTTATGCACTATAAACAGCATAAATTAAGCAGATTAGTACATACAGAAAGCTTCATTATGGTCCATGGAGATGGTAGAAAGTTGAACCAACGTCACAGTCTCTGATTATCATCTTAGTTTGCAAACAGTTCATCTGAAACACATCATTTAAGAGCAGCAGAATCCATGTACAAGACAAAAAGCACCATACAAATACACTGAAAAATTGAATTCAGAGGTATCAATATTAATGGAACATCCAGCGAGGAGAAACACTGAGGCTGTCCGTCCTGGAGTTCATTAGTTTCTCATTCTCTCTTTATTTATATTCTCAAAAGATTTGCAGGATTAATCAATATTTTGCTCTTTCTTGAGTGCAGAGGATTTTGTGATTCATTCCTTAAGGGTTGGAGATTTTTCTGAAATCTAGACAAGCAGTCGCTTGAGCTCAGGAAATTCATTTTTTGTTGTTTTATGAACTCTATACCCAAGGCTTAATAAAGCAGAATATGTGATATGTTCAAAATATTGTTTTAGAGATTTAGGCTAATTGCAAGCACATGTAAAAACGACACTGAAGTGAAAATATAAACATTCATTTAGATATTACAGTATGTTTGTGTTGGGGCTGCCAGAATATCCATTAACAGAATCATATTTTTGAACGAAATACAATAATAATGGATGTTTACACAGTAAATACTGAAGACTGTAGACCTGTTGAGATCTACAGTGACCTCAAAAAGTATTTAGTCATTCTTAAAAATATCATTAAATCATATGCTTTGATTTTTTTTACAGAAACACCACACAAACAGACTTTTCAAATTGAATATTTAACTAAAATGAGTTTATTGGGTTTGAAATGATAAAACAATAGATCATCTTCTGTGGCGTTGTGGTTCAGCATCACTGAATGAAGGTTGTTTCATGTGATTGTGATTTCAGATTTGATGCCAGATTCTGAAACAAATCAGTGACAGATCCGTCAGACAGACGCAATGACAGCCGCAAACGCTCCGCGAGACAGGTAAATGTGTGTGCGTGACTTTCTCACATGAAACAAATGCTCAGTGATGAAACTGCATGTGAATAACATGACATGTCTTCCAGGTATAATGCTGTATGGATCATATTCTTCATTCTGGGCCTGGGAACTCTGCTACCATGGAATTTCTTCATGACTGCTACCATGGTAACAATCGTCTAGTTGAAACCACTGAAACTTTAATGGCACATTATTAGATGAATCCATGATTTTGTGAGCTATATTGGATTTGGAGTACTTCATTGTCCCCAAAGGGACATTTGTTTTGGTTTTGGATTTTGGCAATATAAAATGATCCAACAATGAATATTGCTTTATTTGGAGATTAAGTTTCCTACTGTAGGTTTAAAATACTTTCAAATGTTTTTGTGAAAAGCATTTATGTAGGTAAATATTGCTGTATATCAATTATTGCTGTATATCAATGTGTTAAGCACCCCCACCACCTTACTCCAGTTAAACACCACATTTTTAACTGCAATAATACAAATATTCACTCTATACAGGGCTTGAAATAATTGTTTTTGCTCACCAGTCACTTTGGCTAGTGGTTTTCCAAAATTACTAGCCACTCAGCATTTTCACTGGCCACAATTTTGTTGTTGGGAAATTACGGTTTATATGACTAAAGTTACTGCATACTAAAATGTATTTAAATTGATTTCCAGGTAATGCCTATTTAAAGGGCATTTCCCCCTAACCTTATTAAACGCATGTGTCATCTTTCATATCAAATTCTTACATTTTATCAGTAATTTCACCTAATATAATAAGGCACTATAGGGCTGTTACCAATCAAATTACATAACATACTTACAGTCGCTGATTCAGAAGCGCCAGATCGTCATAGCGAAGTCGGAATTTACCCTTTTTTTTTTTTTTAGAAATAGACTTTGTGCACAGCCAGCCTTGTACTCTTCTAGGTTAAAAAAACTGTCATCCATAAAATGCGTTGCACAAATTCGAACACCTGGGTTGTGTTGTTCTGTTGTAAATACATCTTAACCAATGATTCCTAATTGCATCTACTTCCGGAAGGCCAAATAAAGTGCTTTTGCTTTCGCACTGAAACAGCATCTCCCTGACATGCTGCATCAACACGATTGCTGTTCCTGAAACCACGCCTTCTTTCTTTGCGTGCACATTTGGGCGGCATTATGCTAATATTTCCACATAGTGACGTAGACATGTGGGGGCGTGTTAGAACGAGCCGTTTTAGGTAGGTGTGGCTGACTCAACTTTTATAAAGAATATCTCTTTGGATTTGAGACTTTAGTCTTTGCAACTTTACAGATCTTCTTTATGCACCAAGAGCTTGTAACACTTCAAAGAGAAAGGAAAACTTGAAATCGCATCATATGGCCCCTTTAACAAAACCGATCTTTCCACTGCAGAAGAAACAGAAGCAGCTGAAGTGGCATTTAGATGCATTTACACAGACAGTTTAATGAAGTTGAAATGTAGCATGAATGCATTTACACTGCAAAATTACAACAGCATAAATAATGTTATAATAATGTTTTTTTTTTAAATATACAAATATTAAATGTCTTCTCATTGTTCTGCAGTACTTCACCCAACGTCTGAAGGACCCACAGACCAATGGAGAACACAATCACACAGCCAATGGGACGGTGGTGATAGAGGGTGACAATCGTAACGTCCTAGAGTCAAAGTTCAACAATGTGATGACGCTGTGCGCCATGGTACCGCTGCTCATTTTCACCTGCCTCAACTCCTTCATCCACCAGAGGTGAGACGAGCTCTGTGTTTCATGTGAGAGAGATTTAGAAACATACATAGATTAGAGCTGACACCAAGTTAACACATTCATTTAAAAGATTAAATATGGCTTTCTTTAACACACAACTAAGCTTACCCAACTGGACATTGAAGCTCATTGAAATTTTGTTCTGTCTGATATTAAGACTCTTTGGAAATGGGATGGCTAAAATAAAACCTGGTTACTAAAGCTAAATCTTAGTCACAGTTATCAGTCAATGACACAGAAAGACCAGAAGCAATTATTTTCATTTTTATGTTTTATAAAAAATGTAAGTATAAAAATTATATGATTAAAATAATTTATTTATATATTATAAATGTATTTAAAGTAATTATTTACATATTTTGTTAAATTTAATTGTATATAATTATATATATATAATTATGACATTATATATATTATATATATATGACAGTTGGATATATTTAATTATTGTATTGTATATAATTATACATATATTGTATATAATTATACATGTATATTTTTAGATATATTTATTAGAAAAATATTAAATATTTATACACATGTATGAAATGTGGATAAATTAAATTAAATATAAAATGAATTTAATATAGTTTATATCACAGCAAATTCAAAATTGTGTTTATGGCAAACAGACATGAGATTAATTGCAATCACTGAATTCAATGATGAACTGTCTTTAACTGAAAAATTAGTGTTTACTATTGTCATTTTGCATTCTTGACACACTATTTTCCTAATTAATGCTGTTCAGTTGCTTTGACACAATCTGTATTGTTAAAAGCGCTATATAAATAAAGGTGACTTGACTTGACTTTGCAACCCACATAAATACTGCCTCTAAACAATACTGCCTCATATATAAAACTGTTTATCTATGCACAATCAGCTTGTAACACTCCAAAGAGAAAGGAAAAATTGAAATCGCATCATATGACCCCTTTAAAAACCCTTTTATCTAAAGGCTTCAGCATAAATGTTGAAAATAAAGTTTTGTAGGAAACTACAATCAGCTGTCTAATGTCTTTATAAAACTACAGTTTAATTGATGAGTTGGACCAAATAGTGAAGGAAGCACATCCCTCATGACTCACTCCCATGTTCCATTGTGTTATTTCACAGTTTTGTTGACTTTACCGTTATTCTAAAATGCGGAAAATAAGTTGTAATAAACAATGCAGAGATATTGTGTAACTTAGCATGAATCTCCCTATTAGCCAGTGAGCCGATCTTGTGTTGTTTTTTTCCCAGGATTCCTCAGAAGTTGAGGATCTCAGGCAGTCTGTCTGTCATTTTCGTGGTGTTTCTCATCACAGCCGTGCTGGTGAAGGTGGAGATGGAGCCCCTGCCGTTCTTTGCGTTCACTATGATCAAAATCATCTGCATCAACTGTGAGTATCACCATCATCATCATCATCTGCAGTGTGTCTATTCCAGGCCTCTTTGACCTCAGTGTCGTGGTCTCTGTAGTCTTCCTCTCCTCTGGGTCGGGTCACAACAAGGTTTGGTTTCTGTTTGGGGTTCATAATGAGTAAAAGATGGCTTGGGTTCACACACATCCTTTGATGCTGATATTAATGCACAGTATGCCTTGAGAATCAAGCTGGGGAAGGTCCTACTTGAAAGAGGAGATCGTACAGGACTGAACTCTCAGAAATATTTCACGATGTTCTGTGTTATCACGACCTTTACACATTTTTATGTGGATTTATGTCTAATCTTAACCATCGTTTTTCTTCTTCACTGTCTCTTTCTGCAGCGTTCGGGGCAATTCTGCAAGGGAGTCTGTTTGGTTTGGCTGGAATGCTCCCAGCGTCCTACACCACGCCCATCATGAGCGGACAAGGCCTGGCAGGGACGTTTGCGGCCTTCTCCATGATCTGTGCTCTCGCCTGTATGTGTTCATCCTTTGTCACTCTCTTTATTTTCTTCTTTTCCAAATCGTAGGAACCAGAATTTGGAAAATTCTAAACCAGCTTTTTTATTTTGAACTAAAACTATTAAAACAAGTTTGTTTATTTAAATAAAGCTAAAATCAAATCAAATTTAAATATTAGATGAAAAACGCGAACAAAAAAAATGTAAATGAAAATTCGAAAATGGAAAATAAAGCTAAGTAGAAGTATTAAAAAGGTAAAAAATAATACAAATGCACAACAAATTTTACTAAAACACAAAAAATGGAAAATAATAAATACTATAATAGAATATAAATAATACAAACATAACACTGTACAAAACAGATTCAAAGTAGATTCAAATAGATGTTTAAAGTTGAATTAAAATGAAATATTAATAGATAAACTTAAACTGAAAAAAAAAAAAAACTTTAACAAAAATGAGAAATCTTCCCTTGGCAACTAACTGAAATAAAATAAGTTGAAGTTGAAGGACTAAAACTAAAATTGAAATAAAAATAAAGCTTAAAAGGACGAACACGCTTAACAAATGTACTAAAACTAATATTAAAATAAAAAACTGAAATTTTTAAATATGAATAAATACTATAATATGATATAAATAATACTAAAATAACACTGGACAAAAGGATTCAAAGTAGAATCAAATAGATGTTTAAAGCTGAAATAAAAATGAAATAAAATTGAATAAAATTGAAAGCTGAAGTACTTTAAATTGAAATAAAATAAAAGCAGAATAGCAAAATTTGAAAAAGCAAAATATGAAAGAACTAAAACTAATAAAAATGACAAATGCATGGAACAAAATGACAAACTAAAATGAAAATAAATTCTGTTATAGTATGCAAATACTAAAATTGCATTTGACAAATTCAAAGTAGGTTGAAACAGATGTTAAATGTCAGACCTACAATGCTACACTAGTTAATGTAAGTGATAATTGTGTTTATTTATGTGCTAATAAAACAGTTCTACAGGGATGTCCATGAGTACTTTTGAATTGCTGAATCTGTTCCAGGTATTGACCTGAATCTTGTCTTTTCCAGCGGGCTCAGCGTTACAGGACAGTGCCTTCGGCTACTTCATCACTGCCTGTGTGGTTATTCTCCTGGCCATTGTTTCTTACCTCGCTCTGCCTAAAATGGTATGATGTAAAGCCCTGATTCTGAGACTCACATCTGCGTTTCATTTCCACTAATCAATGCTGAGAATTATGTTTCAATGTTTACATGTTAAAAACTAAAAATATTTGTTCTGCAGGAGTTTTTCCAGTATTACTCTGAGAGCAGTGGCTCCCGATCCAGCGCTGATGAGGAAAACAAGATGGATTTGCTGAAACCAGGTAATGGCCAGCGTTTCATATTTATCAGAAATGTTTCTCTAAAAATCTAATGCTGATCAAACACTCACGAACAAATATATGAGACCACTGGAATACAAACCACTGTTCCCAGTGCATCCAACCTTGTGTACAAGTAAGGTTTCACACTGCTTTTCATTTGATTTCATATCACACAAGTTGACAGAGAAAACAGGCAGAAGTTCTAATATGGCGAATATTCAGACAACATACAGACATATCTAATCGAGATTTTAAGGTAATTTATTTGTGCCGCAGAAGATCTTATCTTATCTTATCTTATCTTATCTTATCTTTATCACATAAATATTTTGACTTCGGAACACTACTGCATCTAAAATATATAGTTTATATAATTATATATATAAATATATAGTTTATATAATTTTAATTTTTATAATTTTTTTTTTTGTTATTTGTATTGTTTTTTAAATTATTTTTTTTATTTTTTTATGCCCCTAAATATTTTGACTTTGGGACACACACATTTCTGTCTTAAATGCATTTAAACTGAGTTTAACACTCAGTTTATTGCCCCAATTTATTTCATTTTTATTTTAATAGTATTTTTTTAATCTTATTTTACATTAATATTGACTGTACATTAAATATTTATGGTTTGTTTCCACCGAGCGGTACGATTCAGTACAGTACACAATTATTTCCGTTTCCATTGTCAGAAGTAGTGAATGGTACCAAAATAGCAAACCATACCGTACCACTTTTTTGGGACCC
The DNA here is from genome assembly GCF_001515605.1 of Sinocyclocheilus anshuiensis. Classification (NCBI taxonomy): domain Eukaryota; kingdom Metazoa; phylum Chordata; class Actinopteri; order Cypriniformes; family Cyprinidae; genus Sinocyclocheilus; species Sinocyclocheilus anshuiensis. Next base: position 709,739 of record NW_015536784.1, on the reverse strand, counting down.
TACCGATGGGGCATCTAGCACAGTAGTCCAGTACCTAAAGGGTGGAGCTAGACTCACTGAAGAACGTTGATTTTTTTTTTACAGATAATCGTCACTTGCGTGTGCTACAAGGGGAGTGGAATGAAATATAACAGGGTATTTTAGAATTAGAATAAGTAAGAGTATTTTATTTTAAACTGTGTATTTTAGAATTTTCACACACAGACAATGTTGCGCTTTCTTCTTCGAGCGACAATTGACGTCGATCGCTACTTTCCGGCATACACCACGTATATCAAGTAAGAGTACTGTTGGTGGTAGAAACACAAGCCGGATCACGGTGTACCGTCCCGAAACGTACTGTGCTGTACTGTACTTTACTGTACCACTCGGTGGAAATTAGGCTTATTTAGACGTTAGATTTATATCTAGACATTAGTGCCTTTTCTGAGTTCTGTCTTAAAAGCTTTAACACTAAGTTTCTCTCATTTTTGTGTTAAACTTGTATTAAATATTTTTTTATTTTATTTTTAATTTTGACTGCGCCTAAATATTTTGACTTTGGGACACTATTCCCTAAAAAAATCCCAGTCTCGGAGTGACTGAACAGTGTCTTAATGTGTTTTTCATGATGTTTAAAGACTTTTTTGTTGCTAAATGACAAATACAGAATACGGTAAGGACTTCTCTCTCTCTCTCTCTCTCGAATTGGCAATATTTGAGAAAAGAGACTAGCCCCCCCTCAATGTCTACAGTGGTTATCGCCCTGATCAGACATGAAAATATGTTGTGGCACTATCGTGCAGTCTATAATGATATGACGTTAGTTAGCAAATATTTTTTGCAAACATTTCTTTGAGTAACATGACCGTAAATATGAACTCACGATTGAATGTAACATAAAACAAATGATTACTTTTCGTTAAAATCTTTATTAATGCCAAAAATGCTTACATTTATTTGTCTTTTTGTTCGCTCGGGCAGCCATGTTGCCCCTGAAGCCGGTTTACGCTGAGATAATTCATACCCCTTCGTTTGAAGTGTGGTCCCGAAAAATCTTCGTTTGAAGGGCTGTCTGGCCCTTCCCCTACCCCTACCCCTCCAACCAAAAGAGAATTGAGACACCCCTACCCCTCCGGTTCGCGCGTTCACGTGAAGGGGTAGGGATGTCTCAATTCTCTTTTGGTAGGGGGAAGGGCTAAGGGGTAGAATTGGGATTGGGCCTTCGTGTCTGTTACTCATGTTTCCCTGTTAAGAGAAACTGATCGTGTTTTTATACTCTTGGCTTGTAGAAGGTCAAACAGAGAAGAGGCCGGTCCTGAGCCTGACTGACGAAGAGAGCAGACCCGCCGTGTCAGTGTTTGGCATCTTCAAACAGGTCTTAACTCCAACCAGCTGCCTACATAACCAACCAAACTAGCCATAGCCGAAGTTAGCGATGCATAATAAAGCCTCTTAAGAGCAGGAGTCTGTTTGTAATAACACTTCTACTCTCTGGTCTCCTGTCGTAGATCTGGGTGATGGCTCTTTCTGTATGCTTCGTTTTCACCGTCACCATTGGCATCTTCCCAGCCGTCACTGTTGAAGTCCAGACCACTGTTGTTGAAGAGGGGAACGGTTGGGGTGAGCGTGTTTGCATGTCATTATATCGAAGTTCCTACTTATTCTCTGCCAGTGAGAGCAGACGTGTCACAACTGCTCTGTCTCTTTCACAGATACTTACTTCATCCCTGTGTCCTGCTTCCTTCTGTTCAACATGATGGACTGGGCCGGCAGGAGCCTGACTGCGGTCTGTATGTGGGTACGTATGTGTGTGTGTGTGTGTTAATCAGGCTCAGGCAGGGACTGCACCTGCTGCGAATGCTTTATCAGGGCTTGATCAAACGGAGCATCTGCTTTCTGTATTTGACCGTCCCATCCTGGGTTTTCATGGAATTCCTGTTAAGATGTGTTTTTTCTGAACAAAGAGCAGGGCAGGGAAAACACTGTCGAATAGTTTCTCTGGAAAATCCTACATCATGTTAAAAGAGCAGTTCAGCCAAAAATGAAAACTCTGTGTCGTTCCGAACTCATGTGACTTCATTTATTATGTGGAACAAGTTGCTTTTTCCATACAAGCTTCAAAAAGTACCATTAAAAGTGGTCCAGAAGTGGTCTTCTGAAGTCATATGATGATTTTGTGTGCGGAACAGACTGAAATATGTTATTGACCAAAAATCTTGCCCTCTGTTGCAGCTCTTCAGTTTCATTCATGCAATTTCAGTCTGTTCCTCATACAAAGCTATTTTCATGACTACTGTTATGATACTTTAATGGTTGGTTATAGGGCTGCACGATTATGACAAAAATCATAATTGTCGATTATTCCCTTGAAATTGTAATTGCGCTTATTAATTACGATGATCACAATTTACATTGAATGATGTTTATACCATTGTTCGAAGCAAATGCATGCCTTATATTTTATATGAAAATAAACAAGCTGAAAACACTAACTGAAAAACGTTTACTGCTTTTCTATAGCATTAAGCCTCAAATGTCAACTCTACTTTGGTTTGGTTTCTTCTTTAAATAAAAAAAAAAGGTAAAAATATGCATGGTATTATAATGTTATATTAAAACTAAAATTAAAACATTGGGAAAATCCTTAAGATAAACTGTAGAAAAAAAAAAACACATCTTAAGCACGCAGAATAATGTAAGTGGACTTTGAACGATTAATTGCTGGCTTGAACGATTACGTAATTGTGGCATCTGTAATTGTAATCACGATTAATTGTGCAGCCCTAGTTGGTTAAAAAACTGATTGATAACCATGTAGATATCAATGTTTTATTAATTATACAAATATAGTAAATATTAAGGATTTTGTTTATTCATTACATTAATATAGGAAGTATTCAAGGATGTGTTTATTTTTTTCATAATACAAATATAGGAAATATACAAGGATTTATTTTTGTATCATAATACAAATATAGTAGATATGGATATTTTATTTATTTATTTATAGTTGATATAGAGGATTCTATTTATCATAAGACAAATATAGCAGAAATGAAAGGTTTTATTTATCATAATACAAATATAGTACATATCAAGGCTTCAGTGTATTTGTTTATTAATTGTCATTAGATAAATATTGTTCAGGTTGTTAATGTCGTTGACGTCGCTGCTAAATCAACTCTCAGACTGTGTTCATGTGTTTGGTGCTTAGGAAGGTCAATGTGAAGGTTTTTTGCGCGTGAAATGTCAGTTTTTGATAATCCTGTTTGTATGGTCTAAATTAGAGTTGATCTGCTCTGAGCATGTGTTCCTCAGTTCCTCTCACTACTTTAAAATGTAAGTCAACATAGAAAACTTTTACATGGAATTCAGCTTCTTGTCAAACTCACTTACAGGGAAAACTGATTAAGTTAAACCACAGTGGAGCAGATCAGCTCTCTCAGTGTTCCTGGCATTTAGGGAGTCTTTAATAACATGAGCACTGGAACGCGTCTCGTGCAGTCAGCTGTCTCACGCTCATGTGCTGCTCATGTACACTGTTACCACACTCAATGTAACGCTTGTTTCTCTCGAGCCCAAAAATGTCCATCTGAATGAGAGCTCAGCATCATGGGAGAAACTATGACAGCTGTAGATCAGCATGTACTGAGCTATATGTGATGAGATAGTAAATGAATTGAAGATGTCACGTCCAGGCAATAGCTGTAAATGAGCCAGATTTAGATTCGGTATTGTCATGAGTTTTGAGTGTTTCAGGAGCAAAACCACTTTCACATGGATGCTCACGCGAGCTCAGAATGTGCTGAAGATGTCTTTCTCATGCACTGATTGGCTGGTTAAGCAAATGGATTGCAGTGGTTGACCAGCATGGGTTTGATAATGGCTGATGCGGTCCTGATGGAAGTTGATTTAATGATAATGATAGCTGCGTATTATGATATAAAACTGTGTATTATGTTATAGTACAAAACTGTGACATTATTATAAGAGAATTGCTGAAGCTACGAGAACATTTATATTATATTTGGTAACACTAACATTTCTTGATGTTAGTTATGTATTAATAAATGTTGAGATTAACAATAACTTGATAAATGCTGAAAATGTGCATGCTAACAAAGTTAAATAACAAAACCAAAACCTTTTGTGTATTTTCTCTCTGGCTTTATTATTTTAAGTAAATAAATCGTATTTTATTTTAAATAATAAATTTTATATATATATATATATTTAAATGTTATATTAAAACAATATTAATTACTATATATTAATAATACATTTAAAAATATATTTATATCTATAAAGTTATATTAATTAAATATTCTTTTCAGTAATTCACTTTAAATGGTCTTTTAATTTCATTTTTAATTTCAGTATGTTTTATGTGTAATTGTATGCTTTTCATTGTTTTACAGTTACAATTTTAAATAATCAATATAGTTTTACTTATAAATAACAGTTTTTCAAATTTGAAAAAAAGCAAAATGGTTATGCACATCTTTTGACAATTTTTGACAAAATTTGTCATTTTAAATTTAAATTTTAAATATTTCTCTTTAGCAATAGTTTCTTTTTATTTCAGTTAGAATTTCAGTAATTTTAGAACTTCAACTTGAACTAATACAGTATTTACATTAAAGGGGTGGTTGACTGTTTTTTTTCTAGGCTTGATTGTGTTTATGGGGTGCAGTCTAACATGTGTTAATGCTTCGTTTAAAAAAAAAAACGCATTATTTTTCACATAATTTACCTTTATTCCACACCGCTCTGTCCCTTCTCTGATAAACGCTCTGATCATTTCCTGCTCTTATGAAGCCCCGACCTCAGAAATAGGCGATGGGCTCTGATTGGTTAGCTAGCCCAGTGTGTTGTGATTGGCTAAACCGTCTCTAGTGCGCGTCTAAGCGTCCCGCCCCTCTCCTCAGCGGCATGTGCTCCGGTTGTATTGTAAACAACGGCGTCGTTAATATCGCTTATCAGTTTGAGCCCGATTGAGAAGCAGAGGATATTAGTGAAGAGGATCGTGCAGAACCTGTGCAAGCACGGCTTTTAATGGTAGGCCTATGTTTTTTGTTTGTTGTTGTCTCATACTTTTAGATACGCTGTTATTTGTAAATGCCGCTGCTTATGTTAGCTTTTAATATACGGTTTTATACAGTACAGAGAGAGATGCAGAGCAGGGGGACGTGTGGAACAGTATTAAGAACCTCTGCTTTAGAACATTGATTTTGAAACCTGTGAATCCATTAGAATCATTAGAAGACAGAATCGCGATTCATATATGAATAGATTTTTACGCGCACCTCTAGTTTTCTCTTCCTCTTCTCTAAAGCAG
>NW_015536784.1:700770-703542 GCF_001515605.1 Sinocyclocheilus anshuiensis | reverse complement strand
CGTCCCGCCCCTCTCCTCAGCGGCATGTGCTCCGGTTGTATTGTAAACAAAGGCGTTGTTAATATCGCTTATCAGTTTGAGCCCGATTGAGAAGCAGAGGATATTAGTGAAGAGGATCGTGCAGAACCTGTGCAAGCACGGCTTTTAATGGTAGGCCTATGTTTTTTGTTTGTTGTTGTCTCATACTTTTAGATACGCTGTTATTTGTAAATGCCGCTGCTTATGTTAGCTTTTAATATACGGTTTTATACAGTACAGAGAGAGATGCAGAGCAGGGGGACGTGTGGAACAGTATTAAGAACCTCTGCTTTAGAACATTGATTTTGAAACCTGTGAATCCATTAGAATCGTTAGAAGACAGAATCGCGATTCATATATGAACAGATTTTTACGTGCACCTCTAGTTTTCTCTTCCTCTTCTCTAAAGCAGCGCAGCATGGCCTCGCCCCCTTTGTTGCCTTTTCCCGAGGGCGGGGTTTATCAGGGTTTGTGATGTCACGAACCTGGGAAGTACCAGCCGTTTTTGTAGGCATTAAACTGCCAGAATTTTAGAAGACGATATCTCAGTTTGCATTGAACTTTCAGCTTCGTAACTTTGCAGATATTGTTTATGTTCAAACAGCGACATTACACACTAACGTTAAAAAAGTGAAATTGCAATCAACCACCCTTTGTGTGTATGTGCTGTACATGTGGAAGAATTGACAATAAAGCAGACTTGACTTGACTTGACTTGACTTGACTTAACTGAACAGTGTGTCTTGACAAATAAAATGTAATACATTTTCTTAGATTTGGTTTGTTCTGAAGATGATGATGATGATGAATGTCTGCAGATAGATTTATGTTCAGCTGAAGTCTGACATGTGCTCTCTGTTCTCTGTTCAGCCCGGTAAAGACAGCATCTGGCTGCCCGTCCTGGTCATCGCACGCTTGGTGTTCGTTCCTCTCTTCATGCTCTGTAACGTTCAGCCCAGACACTACCTGCCCGTGTTGTTCGCTCACGACGCCTGGTACATCATTTTCATGATCCTCTTCTCCTTCAGCAACGGATACCTGGCCAGTCTCTGTATGTGCTTCGGACCAAAGTACGTACAAAATATCATCAACATGCATGCGAAACAGACTTACTTATGTCAGGCTGCTAGAAAAATAAAATTGTCCCAGTGTGCTACATTGACATTAATGATTTGTGCTGCTTGTTAAGCAAAGAAATGCTAGTAGTTCCTCAAGCAATTAGGGCTGGGTTTTAGGGTTTTCACGATTCAATTTTGACTGACAAGCTTTCGATTCCAATTCAATTCGATTCAATATCGATTATTTTGGATATATATCAGGTACAATACATGGCAAACTTTCTCAAAGAAAAAAATTCTCTCAACTAATGCTGTAAAATATAAATGAGAGTCATTTGATACTACATTACTATTATATTGATATATTATAATATAAACATTTAAATGGTGGCTGCCAAGCATAAATTAAATATTGAAGAAGGGTAAAAATTATAATGAATTTATTTTGTTGAAATGAAAATAGTGCTGCCGCTTCTCTTCAACTGAGGCGCTACAGTGATCTGTCAGTCCACATTAAACAGCGCCAAAACTGTATTTATTGTTTAAATATTGTAATAAAATGGACAGAATTTGAAATCTCAGACTTTGTTTCAAATCAAAACTAACAAATAACAAAGCTTATGATGATTTAATCATGTTATTAAATCATAATCTACAATGTTACGTTCATTAACTGAAAACAGGCTAGACTAATCGATTCTTGGGATTTAAGAATCAATATGGTTTCATAAAAATGAGAATTGATTAAAATCGAGAAATCAATATTTTTTACCCAGCCCTAGTAATATTAGTTTCATCTTTTCTGTACACAGTATGATGGTGTTCATCTAACAGTTAGTCAAAGTTCTTCATGTCCTCTAATGTTTTGTGTTCGTCCCACAGGAAAGTGTCCCAACATGAAGCGGAAACCGCAGGGGCCATCATGGCTTTTTTCCTCTCTCTTGGCTTGGCTGTGGGAGCCGCGTTATCCTTCGGTTTCCGGGCCATGATCTAGAAGCATGGCCTAGTTCTCAGTATGATGAAGATGAACTTTAACCCTAGATATACACAGAGCCAGAGAGAATGTATTCATACTGCACATGTATCCCTTTGCCTGTTTGCCCCTCTTGTGTGTTTTCTTAAAGAAGTGGAACTGGAATAGACAGTATTCACGCAGGGATTCTAAGAGGGAACATCTTCATCAACATTATGATGTTATGAGCATCATCATCATCATCATCATGCAAAAAACGAGCCGAACCTGTCTGCATATTTTTTGTATACTTGTTGTAAATTGTGCCAATTCAGTATTTAGCAATAATGTTTAGCAAAAATAAATTTTTTGTCTTTTTTTCCCCATTACAAATGTCAAAAAATTCAAAATGACTTTGATACAATATGAAGTCTTGTTTTATGAAAAATCTATCCAAATTAAGTAAGTTTATGCTTAAAACAAGAAATAAAATCTATCAATTGGATAAATATAATCTGGTTTTGCCTTTTGAATTAAGTTTATTTGTCTTGCATTATTGACAGACATTTTTACTTGTAATTTTTACTAGTGATTTTGATAGTTTTCATAAAACAAGACTTAACATCTTAAGTAGGGCTGGGCGATATAGCTAAAAAAATGTATCAACGATATAATGTTTCATATTGTTCGGTATCGATAATTGACATTTTTTATAACCTTTTTTTAAAACAAAGAGCAATAGAA
>NW_015536784.1:688477-699715 GCF_001515605.1 Sinocyclocheilus anshuiensis | reverse complement strand
TGTTGTGATTGATTAGCTGGGCTAGTTTGTGTTGTGATTGGTTAGTGTGTGTTGTGATTGATTAGCTGGGCCAGTGTGTGCTGTTATTGGTTAGTGTGTGTTGTGATTGATTAGCTGGGCCAGTGTGTGCTGTTATTGGTTAGTGTGTGTTGTGATTGATTAGCTGGGCCAGTGTGTGCTGTTATTGGTTAGTGTGTGTTGTGATTGATTAGCTGGGCCAGTGTGTGCTGTTATTGGTTAGTGTGTGTTGTGATTGATTAGCTGGGCCAGTGTGTGCTGTTATTGGTTAGTGTGTGTTGTGATTGATTAGCTGGGCCAGTGTGTGTTGTGATTGGTTAGCTGGGCCAGTGTGTGCTGTGATTGGTTAGCTGGGCCAGTGTGTGTTGTGATTGGTTAGCTGGGCCAGTGTGTGCTGTGATTGGTTAGCTGGGCCAGTGTGTGTTGTGATTGGTTAGCTGGGCCAGTGTGTGTTGTGATTGGTTAGCTGGGCCAGTGTGTGCTGTGATTGGTTAGCTGGGCCAGTGTGTGTTGTGATTGGTTAGCTGGGCCAGTGTGTGTTGTGATTGGTTAGCTGGGCCAGTGTGTGCTGTGATTGGTTAGCTGGGCCAGTGTGTGTTGTGATTGGCTCCACTCGGCGCCTGGTCGGGAAATGTCACGCTCCTTACTATAGCCGCCTGCAGTGTAAAGTGTAAATATTGCGTCAATATCAAATCAATTTGAGTGTGATTTAAACCCGGATGATTGTATAAGTTTGTCGTTCGTCTGCCTTGGGAAAGCTAGTGCGTCTCTGACATAGTGATAACACTCGTTGCCTTCTCTAGTGCAGCTCAACCAGGTCTCGTCCAATTTGTCGATATTTGTGATATCACAAATCCCGGAAAATATGCGTTGTAGTCCAAACGAGTCGTTCGTTGTAGTTTTTGAAAAGTGATTTCTGTTGAATAAAATATCTCCTTTTGATGAGCTTTGTGAGCTTTGTAACTTTGCAGATCTTTTTTATGCTCAAACAGCAACATTACAGACTAACTAAAGTGGAAAAAGTGCATAATAGGACCCCTTTAAGGAAACTTTTGTCTTGTTTCCCGAGGCCACAGGAGGGCACAATGAGCTAAATATTGCAGCGCATTTAAATTGTCAACGCAAGGAAGTAACTCTATAAAAAAACATGCATTACGTCTAAATTAACTCGTAAAAATAAAACATAATTTCGTAAACTGCATAAACAATTATGAACAAAACAGCATCATGTATTTATTAGTGCTGTCAAACGATTAATCGCGATTAATCACATTTTGTTTACATAATATATGTATGTGTGTGGTGTATATTTATTATGTATATATAAATACACACACATACAGTATATATTAGAAAAATAAATTGTTTATATATTAAATATTTATTTATAATATAAATTATATGAATATAAATAGACATGTATATACATGTAAATATTTTCAAAATATATACTGAATGTGTGTGTATTTATATATACATAATAAATATACACAGAACACACACATATATTATGTAAACAAAAACTTATTTTGGATGCGATTAATCGTTTGACAGCACTAGATGCATTGCTTAATCCAAAGAGCCGAAGCGCCATTCACACAGATTGCATTTAAAAACATATGAGACGCAGTGAAAAGGAATAAACCTCCACAAATTCGTGACGTGTTTTCTAAAAGTTTAAACCGTTTTAACTTTGCATGGCTACATCTCTGACACGCGAGTGCAGCAGTCATATTTGTTCGTTAAAAAATGCGCTGTGAAAAAATGTGTGAATGGCTTGGTTTCGCTTTTCAACTAATCAAGATCTTCTCCGCATTGAACTTCTATATTTCTCTAATATTTTGAATGCATAACGCAGCACCGGCACGTCTCGTGGGCTAGACGAACAAAACATTAAAATGCAACAACGTCACTTTCATCATTACCGCATCTCGTGCACCACTGATGACGCTCCCTGATGCACACTTAACATTCAAATGCAAATGTTTATTTTAAATTCGACTAATACTCATTTTTTTATTCACAATCTCCTCATCACAGGCAGGCACAGAACTCAATTCAGCATGTGTTTGTGTTTGTGTGTGCTGTCTGCGTCACTCATAGCACGTGCCTATATCGAACATTTTTTCTATCGTTATTGAAGAAGGTGTACCGTCGATAAATATCGATACCGTTTTATCGCCCAGGCCTAATCTTAAGTCATTTTTAAGTAAATGTCTTTTCATTTAAGAATATTTAGATATTTATCAGTAAAAATACTGATTTAGAAACTGATTTTTGCAGTGGTTCTAGATTAATCGTACTGTATCACATCATTAAAGGGCCCCAATTTAAGTTTATAGTGGCATTTTGAATCTTAAGATCCGTTCAGATGTCTGCTGTTTATTATGCAATGCATTTGATTTGAACATGTTTTCAAATATTTAGCCTTAGTACATTTTGTCAGCATTGGCTGAAGTTTCTCATTTTAAGTGAAGTCAAGAGTGAAGGTCTAAAAGTGTTACATTTGACCTTATTATTTATACGCTTATTTTTTAACGGCTTTTTTAATGAAATGTTATTAATGCAGCATGTATGACACAATCGAACACCATGTAAATACACAACTTGCTTTGGTGCCTTTTGAATGAGATGTTTTCCAAAAAATTGGCAATGTTGAAATGTGCGGTGGGTGGGTAGGTGGGTCTGTGAATGGAAGGGAATGCAAATAAACACATTTCTGGTTGTAATCAGATGGTGATGTGTGTTCAGTACGTGAGCTGCACCAGAGACTCAACTGCTCGTCTGTCAGCGCTCTCGTAATGGAGGGTTCCAGTGAAAACGGTTTGCTTGATTAGTGCCGTCATTCCAGTGGCAAACCCAAGAAAATGTTCATTAATATTTGACGCAACTACATCCACCAATTGTTACATATTCACAAAGGCTGATTTTCATTATAAAAATACCATACTTCCTATGGTTATCGTTAAGTGGGGTCATTGCCAAGAAACAGGAGAACTAAAATGAAGACTGCGTTAACACTGATTAATATTTTATAAACTTGATTTTGCTTACACAATATTATGCAAAGATTAATGTTTTTTCTGCTTTATTCACGATAAAACTGTTTAATGTCAACTTTATATATGAAAAGAGTATTTAAACGTCATTGCATTAGACAAAATATAAAAGCAAATGTCAAGCAAACAAATGCTGCAGGATCTTTTCACTAATTTGATGGCTCACATTTATTCAATGATGTTTAATCAAGCGATTTGGCGATATTTCGTTTTATTAGTCATATTTGAAGTTATTTCTCCTCCAGTTCACACAGGTGTCCTAGTGGAGCAGGGGTGTCGAACTCAACTCCTGGGGCCAGTTGTTCAAAAGTAATCGGATCAGATTTTGGCCACCGGATTGGATCAAATCTTGAAAATGGGTTCAAAAGAAAAAGAAAAAAAGGATTCTGGATTAGATCACAAAATCCAATCTTGGTTTTGATCTGGATTAAATCCTCCATTTGTGTTGCTTAAAACGTTTTAGTAAGATTGGGATACTTTTTATTTAAAAAAATTGATTATTCTGATCCCAGCAGAAGGGTGGATTTCAGGAACTAAAGCAATAAAACTTTAAAACTGGTCCAAAAAATACATTTGTAACATGTAATATATCCCCAAATCCTCAAACAGCTGTCAACATTAAACAAAAATATTATATTTAATTTAAAGTTTTTTTTTTATTATTATTTTTTATCACTGATTGTAAAGTCGAACTCAACTCCTGGGGCCAGTTGTTCAAAAGTAATCGGATCAGATTTTGGCCACCGGATTGGATCAAATCTTGAAAATGGGTTCAAAAGAAAAAGAAAAAAAGGATTCTGGATTAGATCACAAAATCCAATCTTGGTTTTGATCTGGATTAAATCCTCCATTTGTGTTGCTTAAAACGTTTTAGTAAGATTGGGATACTTTTTATTTAAAAAAATTGATTATTCTGATCCCAGCAGAAGGGTGGATTTCAGGAACTAAAGCAATAAAACTTTAAAACTGGTCCAAAAAATACATTTGTAACATGTAATATATCCCCAAATCCTCAAACAGCTGTCAACATTAAACAAAAATATTATATTTAATTTAAAGTTTTTTTTTTATTATTATTTTTTATCACTGACTGTAAACTACATTGGCACAATCGTCAGAGATGGACCAGTCAGAAGTAGTTACTACAATGTAAATGCAATGCAAAACATTTTTTTCCATCTCAATTAGTTTTTCTATCACCATGCCCTTTTAGGGGCTCCATAGCACTAGTAATCCAGATTTGGAAATCTAAATACCTGTGTATCTGGATCAGGGTGATCCAGCACAGCAGTAAGATGGGTTACCTGATCCTGGATAGCAAAACATGGGATTTCCAAAACCAGATCATTCTGATCCAGATGAAACTTTCTGAACAACTGACCCCTGGAAGGCCGGAGCCCTGCAGAGTTTAGATTCAACCCTATTTAAACACACCTGATCCAACAAATCAAGTCCGTCAGGCTTATTTGAAAACTACATGGTGTGTGTGTTGGAGCAGGGTTGGCAGGAATCGAGTTTGACACCCCTGTAGTAGAGGAAGCACGTGTAGATCATTACATTAAATATGAACATATTTCACTACAGCACTTTTATTTTGAAAAGTGTTCTAGTGCTAAATGTCGCCACCTGATCGCTAGATGGCGCTGTTTACAATTTGAGGATCCATGAGCTTAGAAGAATTTAAAGCAGTTCCTGTGTGGTTGCTGCGCTGCTATGGTGACCAGAGAAGCCTCCAAGGATTTGAAGAGCAGATTAAGGCGCGAAGAAGTATTATAAAACATTCATATAAGTACAAATCAGAATTAAATTGTATAAAGAGATGTTTTATTTCATTGTAAGCTGTTTTATAACAACAACTATGGCTAGGTAAACCTGCTGTATTCTCGATGAAATGCACAGAGTAGATTGAACACAGTTATTAATGGAGCATATTAGATCTATTTCACCTCTCCTGCATTTGGATTTAAAGAATTTCAGCTCTCCTGAAGCTGAAGACAGCAGATATGTTCTGACAAGTCCACGTTCACTTGAATGCTGTGCAAGATTGGGAGTGAAACCTGTTGATCTGTTGTTCAGATCCCTCACAGACTTTATTGATGAAAACCAGGAGTCCTCTCTGGAGGAGGTGACTGCGTTATATGAGGAGTATGAGAAAGGAAGAAGAGAACGACTGCGCTTGTGTCGAGAGGAGAGAGAGCGGATCATACAAGAGGGCTGGAACAGAAAGTCGTCTGTAAAACCATTCACAGCCCTGGAAACCATCCTGGAGCAAAGAGCTGAGAGTCAACGCACCGATTCCAAAGCCAAGTGTCCAACTAAGACACGGTTCACAGATGACCGTGTTCATTCAAAGTCTGCGATTTCCATTTCAGATGGGTTTTCGACCACATGCGGTCAGAAGTTCCCCTACAGTTTCAGTCTGGCCGACCTCAGATGTTCTCCTGCGACGGAGCGTCGGCTGAAGAGCCTCTTGCAGGAGATCAGTCGCAAACTAAGCATCACCATCCCAGAAAAAGACCGAAAGATTGTTGCATTGATGCTGGCCAGGCACGAAGAGGAGCAGTTTCGCTTACGCCAGAGCATGTTTGAGGAGCAACATCATGAGGAGGAGCAGAGGCGCGGCGAGCTCACATGGAGCAAAAGCGACGAAAAGAACTTCTGCGACATATTCGCCGCTGGCAGGAGGACTTGGAGGAGCGGAGGAGGCGGAGAGAGGAAGAGGAGGCGATGTTTGCGGAGCAGCATGAGCGGGAGACGCTTTGGCAGGAGGAGCGCTGGAGGAGGCACGCCGAGGAGCAACAAGCTCGGCGAAGGTTCAAGCTTGACATGGCGAGCAAGGATGCAAAAGAGCGCAAACGCTACCAGGAGAGGCTCGTGCGGGAGAAGGAGCACATTGAGGAGGCGCAGCGAGAGAAGGAGCTGAAGGCGGTGCATGAAAAAGAACAACACGCAATGAGGAGCAAGCGAATGCAGGAAAAGAGAGAAAGGAGGAGACTCGAGCAAGAGAACCAGAGGGAGCTACTCAAGCACCTCCTCCTAAAAAAGGAGGTAGAGGAGCAGGAGCGTGCAGAGAAGGAGCTCAAGCGAAAAGGACTGGAGCAGAAGCTGCAACGCTCCAAGGAGAACCACGCGCTGCTTCTGGAGGCGCGGGTGCAGGAAATGCGATCACGTGCCGCGAAGGAGGAGGAGCAGATGCGGGTGGCGCAGCAGCAGGCGAGGAGGGAGAACAGGGATCGGTTGGAGCAGAAGCAAACGTTGGTGCAACGTTGCCAGCTGCGGATGGAGCGTGCAGTGCTGCAGGTGCAGGAGCAGCGGCGTCGCAGAGCTCAACTCGTCAGGCGAGAAAACCAGGAGAAGAAACTCGACCATCGCAGACTACGAGACCGAGTCCTGGAGGAGGAGAAAGCGCAACGGGAGGAGAGATGCAAGGTCGTGACGGAGAAGGAACAGCGCAGGGAGAAGCTGCAGAAAGAGAGGGCCGAGGCCCAGGAGCGGAGCCGGAAGGTGGCTCACGCCTCCTGCTGCATGCGGGAGAGGGTGAGGGAGCAGACGTCCCGTCGCACCTTCCACCAGATGGCACGAGAAGCCGAGCTGACCGCTCAACTGGGCCACCTGAAACTATGAATAGGGTAGAACTAAAAAAATAATCATTATAATAGTATTAATGGAGCCAAACAAAAGTCAGAGGAGTATAAAACTACTTCATAGCCACTTTTGATTATAAATGCAGCTTCCATCAGAAGTATTAGACTACAGAGTACCAGGTTGATGTATTTTTCATTCAAACGAGATGTTTACGGTGCTGATAAATGTATTTATCTAGACGAAGACAATTAATAAGCTGCACCAAAGATCAAGTATTTATTGAATATGTATTATTTATTGACTTTTATTTGAACAAATAATGTGGTTTTATTAACCATTAAGGTTTTGGAATATTTTACAGTATTTATCACTCATTTTTATATGGATTTTGTGTTGCAAGTTTTGAGACCGATTTGGATAGAAAAAGTTACTAAAAAACATCTTAGAATAAAGCATGACTGACTAAACTCAAATTGCATGTTTAAGTATAAATATATTCTGATAATAACAATTGGTTGCACATCTGACATCTATTAATGTATCGATAGCTGTTTATCTAAAGCTGATACATCATCTTAAGGTCGACAAGGTCATTGTGCCAGTGTTATTACTGATAACAGTGTTATTACTGAAATTGTTGAATAAAGTCATTAATTTTGTTTTCATTGCGCACAAAAAGTATTCTCGTAGCTTCATAAAATTAGGGTTGAACCACTGATGTCACATGGACTATTTTAACAATGTCCTCACTACCATGTCAGTTGTGTTGCTGTCTATGCAGGGTCAGAAAGCTCTCGGATTTCACCAAAAATATCTTAATTTGTGTTCCGAAGATGAACGAAGGTCTTACGGGTTTGGAACGACATGATTTTCATTTTTGGGTGAACTAACCCTTTAAGGTCAAGTGATTGTTGTCAACAAGTGATTTGCAAAACACAAAAATGCACTCAAAATAGCAGCTTTTAATAGATTGTCACGTACCAGAGAGATCACAGTCTGCATGTGTCAGATTGCACGGCATTTAGTTCTCAAAATAAACATCGGTTTATATCAACACAAGGCATTCTCGGTTTAATAGAAAACTTCAAAAAATAAACAATATTTTACATTTACTTGGAAAAAGATCACTGTATTGCACTTAAGTTTTGCAACTTTATGGAGGTGATAAAAATTTATTTTTTAAGGCAAAATAAATTTTGATTCTAGATATAAGAATATCAAATATAATCTTTTTTGTCTTTGACAATGCACATAAAAACACCACAGGCTTGTAGTTGTTTCTCGGCTAATAAAAAAATGAATGAGTTAAAGCTGTCTAATTGTTAAACAGAAAATGTGGGGAGTTTCATAACACTAATCATGACAAAACATAAAACTCTCAAAGAGCATTCTGAAGTCATAATACAAATATAAACATTTGAAAATGAAATATTACACGTCACTGTCACGTTTGGCTGTTGGATGGTTTTTACAGATTAATCGTCTGGCAGTCCGAGGGCCAACAGAACAGGAAGTCCAGTCCCCAGGATGAGAGTCAGGCTCTCTGTGATGCTCAGACCGCTCTGCTGCTGGTAGGCTCCAGTTCCTGCGTGAGGGTGGAGGTGAGTGGAGCGCTGATGACCTCTGCTGTTGATTTCAGGCAGAACATGAACCGTGGCCACGTATAAGAAAGTCCCAGCAGAGAACAGCATGCCAATGCCTGTAGCGCTCAGGCGGTTCTGAGAAGAGCCATTAGACTGCAAAGATAAAAAAAACAGTATTCATTACTTATTTTAGAACATTAAAAAAAAATAAAAAAGTAAATGTAATGTAAAAAAAATACAATCTCTCTCTATAGTCCAAAAAGAACATGTTGGTCCCATGGCAAACTTTATGAGAACTCACTTTGTGAGAACAAGGGCCAGTTGCATAAACTGCTTAGACTAGTTAGTCATCAAATTTTATTTTCAAGGTCTAAATTGATACTGAAAAGAAAGACTGACTTAACATAATAGGTATGTTTATGCAACAGGCCCCAGATCTCAAAAGGACCTGATGTCATTGTGTCATCAAAAACAAAACAAAACAAAACAAAAAAAGAACTAAAATTAAAAAGCATGTTGCATTTTCATGTTGCATTCAAATAAATCTGAAATAAAATAAAAGATAAATACATAAATGCATATGTACTTACATATGTATTTACAAAAATTTGTAAATACAAATTTGTATATAAAAAAATAAAAACTAATAAAACAGAAAAAAGGGCATAACGAAATTATTACAATTTAAACTGAAAAATGTATTCACATTTTCAATTTGCTTTTAATATAATATAAAATATTCTACAATAACACTGCATTGTGTGCATATTTTGATGCTTGGCTTGCTATTCTACTGGAACTGAAGTTTCACAGGACAAATAAAGAGAAACTGAGGTTTCATACTGCACTCAGGATGAAGTAGGTGCTGATAGCCATCAGCGGCGCAGCAGCAGAAAATGCCAGTAAATGCTTCTGAATAGTCTTCCTCTCCAGACCTGCATGCATGAGGAAAGACACAAGACCAAACGCTGCTGGAGCCTAAAGAGAGACAGAGGAAAAAAGTGAGTTTGTGTTGAATAAAGCAAGGCAACTGGACACTCACTGTAATGGTTTGGTAACAAAAGCATGGCAGAGGACATGTTTTTTTACTGGCTCACATATTACATTTTTTCTTACATTTTAGTTTTTTCTATTCTCTAGTTTTAGATTGAGTTTTTTGGGGACATGTTGAGCGGTACTTGCTTTTCTTGAAAAGTGACTTTCATTGCATTTACAGGATAGATTTGATCAGTTAATGAATTCCATGAGAATCAAAGCCATGGCCTTGGAATTGACCCATCGCAGAGAGTTTGATTGACAGGCGATCTGACCAATCATAACACCGAATCTGCCATTTTGTCCAACAAAGAAACCAGACAGGACAGTAGATTAACATCGGTGGACCTGAACTTGAAAAATGGTGTGTAATGACATCTTTCCGCGGTTGAAACAAGATACCTTAGGATGTTCATTCAGGTTTATTTCATGCTATAACAAGTAAAGAGGGAGGTTCATGTTTGAACTGAGGCACCACAAAACAGCATTTATTGTTCGAATTTCTTAAAAATGTACAACATTTGAAAGCTGAGACTTTATTTCATACCAAAAGTAACCTGCTCTGTCTCATCTGTCGGCGTGTTATCAGTGTCGTCTTTGCTCCGCCATGTGTTTTTCACTGCGTGAGAACATGATGTGTGGCGTGAGAGCACCATGGCTTGTCAGACATAGCAACAGTAACTAAGGGGGGGCGGGTCTTTGCGAAGGGTCAGTTGCTTTACTGTTTCAGCTACTTAATACAGAATGACTCAGCAGTGCTAGTACAGATAAATAAGCAAACTCACCTTATGCAAAATGACTGCAAAAAACACAACAACCTGCACGGACACCTGTGATGAGGCCGCAGCTGCACCCAGAGCAACGCCATCAGCTGGAAAGAGACAGACAATGTGAATGTCATGCAAATAAGTTCCTCACAAACACAATTTCAGCTGACAAATCACAGCAACCAAACTCAACTGATCATTATTCATTTTGAGTGCTTTACAGAACAAAATGACATAATTAATAATTAGAGTGACCTTACATCCTTTTTCTAAATTGCCTAAAATGTCCAGGTTTTGATTTTATTTTCCTATTTACAGCCTTTCTACAGTCCTCATATTTTATATGTATGCATATTTTGCATTGCTTTGACCGTTATCTGTAGTTCCCACCTTCTTGCACAGCACGATTGGTTGATTATTGGTCAAACTATTTTTCAGTCATTAGCTTTAAGTATGAAAACAGTAGGATGACAAAACCAAAACCCGAACATTTCAGGCAATTTAGAAGTCCCAGCCAGGACATGTCTGGGAAAAAGAGGATGTATGGTAACCCTATTAATAACAACAGAATTTAAATTTTGGAGTAAACTGCACTTTAAACATAGCTTTTAAAGGGGTCATATGATGCGATTTCAAGTTTTCCTTTCTCTTTGGAGTGTTACAAGCTCTTGGTGCATAAAGAAGATCTGTAAAGATGCAAAGACTAAAGTCTCAAATCCAAAGAGATATTCTTTATAAAAGTTATATCAGAGAGGGAGGTTGTGGACGATCCAGAGCCGTATCACACTCACCCTCCTCTCTCGCCAGTGAGCAGCAGTGGGCGGATCGGGAGGACGAACCAACGGACTACCCACGCACCCTCTGCTCAAACACAGGTCAGTGTTACACACACCCAGACCCCGCCTCGGACCGGCTACGAGATAGGTAGGAGTCAGCCACGCCCACCTAAAACGGCTCGTTCTAACACGCCCCCACATGTCTACGTCACGATGTGGGAAGATTTGCATAACGCCGCCCAAATGTTCACGCAAAGAAAGAAGGCGTAACTTTTATTCTCGCTGTTGCCGCCGCCATGTTGTGGAGACGCTGTATGTTTCGTTGTGAAAGCGAAACTACTTTGTTTGGTCTTCCAAAAGAGGACAATATCCGCTTCGTCATGCCTAGAGCTGATCTGTGCTGGTCGCTGAGGGA
>NW_015536784.1:661571-688442 GCF_001515605.1 Sinocyclocheilus anshuiensis | reverse complement strand
GTGCTGGTCGCTGAGGAAATACAACAACTTTGCGCTGTGGATCGCCGGATCGGCTTTCACCGTGGACGAAGCGGAGTCCAGCCCGGGGTCGTCACATGTGGTTGCCACAAACCCGCCGGATGCTCCTTTGTCGAATCCTCCGGCCGCGCCGTTCTCAAGCCCGCCGTGTGAAACTACTTTGTTTGGCCTTCCAAAAGAGGAAACGACTAGAAATCAGTGGGCCAATCACAACGCACTGGATAGCTGGCCAATCAGAGCACACCTCGCTTTTTCAGAACGATGAGCTTTGTAAAAATCGCCGAGTTTCAGAAAGGCGGGGCATAGAGGAGAAACAATAATGTACAGTATGTGGAAAATAATGCGTTTTTTGAACCTTAAACCGCATAAACACATTTCATTACACCAAATAATGTTCTTTTTAGCAACATCATATGACCCCTTTAATGTTTTTTGTTGGCACTCCTTGTAATCCAATATTTGAAAACAGAAATGTAACACTAGCCATGAAAACCAAACCACACAATGAGGTTAGTCTGTTTTTAGTGTCCCTTTTTTGGTATTAAAGGACAGATGCTGTGATAAAAACACAATGGAGGCTTATTAAGCAGAATTGAGAACCCATTGTTCATTGACTTGAATAACCATACTCAGAAGGACAAGCACTACGGGCATGATTCACTGTAATGTGATCTGTTGAGTCTGGGCAATACGGAACATAATAGTGGAAGTGAAGCCTTTGTTACCTGCGGCGTGAATAAGCAGACCCAGGGTGGCAGTAACACTGTTGCCACTGTACACGCGCGCTCGGGGTTCTGGGAAACAAGACAAACAGAAACGTTCTCAAGAGAGCATCTGAAAGCGTTTCACACCGGTTGTTTTTCCGCAGACTCCAACATGTCTGTCTGCGGCCGAGTGGAATAAATTCAAGTCATAATGCATGCTTACAATTGTGCTTTACAATCTCAATAATACAGTAAGAATGAGATTTATCACATTACAGTAGGATACTGAAAATTTAAATAGAAGATACATACGTACATACAATAGATCCTAATCTTTTTTTTTTAAATAAAAACTTTTAGAGAGCCACACTAAAAGTTAGGACATTTTTAAAAAGACGTTGTGTGAAAAATGCTAAATAATTTTTTATTTCTGACATGATAACTGGATGCAACTTGCTGAAGTAAACAATATTGCATGCATACTACAGAATTTTTATATTGTATACCATTTCAGAAACTATTAAAAACAATATTAAGCAACAAATCAAAATGAAATAATAACTTAATTCAATAATTAATACAGAACGATTGCAGAGTCATTCAGTATAAATTATTACAAAGCTAAGCTTAAAGCAAAACATTGAATCTTGTTTATTTTAAGATTAGCATACATTTAGGGTGATCATACGTCATTTTTTTTTATATCCTGACCGGGATTTCTAAATTGCCTAAAATGTCCAGGTTTTGGTTTTGTTTTCCTATTGTTTTTATACTTGCTGCAGGTAATGACTGAAAAACAGTTTGACCAATAGTGTGCTGGCATTGTACACGATCGACCAATCGTGGTGTGCGAGAAGGTGGGATCTACAGAGAACAATCAAAGCAATGCAAATACACGTACATATAACATATGAAGAATAGGAAAACAAAGCCAAAACCTGGACATTTTAGGCAATTCAGAAATCCTGGTCAGGACTTGTCCGGAAAAAGAGGGCGTATGGTCACCCGTATACATTTCTATTCTCAACACAAGATACATTTCTATTCCTCTGTGTGGAAGAAGTGAGTGGATAAGTATTGAAATGTGTTTCTGATAAGACGAAGCATTGAGGTACCGTGCATAGAGCAGTAGTTGGCAATCTGGTCCACCACAAACATGAGCGTAAAGCCCAAGACGAGAGAGATTCCTATGAAGAAGTGAGGACGCAGACCTTTCTTTGCGGCTTGATGAAGTGTTGAATTTGATTCAGAGATATTTTGATTCTCTTCCATAGCAGAGCAATACCAGTCTACATGAGGAGGAGGAGAAACATGTACTGGCAAACATAATCAATCGTTATCTCCTCAATATGAGGCTACCAGCAGTGAGTTTTAACTGGTAACTTACTTTGGATAAAAGTAAACAAAGGCACTGTAAAAGTGTGCATGGCTGTGCATATTCATTCCCTGAATAGGGAAGTAAATGAATGAAATGGAGGAAGATGGCAAGTCTCACCTTTCCATGACTCCTGCACTAGCTCCACCCCCTCTGGGATGATGATTGACAGGGCGGTGCCACACAGAAGCCCCGCCCCCAGCACAGTAATCAGCTGCAGTTTCTGCTGTAAGGGTGGAGAAAATGTCGTGAAATAACTTTAAACTTGATTTTCAATGCCAAAATACATAGTTACTGCCTTAGCTCTTCATAGTCATTGACTTTTATGTTTTACAGTATATACAGTTCGAAGTCTAAGGAGTTTAACTGAGTTTGCTACGGAGAGATTTACAGAAACTATCACATGCAGAAACTACAACCAGCGAACGATACACTGGGCAGAGCACAAAGTATAGTAAAAACCTTACTGATATAGTTAAACTTCATTTGTAATGCATGCTACAATTTTCATGTGTTGTATTGTGTGTAAGCATGGTTTTTATCTGCATTTATCATCTGTCAGATTCCATTATGCTCTGCTTTACAGTACTGTATAAAGTTAACGTATCAGCATTTGTTGAATATGCATAGTGATCATCTTACCTCTGATAAATTGATCAACAGTGGAATTATCCCGAGCACGAAACATCCCACGAACATAGCCAGAGATATGAGAATAACAGCCCAAGCTCCGTCCATGACTGCTGCTCTTCAGCCCTTCCGATCACAAACACCCTAAAACACAAAAGCAAGACACAATATCCTCTTTGAACACTCGCTGGAAGGCATAGTGGAGTTATCCACGTCTCAACACCCTCCATAACCCTAAACTACACCCCTAGAGTCCGATGAACAGCATTACATAATGATACTAATGCTCAGGGGAGAGTCCGATTCATTTGAGAGAATCGATTCCTTTTATTGAACGAACCGAGTCAGTGTCCTCAGAAAGACACTGGGGATTTTACGCGTCAATTTTGTAGTAAAATGGCTGTTTATTAGTATGCCATCACTATTGGGTTATATGAATACAAAGCATAACAAAATGTATCAGTATAATTCGATTTATGTAGATTTAAATAACGTAATCAGTATATTTGAACGAGACGTTTGTGAATACGTAGCCAAAATATAACCACATTGCAACGTTTGGGGAACGTTATTTGTAGAAATAAATAAAATTTATATAAGACTTCTATAAGTAAATTGTGAATATTCATATTATTTAAACGTTGTGACCGTTATTACGCGTTTTAAATAGACACGTGGCCTAAATTTCAAATCGTAAAAGCCGTTGAACTGATTAACTTTAGATCACACGCGCACCGTCTGAGGTAAGACGCGTTTTCTTCACAAATTACTTCTAAACTATATTAAATACATATTCGCTGAGAATATTGTCATAAGAACATTTAGGTGTAAGTTATATACATAATGTGAATTTTTAAATAAAATAAAATAACACGACTGGAATGCTGCTAATATGCCGGTTATCAGATTCATACAGACGATTTGAATTCAGAACGTTGATATTAATTCAGAACGTTGATATTATAATTAATTTATATAAAGAAATATAGAAAGACAATCATGACCTTTATCTCTTTCTCTAGGTAATAATATTGGTAAACAACACTTTCTGCCGACGCCAAATGCAGTCTAATGTTTTGACCGAATCATTGCAAAGAATCGGTTGAAATTAAAGATTCAGTAGTGAACCGGATATCAGCTTATGACTCCCTGTTCCTGTTTTCCTTTTCTCTTGAGACACATCACAAGACCGTGAGAGGTCAAAGATTGTAACTTACTATTTCGTTGCAGAGAAAAGAAAGCTGCCATAAAATAACATCATGACTCCTTAAAGGAGGAAAAGAGTGTTTTAAAACCGTATTATAATAAGAAAATCATGAAGATTTGACACTTGCATATTGAGACATTTTCCTTTATACATTTTTAAACCTATATATTTTTTTTTGAGATCAACAATGTTTTTTTTTTTACACAATGTGCCAAAATTAGCATTGCTTTTTAGCAAAGAATTCAATAGACGACAGCAATTTTAACTAGAATAGAATAAAACAGCCTATATGACTATATTTAAGTGAAACACAGTTAGTGTATTTCTTTGTAAATTACATTTCATGACACTTTATATGGTTTTGTCAGTCTATTTTATTGTTCAAAGACATGGAAGAGTTTGAGGATGACACTACAAAAGATAATTTGAGCGGAGGGTTGAGATACAAAACTATTAAAAACAGCAATCGCAAGCGAAGTACGATCCTAAGGGAAATCTGAATGGACAAAAGCAAAATTCATGGTCGACTGTACATGGTTTTGCTGGCTAAGCTGTACAAATGCAAATACAGTTTAGTGTTCCAAGAGCAGCGCAATGCTTCTATTTACAAAAATATTACACGGATTTATCCACTTCACTCCAGGCCAATGGCCGGTTAATTCAAAAGATGGAAAAGTAATAGACAAATGAAATAAATATGGACAACATCTGTAACAAATGGGAAAAGCCTATAAAGATGCATAAATAAATTATTGCCGCATCATGTTTGAAACAGTGTTTTCCCTTAAATAGATCCAGTGTGCAGTCATCACCTACAGTATCTAAGCAGCAAGAGCATCAGACGTATAAAGCACTGCAGTTACTCAGTGTTGTCCAAACAAGATCACTGACAAAAATGGCTTGATATTGTTACATACACCATGATAATGTTACATATTCCACATGAAGTGCATAGCCTACAGTGTTATTTGCATTTAAAAGTTACAAGCTCCTCAGTGATAGATTGGTAGATTAGTGTGATTTACATAAATTAACTAAAAATATCACTAAGTAGCTTCCTAATGTTTAATTCACAAGTTTGCAAACAAGTTTCAAGTTAACATTTGTTGCAAAAAATGACAGTTTAAACACTGCATTGCTATTCCTGTAAACAATAAATGACACAATGAGAACTATTTAAGTCCACTAGCAGGAAAGATCAACCATATAGAGGTTGGACAAAGAAAAAAAAAATATTTTAAAGCAAGTACTCAGGCACAGCCTTTGTCTGCTCATTTTTGAAAGAAAAACTAAAAAATATTTTGTTTCCAGTTCTGACTTGCACAAAAAACACAAAAATGCATTATGTATATAATGGACACAGTAGCAAAAATGTCCGAGCATGGTGACAAAACAGATATAAAGAGTGTAGTAAAAAAAAAAAAAACAGTGGCTAAGAAATAGTGGTCAATGTACTAGTTTTTGTGTTCTTTTTTTCCAGACTTCAACCACTAAATGATGCATAAACCCAGTCAAATTAGCTCACAACTGCAAGAGTGTCAGCGAAAAGCTTGTAAATGGCCACAGGTAAGAAGAAACATGGAACAGAGTCTGTTATTTCTCATTCTCTTGTAAAATTGCAAGGAACACACCACTATAGCAATAAAGGCGGCCATAATCAAGACACATATTGATATATGACCCAATGCGATCTTGCTATCATCATAAACCCAACTTTCAGGATGTTCAGGGATTTCTGGTTATGTTTTCCATGCACTCTTTACAGTATTTATGAGTAGTAAAATATGTTAAATGATCGAAAATGGTAATGTGTACATCACTTAGTTAGTGGCAATAAAAAAGAAAACAAAAAACAAAAAAAAAACAATCACCAAAACCTGATGAAACCATTATTTCATACCCATGCATAACAAAAAGAAAAAATATATTCACATTCACAAATTCCGCCTTTAAGCCCACATAGGGAATTTGCTGTGCGTTTAAGTTCTTTTCTGCTACAGTATCAGTTATTGACAGAACATTCCACAGTAGAGCGACACAATTTAATGTTGGTCCATTTGATGCCTGATTCAGAAAGTAGCGTCATACCACATTTAAACACTGAATGCACAGAAGACGTAAGGGTAGACAGGAGAATAGTTCCAGGGATGGTGATGTGCCTTTGAGTCTAAAAGTGGCTTTTCCAGTCCAAGTATATGGTGAGACAATTAGTGTTTGGTGGCGGTTTTCCTCACAGTTGGTTAATTCAGCAGGCTGGAGTGAGTTTTTCGATCCTTTTGTTTTTCCAACAATTACTAATACAAGAGGAACTAGAAATGGTCTTCATGTTGAATACATTGGCTTTGGTAGAGAAGATTGAAAGTTGCATTAATTTGCTCATCTTCAAATATATCGTGCTGTAGTGCCATTTCAGCTGAGACAAAGAAAATAACAATATTTGGTTTCTAAATCAAAACTGAATCAGTCATGCTGATTGATGTTTATTACACAAGCATTTCTAACACATGATTTCTCACAAAATTTGATAAATTGTGATAGTGATTCACCATCACTGAAATGTTTTGGGCCTATCTGTTTTTATGTACTACAGATGGTAAACATGAAATGGTGTTGCTAGGGCTCTAAAAACAAATGACTGTATATGATTTGATTAAATCATAGTTGCCATATATATCTATTTTTGCTTTTAACTGTCACCAAACTGTTAACTGAACATAATTCTATGTAACTCTTTTCCTAAGAAGAAATCTTTTAATATTTTCTTTATGTAAAAGGTTTGGAGACTGTAAGCGTATATGTGAAATCCACCCTAATATACAATTTTCCTGCCCACCTGAGATAGCACTATAGCTGTTTTAATTCATCATAACATAGGTAAATAAAAAATTTTAATTGCAAATTATGAGTAATCATTACTGTTTTTGGTCTTATTTACTAGACATGTGCTTGTAACGGCAAGAAACTCGGTATCTACCAAACGCCATACTAGTGTTGTCAAAAGTACCGACCGTGATACCAGTCGGTGCTGAAATTTTAAAAACGTCTATTTCCCGCTAACATTTGAGCGCTGTTGAGTGGATTCTTAAACACCGCTGATTGGCCATTGTGTTCAAGTGCTCAACAGATATGACTGTCGCTTCACGCTCTTCACCAAGCGCTCACACAGAAGCACACGGGAGCGTTTGAAAGCTGCGTCTATCAGAGGATCCGTCTATGTGCAGATATATTAGGGATCTTCTGATAGACGCAGCTTTCAAACGCTCCCGTGTGTATCTGTGTAAGAGCTCGGTGAAGAGCGTGAAGCGATGACCATTGTAGCCAATCACAGTCTTATCTGTTGAGCACTTGAACACAATGGCCAATCAGCGGTGTTTAAGAATCTGCTCAATAGCGCTCAAATGTTAGCGGGAAATGGTCGGTTTTAAAATTTCAGTATCGACTGGTATCGCGGTTGGTACTTTTGACAACACTATGCCGTACAAACAGGGTAACCAATGTAAAGAAGAATTGTGAAACTCTGTTTCAAATAGGTGGAGTACAATCACAAGCCACTCCAAATTCTTGACAATTGGCCATCCTGTCTCCAAGCCTCAATGATAAATGAGTGTTTTAGCTGTCAGCTGTGATGGATTCACACGCTCAGTAAGTGAAGTGAGGTGTAGTGGATCTCCGTTTGATTCATGTTACTTTCATGTTAAAGTCCTGCCAAGTTCAACACATGGCGTGACCCTGCCTGGGTCACTGGTGCACCTCGTTCTCAATAAGGCTGTCCTCTCCTGATTGGAAATCACCCTCGTTCACCCCCTCCTCATCCTGCGATGACCCCTGCCCCTCGTCCTCGCCACTTCCCGTCTCGTCTGTGTTTGGGTCCTGTAGCACTTGGGCGACATACGTCTGCTGATATAGAATACAAAGAGAAGATGTAAAGTGGGAAAAAAATCAGATGTGACAATATCGAATTTTGTTGATGCCAGATGAATAACTACTAAATAAATACTGTTAATGCTAAAAATTAGGGGTGTAATAAAGCTTTCGTGCTCATGATGTGCGAGACACTGATGTGATTATTAAAACTTACCACAGACTTGACAGGTTGAGATGCATCTGGTGGTCGTCCATTGTCCACACCGTCCATGTCGATCTGTAGAGAATTCAGGAAAATCACACTGCAGATTAGAGAAAGTTCTGTGCTTGGATTTATTTATAAAAAACAAATAATCAAACAGACAGAGCTATTTCTGACCTTGTAATTGTGCGCACTGAGGTATTTGAAATGACCGAAGACGACATGGGAGAGGCAAATGATGATGGTGATGATCAGAACCACAAAGGTAAACATTGATGTCGGAGCAACAAAACCTTTAAAATGTAACAAGGAAATCAAGAGAGAAGAGAACAAAAATCACATTAGAACAGAGAAGAGGAAGAAAAATCATTTTAGAGTTATGACAATAATCTTTCTACAGTTACATCTAGAGCACTGATTCTCAACCTGGTTTTCCACTGGGCCACAATACTCTCCAAGTGCAAGTGAGCAACCTTGCTGCCTACTGTTTGGAACTATCATTGCATCCACACAGTGTGCCTATGATGCCTAAAAATGCTGTGTAGGTAGGCAGCTTGCTAGGGTTTAGAACAGACCCACTATCTGGCATTGTCTTACCTGTACGGACAGTAGAGAAGAAGAGCAGCCAGAAAAGGCAGAGGATGGGTGCTGCCACCACCTGGTTGACAGCTCCAGAGTGGATTTTCTTATCCAGTTTGGAGGGCAGGTAGGCATAATACATGTTATACCTGTCCACCAGGTGCTTCAGTAGCATGTACATCAGTCCTGCAGACAAAATTAAAATCGTATAATCGTGTTAAACGTGCCACCATGATGCCAGAATTCTTTATAGTTCTTCAGCGAGAAATGTCTCTCACCAAATGGTACAATAATTGGACAGGTGATGCTGTAGGTCATGACCACAGTAAAGACGTTCATCATCCAGGCGTAAGCAGCTCCAAACTGGAACTCATAAGCTTGATGCTGTAACAAAATGGAACCAAGCATGAGGATATGAGTTATTGAGCATAATAGAGTAACAGTAAGGGTGAGTATAATGACCGTTGTACTTAAAACTCTACAGACCTTCTTCACGTTGCGCCTCTCGGCAGCTGAACGTGCCAGACACAGCCGGATCATGTACATAAGGAAATAAGGAATGCGTAACAGGTCCATGGCGTTACCAATGAAGGCAGACGCAATGACATAGTTCACAAAGAAAGCTCCATTATCTGGAAGGAAGACACACCTAATAGAGACAAAAAATAAATCAAGCCATAAAACTTTAATATGCATAAACCAAATGTTTTCGTAACAACAACCCCTGTAACACAGGATTTTAGAGCTGCAAATCCTCTCATGGACTTACTCGAATCGGACTTTTGCCTCGTCGAGGAATTTCTTGTCAAAGAGCCAGCGGAAGAAAACATCCAAACTGCATTTTGGAAAAGATTGTGTGAAATGTTTAATACAAATGAGAAATGAGGCAACACGGCAAACACAACCAGGATAAAGAGATGTTTTCCATTTCCTATAATCAGAAAGAATCTTTTTGATGTGAAAATACACAAAAATGCAATATTTGTATTGAAAAAGATTTTTCAATGATACAAATTACTATTATTTCAAGTTAAAATACACAAATCGCATAAATTAGCGTATTATATCAAAAACTTAATGGTTGGTAATTTTCAGCATTTTGTTGAAAGGTTGTTTATTCAGGAACATATTACTTAATAAAACATAATATAAATAGTTAGGATGCAAAACGTAAAATTAGGACTAAGTAACAGTTTTGTGAAATATTGCTGATGAATGTTGATACCTAATACGAAATACCTGAATATAATATGTCTCGAAAATGTAATACTATTTTCAGTCAGTGCTATTTGAAGGCATTTTAAAAGCTAGGATGGGATAACTGTATTTTGTCTAGCATAACAGCTGTATTTCTAAATTTTCTATGTAAACCGAGTGTTATAAAATACCTGCTCAGTCCTAGAGATGGCAGCAGCAGAACCATAAAGATGAGGAACGTGTAGCATTTGTGCATGGTGGTTCTGTTCTCTCCAGATCTAAAAGGAAAAGTCATGTATATTTTGAGCTTGGGACCACCAGGTTTGTGTCTACCAGAAAATGGGTTAGTTCAGAAACTCTAACTCTAGGTCATTCAAAATTCATGGATATACAGAATTTGGCATTGTACCGTGTCCAGTGGGCCTCAAAGAAGGCGGAGTAGTAGACGATGGTGGGGAGAAGGGCCGAGAAGCACCACAACAGCAGGGTGGGGAAGAACTGAGTGATGATAGGGTTCTGGAGGAATAGACACGGGGGAAGGAAGGGAGGTGATGAGTGACAGAATCATGACCCAATAATCACACTGCATTTAATGCTCATTAACACCCAGTTTAACAGACTCCTTACGTTCAGGTATTCCACGGGTTTGGTGACGTTGAACTTGTCCATGGTGGAGATGATGATAGCAGGGGTGGTGAGGAAGAAGAGCAAGATGAAGAGAAAGCAGTTGATGATAAAGCAGCGGAGCCACCAGTTGAGGCCACCAGTGGACAAATGCTCCCTGTGAAAAACAAGGTACGAGTCACGATTTATGTAATGAATTATACAACTACTATATGTGACCCGTGCTGGCAAAATGAGTCACAATGAGCAAATGTTCAATAATGAGTTCTTGTAATTTTCCCATTCTCTATTAAAAAAAACCTTCAAAATGATATGGACAAAATATATGTTCAACTTTTTTTTTCGATGATCCCACAATGCACCATGTGGGGTGTTTTGACCAATCACAGAAGATGTGTGAATCTTCACTTGCCTCATGATTCGATTCGATTACGATTTAGAGGGTAATGATTCGACTATAAAATGATTCTTGATGCATCATGATGCATCTTTTCCTCCAATTTTTTTCTTAATAATAATAACAACTATATTAATCATAATATATTTTTGTTACTTTAAACAGTAGTACAAATACAAGAAACAAATTAAATTAACACTGCTTTACTTTCTTCATTTTACATCTAAACAGAATCATTCAGGTAAGAAAACAAATAATCAAATGTAAAAATCACTGCATAGTCTATATGTAACGTATTCATTACAAATCAAGTAGTTCAATCAAGAGCAGCGAGTGATTCCCTCTTTTCTTTTATTGTTTGATTAACATTAATGAGACAGACGGTCTATATATTAAGACCTACTGTAATGCATAGAACTAATATGATGTTACACATCAGATGTTTTTCAATAAATGTTCTCCAAAGATCATGTTTTTTTCATGGAGCAAATGGAAGAATATTGATATATATCAATGACTGTCAAAATTTGGAAACATATCAAGATATACATTTTTTAGCTATATCGCCCAGCCCTACTGGATACATACAGTACACTCACGTTAAGTGGTATGTAGTATATAGCACCTTTACCTGCAAACATACAGTATACTCACATAGAGCAATCTATACTATATAGCAAATCTCACCTGCATGATTGTTTATATTGTTGCAAAAATGTAAACTGTATTATCATATAGCTCTATATGTAAAGTTGAACATATATTATATATCCAACTTTATTTGCATACATATAGTACACTCACGTAAAGGAATATACTTGTATGTATATCAAATCTCACCTGCTGATTTTTTGTTTTATTATACTATATTATCGTCCAGCTCTATATATAAAATTTAATATGCCTTTATGTACAAATGTATCCACATACACACAGTATACTTGTGTTGGCCGATATATACTATATTGCAACATAGTATAGCAATCAAGCAATATAGGTTGATTGTATCATTGCAAAATGTAAACTATATTATCGCACAGCTCTAATCTGCTAAAAGCAACTATAAGGCATGAAGATATTAAGATATTATAAACATTAACATCATGATGTTCTGTAAATCTACTTTGAAACAATATGCAACTTGATCACTGTCTCCAAAAATAGCCCACAAACCTGCACAATCTAATGCATATTGCATATGAAATTGCAATATCATTTAGCAATAATATGCATTATAGATCCAGCTCAGAATGAATTATTATTCTGGAATCATCGATTTCAGATTTACATGCATGTAAAAACAACTAACTGTTGTCAGTCTTTCCTGTCTAAGTGGGTATTTCTTGGCCAGAATGAAACAGCAAAGTGGATCCCGCTTTATGTCCAAAGTCTAGCTCTGTGAGACTACGCTCATAATGAATTCATGAGATTTAGGATGAGGATGTTACCAGTAAACGTTCTGTGGATCTGGAGCATAAGTGACTGTCCAGTTGTACGTGTTGAGGAGGCTGCTGAAGGGGGAGGACTTTGGCTCTCGTCGACAGTGACAGCCATGACACTGACACGCGTTAAAATCTTTCAGGATGCTGGGAAGGGTAAAAAAATCAGATATTAATATGATTTTTCCTTCTGGTAAAGTATTGTGATGGTAACATGATGATATCAGAAGGTAATATACCATGATACTGAATGATCACAATATTCATGTGCAATTTTACCTCTAAGAACAGCTAGTACCACAATGATACTCTTTGGTCAGCCTTTTATTCACACACAAAGACCAAAACGTCTATTAGACTTACAGGGATGTCATGGCTTCATTCTGGAAGGTAACAAAAGCCATTCCCAGAGGTTTAGTGTTGACTTTTTCTCGTTCTTTTCTGTATTCTTCCTTCAGTTTGGCCTCCAGCTTAGTGTAGTAGTTCACAGCCTCTTCCTGCAGGAATGGATTAGCATTACAAGAGTTAAAATGCACTTGATTTTAAAGACATTCATTTATATATAATCTTCATTTATATATAATCTTAATTTTATCTTACTTTTTGGCCATATAAATATCAGCATCTACACCAAATTGCATATTTTTGCTCAGTTTGGGCCTCTGAATAAAACTATTTTTTTCTGCCTGATGTATCAAATAAGATCAACTCAACAAAAACACATATGCAAACTTTTTTTTATTTTATTTGAGATTTCTTTGACTATTATTTTATATGTCAGGCTTTACAGTGTTAACGTCAGGTGACTGTCCCTTTGAATTCTGTTACTTCTCAATGCTTCAAGTCAACAATTAATCAACAAACCCTCTATTTAATGCTTTGTAAGCCTGCCAGTTAAGAGCTTGTTTTTCCAGCAGCCATACTGACTACAGCATTCCAGTCATCGGCCAGCAGGGGGACATGAAGTGCTACAGAAAAATGACTAGTGACAAATGGGAAATCTGTTTATCTAATAAGGAGCTTGGGAGCTGCTGAATAAACCCGTGCTGATGTTGAACATGTCTCACAGCAGCAGAGCGTACATCATCCTGACTGTAAATATAATGAAGCGGAGCTACAGGCAGAACACGAGACAGAGGATGTGACACACTGACTGCGTGTCTGATGGGAAAAAGTTGTGTATTCATGATGACAGTTCATGCATTTCTGATTTATATTTGAATGTGAAGTGAAATGCATGATCAGTCATTTACTAATGAGGGATCTAGAAACCCACTACTATTCAAAACACTTGAATATTGACATTTGACCTGACCTGCTCGCAGCCCGCGATGATGTAAATATAATGAAGCGGAGCTACAGGCAGAACACGAGACAGAGGATGTGACACACTGACTGCGTGTCTGATGGGAAAAAGTTGTGTATTCATGATGACAGTTCATGCATTTCTGATTTATATTTGAATGTGAAGTGAAATGCATGATCAGTCATTTACTAATGAGGGATCTAGAAACCCACTACTATTCAAAACACTTTGGGTTGAAACTTGAGAGGTTATACTGCATTTGACCTGACCTGCTCGCAGCCCGCGATGATGCAGCAGCAGAGGTGGCCGCAGGGTTTGGGGTTAATCATAGTGGGGATGTGCTCCTTGGCCATCAGGTCTGTGTAGAACTTTTTGCTGCGTTCTGCCTTTTTCCTGAATAAGACAAAGTCAAGAACATCGAATTGAGCCTGACTGTGAAGTTTACTTCCAAAACATTTTAGTTGCAATTTCCATAAAGAAGGTACAATTTAAGGTCAATTTTTGTTCTTTTTCATCAAAGGGTCATTGAAAGCAGAATGTTGTTCAGACAGAAAATACTGTTTAGTTTGACCTTAAGAGGTCAAAATAAATAGTAAAGGAGTCATTTTATTATTATTTTTTATTTAAATGAGGCTTAAAACCTAGGTTTGGGTGATTGGCATAATGTAGCAATGTACAGTAAAAACATGAAAATGTAACTATATAAAATACTATTTAAAAAAAGGAATCGGACACAAATCTGTACCTTATTCATAGAAAGTTCCTTGTGTACAGTACTTAAAATGGTGGCTGAAACTTGTCTAAACTAAGCTTGTAAAATTTGTACCTTTCAGACTCCAGGGACATAAGCTTGGCAACGTCGTAACAAATGCGAGCATCCAGAACCACACAGCTTTCATATGCTTTCCTGGATATGAACACAAAGAGATGAAAAGGAGAAAAAAAGTGTAAGAGAGACAAAACTTGCAGGAGCCAGGCTTCAGCATTGTCTGGCGCAACACTACTTTACGCGGGCCAAGAATGGCTCACTTAGACAGGAAGAAACTGACCGACATGTAAAATGACCAGCCACTGTTTCTTTTTATGCGATGCATAAGGGTGAGTAAATCTAAAATCAATGGTACCAAAATAGTAGACTGGCATACAACAAATTGGTAGGCTTTTTAAATAATGACACAGCAGTCTCTGTGAGATGATGTACAGACAACACTGAAGACATTAGTGGAGTATAATGTGTACACTATTAAGTCAAAATTTCCATCCATCCTAAAGTAATAGATCTGTGGGAGTCTAAAGGACTGATGACTCTTTTCCCAATTGGCTGCAGTAGGACAGACTGCAATATGCTTTGAGACGTCTGTGAGTCTTCTGCTCTCATTTGTGTTTGCTCTTTTCTTCCTCCCTGTCCTCTATCTACACATCCTCATTTCTCTTTCTCAATTGTCACTTTGGCCCCACAGCCTTATACTAGAAATCCTTGACTCAGAAGTAGTTAAAGACATGTATTGTCCCTGCACATTCTTTAGCAGTAAGTGAGATTAGTTAAACTGAGTGGATGGACACGCTGAGCATCTTGTAGCCACATGACCACTTTAGACCTATTAAAACAAAAAAGTTTGTCATTGTCTTACGTGGGCCACGTCTCAGGACTAAGCTTGAATTCACTGTGGATTGGGGAATCTTAAAGGGATAGTCCACCCAAAAATGTCATTATTGACTCTCCCTCATGTCATTCCGAAACTGAATGACTTACTTATGCAGAACACACAATGAGATCCAACAAACGGTTCAGCAGACAACACTGGACCCCACTGACTTGGATTAGACATTTATCAAAATATTTTCTTGAAATGTTCTACAAAGGAAAGCGAGTCATACAGGTGCATAAATACACACTTCACCCTTACAGCTGATGGGAAGGCATATCCTAATTAACACTGTGACATAACATGCGTATTTTCAGTAAGAACTTACTCGAAATGCTGCTTTATTTGACTCTCTTCTGCATATTTTGCGATCCCGTTAATGAATAAAGTGCGTTTCACCTGTGAATGGAGACAATTTGGAGACATCAGAGTTTATTTATTATCCTTTCAACTATAATATTGATTGATGCTCTATGTTAATCCCCATTAACAGAGCAATATTACACAGCACTAAACTATGGACCTTAGTCAGGAGAGACATATTTCATTTGACACCAAGTATGAGTCTGTGAAGAGACAGACTTACAGTCTGTTTGCATTGTTAAAAATATTGAAATAACCAAGCAGTTTTACATTGTTTGACGATTCATCTGTGCACATTATAATATATATATATATATATATTTTGCAATCTTTCATCTGGAACTTCACCATCATCAACCTTTTTTTTGCAACCACTTTATACATTTTTCTTTTAACCCAATCAATTCCCAAGTTCCACTCTTCATTTTTTTTTTTTCATGTTAAATATCCCGTTTCACTCAAAAATATGCTAGATTATGCAAGTAAAGTGGGTTGCAGTGGGATGTTTACTCTGATTAAGGTCCATAGCGGGAAAGAGAAATATTTGAGTAATGATGAATATGGGTTTAGGTTAAAATCTGAAAATAAATGAATGTTCCAGGTTCGATACAAATTGTGGTTACTGTAAGGCACTTACAACTGAGGTAAAACTTTAAAATGGGCCAGTGTTCTGGAGGGCTTAAAACCAGAAATGTGATGCTCATATGTTATGTTTATTATGATTATTTTATGTGGTAAAGAACATTATGACAAAGATGCTGTAGATTGGAACTTGTATTGAACCCAGAACATTTCTGTGCAGTGTTTTGGTGAAGTTGTCTCTGCTCACCAAGTCGTCCTCTTTGTAGTGCATCTTTGATGTGTGTCTCCTCATGCTGTACACAGTCAGTAACAGATATAAGAATGCAAATGTAGTGTGCAGCCATAGCAGGTTATTACTGAAAGAGAGCAAAAACAAAGGGATGATTCATTCATCAACAGTCATTCAAGAGTTATTTCATAGTGTCATATTACCCGGGCTTACCCAGATTTTAAGTTGGCTATTGTAGTTCGCCCAAAACTGTAGGCATTATTTTCTGGAGAAAGAGAAGATAAGAAATGGGTCATAGGGTCTTTAGTCACATAAACTACAGGAAGCGAAACTCGAATGGCTGTGTTCAGATGTGTAATCCTAGATGACTCGTTCTCAAACTTTTCTGACTCACCTAATAGGTCTCCTGAGAAGTTGACGGGCAGGACGATGCCCACGGAGAGCACGCCCACCACTACCAACAGACCAATGATGTGCCGCTGGAATGAGAGGTAGTGCACGGAATCCTCACCACACTTCTCCCTGATC
Source organism: Sinocyclocheilus anshuiensis (assembly GCF_001515605.1). NCBI lineage: Eukaryota > Metazoa > Chordata > Actinopteri > Cypriniformes > Cyprinidae > Sinocyclocheilus > Sinocyclocheilus anshuiensis. The sequence continues at coordinate 671,552 of NW_015536784.1, read as the reverse complement.
TCGTCATCTCTGTAAGGGTGAGAGAGATATGTCAGTATAACATTAACATTTTTAGCCAGATGTCTTAAACTTCATTTGAATAATGGGTAAATACCATATTCACAAAGCAATATACCTTAAAACAAGCAATATACCTTTAAACCCAACTATAATGTATTTACATTTACTATTATTATCATGACTTCAAAAAAAGAAAGAAAAAAGAAAAGAAAAATCAGAACAATTTTAAAATGTTCTATTCTAGTCTGTTCAGTTTTGCAAAAAAAACAAAAAATATTAATAAATAATAAAATAGTCTATTAATATTTAATTAAACAAGCACAATATTCAATTCACAATATAAACACTATAAATGAAATATTTGATGAAAATCTGATTACAGTGCATAACAGTGAATATAGTATAATATAATATAATACTAAACTTTTAGCTTTAATCTTCTTATATAACAACTGAAATAATTTTCTTCTGGTGTTTAGGAATGGTAGTATCTATCTTACGTCCCTCTACTTCTAATTAGTAACGGACCCTGGGAACTGCTGACATGTAAATGCGGTTATGTGTTAATATACTGGGGTTTTGTAATCAGATAATAATTAGGAATAATTAGGAAGTCTTCATTTCAGTAGTTACAGTATGGTCATAAATTAAATGCAGAAAGGACTCACTTTATCCTGAAGATGGCGGTTAGCCAGGCACAGAAGCCCTATAATGGAGACAAAGAAAAGAACATCATATTCAATGCACTCTAACTGTTGTCTGTCAGTCACCTCAACATTGAAGGTGATGATATACGGGGCAATGTTGCTTGGGCACTTTCCCATTGAGAATGGGCAACACATTTCTATCTGGATACTTTAGATCGGTTGTGGGCACTGTGTCTCACTTGGTTGCCCTCTGACGGCAACATTGCTCAAGAAGTTGCCCTGTGTATCATCACCTTCAGAGACATTAACAGTCTCTAATGCGGTTTAAGGAGTTGTTAGAGGCAGCGTGGGTGCACGTGACACCAGTTTACATAAGTGCAGTTATTCCAGATCACAGCAGGGAAGGGAGAGGCAAACAAACGGCTGTCAAAAGGCATGTGTGCTATTATGAAATGCACAGGTGTGTGTGCATTAAGGGGGACAGAGCTATAGTAGATGACAAAAGCGTGTGCTTTTCAGACTGCGTGAACATGAGCGTGAAAGAGTGAATACATGAGCAAGGAAGACAAAGGGTATGTTCAGAATGGCAAACTTTTATAGCACCTTTAATACTTTTGTAGTATGTATGTATACTGTGAACAATATGCAGATTTTCTATATGGACAGAAACCCGGATGATGTAATGCGCTCAAGTTCATCTTCTATTTAGAGAATGATCTCCCTTTCAAATGACTCATGCCAGGGCTTGCACCTCTCGACTTATGTGCTGCTTTGACTTTCACATGAAGAGCATTGCAGATATAGCCTTAAGGTTTGTACACAACAAGGACGATAATTGTAACAATATTTATAACTATAAAGTTTTAATAACCATTCTAATTGTATGAGAATAGGGAAGTCCACACCATTATATAACTATATAACTATTATAATAAGCCAGTGTTATTTTAGTATCATTGACATAATATAGTTTATATTTATATATATAGTTCATAGTTAATATTTTGAATTAGCTTTTATTTTTATATTTTCCTTTTTCATTTTAATTTGAGGAATTTTGTAAGTGTGTTATTGTCATTTTATATTTATTTTTTTAATGTCTATATAGGTTTTATTAATTTTTATTTTAGTTTGAGTTATTTTAGTACTTTAAGTAAAACTAAAAAATGAGAAATTATGCCTTGGCAACTAGCTGAAATAAATTAGCCATTAACTGAAATAAATAACTTATTTTATGCTTTGGTTTTATAAATAATATCCCTGATAAGGATACTGGATGTTAGAATCACTTTCAGAACTAATTTTTCTACAGTAACTGATGAACGATAAAAATATTTACAGTGAACCAGAATCCACTCGGCTTTAAATTGCTTGAAGATTCAAAGTGGCAGATGACATAACTGCAGCATGCACTTATGATAAACAGAATGTTATTGTGTGTTGGTGTGGACACTAATATAGTTATCTTTATACTGTAGTTATAGTTCTTGGTGTGAATGGGCATTTACACAGTATCATTTTACTATTTAGTAATGCGCATAGAATATCTAAATCTAGAGTTTAATCCTATATGTTGATTATTCTCTGAATGTACAACTCAGATGTATTTAGAAGTTTCTATGTAGCAAACTAAAGTTTGATGCCCATTGCAGCATACTGAATGCTGTTTTACATACATATTTTAACAAAGTAGACTGTATACAGTGTATTCCATTCTGAACATAGTCATGGGCATCCACATTAATGACCTTGCAAGCTACTTACATTGTCCCTTTGCTCAAAGTCGACTGAGCTGGACACAGAGGTGAGACGCTCGTATCGGGAGTCAGCAGGCGTCTGCATGGCGGAGGCCACACTGAACACAAACACACACATTATCAAACACATGCCCTCAAGCGAACACAGAAGTGTACAGTCACTTACTGGCATGCCGCTTCATTCAGCAGTAATTAGAATAAGGATTGTAGATTGATCTGTATGATCATGTTAAAGGACTAGTTCATCCCAAAAAGCAATATGATCATTCACTAAAAAAAAAAGGTTTTCCCTCGGCTACAGATCTCTTTTGTTAAAATCTTCACAAATAAAAACTTGTCTTGTCACGTCAGTAAGGAGAGAAACCTGGTGTTATGCACCAGTGATGTTTTTTTTAATGAATTAATACAAATGAATAAGATTTGAGAACTAATACTGACAGCAAATAACACACCAGTTTTTTTTGTAAGTCTCAGTCCACATTTACTACCATGCATGGAAAAAAAAAAAATCATGATACATATATATCTTGTGTGTTCCACAGAAGAAAGTCATATGGGTTTTGGAACGACATAAGGCTGGGTAATGATGACAAAATTTTAATTCTGGATGAACTAATCTTTTAATACTTGTTAACTTTATCTTAGCATCTTCACAGGGTCAATTCGATGCCAGCTTAGTAAGAAGTGATGGGCACTGCTAGGCCCTCCAAGCTCAAATTACTCCAGCTACATCAGGCCATATCAGGGCTAACCACATGTCAGGCATGCAGCAATAAGTGACTGTGCAAACAACTCAAACACAGAGTTAGCATTAGCGGTTGAGAGGCAATGCACACAAACTGTTCACAAAGAGACTGCAGTAAACCTAGAAAGGAGAAGAACATGCAGAGAGAGGAGCATAAATTTAGAGTTGATTAGAAACCAGAGTGTGTTAAACAGAGAAAGACTCATCAAGAACTGGGCAGAGATAAAACTACAATAACTCTACTTGATGATACAGTGGCCTCCAAAAGCCACACTTCATATGAACTTAAGTGCATTAGGTAACAAAATATCAACTGCATTTAGCTTAAAAGTGTGGGTGTGCTGTTTAAAAAAAAAAAAAAATTGACAAATGCCATTTAGTTTGAAATACATGCATATGTAAGTATGCCTTAAATATTAAAATATAAAATATTTTTGGGGCCAGTATGTGTTTCATTCCCTGGCTACGATATTCACAAACAATTGGAGTCTACAGGACCACTTCTACAGGGCACTTGGAATAAGTATCAAGCCTATTCATTTGTCAATAGACAAAAACAATCAAACAACTGGACAAATCAAAGGTATCCATCAAAACTAGGTCTTCCAGTTACACAGGGGTTTTCTATGCCACCACAGGATGTTTTACCTCTCCCTGTAAGCCTCTTCCCTGTGGGACCTATAGGGTGCTAAGACCCTAGCCAGAAAGTGCACGCTTTAAGGAACGAAAACATATTATTTAATGGTGAAGTGTGTAGTTTTTGCAATGTTACAATAACCCAATTCCAGTTTAACATGCAAAGAAAATATAAGTAAACCATGTGTAGTTTGCAAAACATTGCTCTTGTTTGTTTGAGTGGTCCAACTTGTACTGTGAGTTTGGGACAGGACTATCTGTTTATCATAACAATGGAAGATGGGGATGAGAAAATGTGCTAGGAGACTTTAGGAAATCTGTTTGGAAACATTTGTACAATTTCGTTTGATGCAGAAATTACACAAATTCACCTTTAAAAAGACACCAATCCATAAGAAACACAGTTATATTGATTAGTTCAGGTACATTTCATGAGTATCTCGAGAAACCCTCAACCAATGGACTCTAGGAAGGAAGTAATAAAAAAAAAAAAGGACAATAGAAAGAAGTAAAGAGTTAGAAACAGTACATAGTGAACAAATTCACCCCAAATTCTCCCGATAGGGCACACAGCAGAAGAAATGCCAGAGGGTAAATTCAAAAAGCAGACACAAGTCGTCCTTGAAAGAGAGAGCTGAAGTTTAAAAACAACACATACTATTCCTGCTCGTCCAGACGTTGATAGTGCTGATTCCGCCTACGGCTGAGGGAAAAGAAATTACTAAAGTTCATGCTTGACAGAAATCTGTCAAAATATGAGATCAATCATTTGGAGGAAGAACATAATATTACTCAGCTGAGATGCAATGATACTAGTAATTCTTCATTTTCCTTGGCTTAAGCAGGTTATTACATGTAATCAAATCAAACCTTCGATGAATTTTGCATTCTTGTTGTTAGATGTCATGTGACACAGTTGTCTTTTTTTTTATCAAATCAAAAAAAAAACTTGTTTCTGATTGGACTGCATTTTTCTATAGTTAATAGCACGTATCTTCAGGTTTGTTGACAGCTTTACGGTTCCACATTACTTCACCACAAACTTCACACTTTCAAACTAGTAATGTCAGCTTGACCTGTTTGTAAGCAAGATTAATCTATGACATAAGGAAACAGTTCTACACGTTTTAGGGATGAAAACATGTAAAATGACTTGGGACAAACTCATGTACATGTGATAACAATGGTAGGAGTGCAGTAATTAACTGTTGAATTATTCATTAAAAAAGTAATGCACTGCCAAGTTGTAACAGGCACTTGGCTTCATGATTGGATTTTTCAGGGTTTCACTTTTAAACTTTTATGACATTTAAATAGAGAACTGGGCAGTCATAATGTACGTGTTGTAATTCAGGGAAGTGTTTATGGAACTAAATGTTCAAAACAGATCAATGAATGTTGGATGGGTACACACAAAAACTCATCACATTTATTTAAGGGTTGACACCTTCTTAAATAATGCTTAAAAAATGGCTAGATGCCACCCAAGACTTGGTCTTAAAATATAGTGAGTGGATCTGACTCAAGCTGAATCATGGCTTTTTTTTTTTAACTAGCCTGAAACATGGAGAGCAGCTTTTGACATCTGCGTAGTAAAAACAGCTTTTGACATCTGTGTAGTGACTGTTGGATCTGACAGGACAAAAAAATTATGATTAAGATGCCCGGAATATAATCAGATCTCCCTTAAACGTAATCTCTTGTGCACTTACATGCCGGTCAAACCAGTTTCCAAATCGAAGGATGTGAGTGTGATTGAAAGGCAGGGTCATATTACTAATCAAATAAGACTGGCTGAGCTTTTGGAAAGGTAGAATCTTCAGATCTGTACAACCAATCCATTAGCTAAACCCATTATGCAGCTGCTGAGGTCATGCTGCTGGCTTGCAGCGTTCAATGCAAGAAACACACTGCTACAGGATACATTTTCTCTTTTATTTTGCCAAATCAGAGGTCTTGTCCAAATCGTGACTGATGGATTGAGTGTCCAGCTGTAAATATACAGCCTGACGGTTTCACAAAATGTTACTCAGTGCAGGAAAGATGAGTGTTTGTTTGGGGTTATATTGGGGCCAAGAGCATGCTGTGATAATGCAGCCAGCTGAGGCTGCAGTATGAAACACTGGGAATACGGCCGGAATGGTGCAGTTGTTGTTTTTTTTTAAATACATTTTTCAATATTATGGTAATGCAAATTAGAATTATTGCACATTGCAGTAATGAGAATAACGACAGAACAGGCCTACGTGTGAAATGGTAAATTCATTTTTGTTTAAAATTGTATATTAAAGAAAGCTGCTATTCATTTTTTACCTGTCAGCATCCGAGACCAATGCAAGACGGCCATAATCAAACGCCACCTTCCTCAAGACAGAGAACACACATAGCAGCACCTGGAGACACAGAACATACACATTACACATTCAATTTCACATCTCATTCCACACATGCATTTAAATGCAAATCCCTGTTCACAACACCACAAATATGTGACAAATAGCACATGCAAATTAAGCACAATTATGAAACACATTCCTACAGTGCTAAAATGTAGAACTGCTGGAAAACAAGAACTTCGCTGAGTTTTTTTTTCTGAGACCCAAAATAATCAGAAATATGTGCATTGTGGATCATACAGGCCTGCAGAATTTCACAAAAGCTCTGCTGACATCCACTGAATTTGACACTGTTTTACGCATCCTCAGCCACTTGTTTATTAACACTTACATTATGCATTTAGAAGATGCTTTTATTCAAAGTGACTTCAAATAGATTAGCATAAGCAATTTGTCACAGAACCAACAATATTCTCAGTATGCCACATTGATAAGATTGCTAGATTGGGAAACAAACTAGAGCAGTGGAGAAATGTAGAGAAGTGAAAGAAAATGATTTTTTTTTTTGCAAGTGCATTGGTTTAGGGTTGTAGAGTGGTTAAGTGCCGGCAGAAAAAGTGTGCCTTTAATTGCTTCTTGACAGTTGTGATAGTTTTTGCAGTTGGGTGGAGGTTGGCAGCTCATTCAACCAGAGAGAAGCAGGGAAGATGAAGGTTTTGGAAAGCGACATTGTGAAGCCTCTTTGTGAAGGCGCCGCTCATTCAGTGTCTGTTTTAACAAGATGCGCACTAAATATCGCATGCGATTTATCGTGCAGCCCTAGTCTGTTTTCATTTTAAAGTCAACATGGAAACAGCTTTCACAACCCATTTTATTTCTGTAATGTGATGCATTAAAAAAAACAACAAAAAATGGACTTTTGGATTGTGAAACGAGGGTGTTCCATATCAGAATAGACTGTTTTCCTTATGGTGTTGGATGTCCTATTAAAAAGTCCATTACCTACAAGACTAACCTAAACAATGACTAAACAACTATTTTACAATGGGTTAACATTCAACAAGAAGCCTGAATCATGCATTAGACCAGGAACAGGTATTAAGAAAGTAAAGATGATAAAGACTGATTGCATGTTGACTTTGAATGACAAACTCATGGCAAATGAACAACAACTGAAAATTGTAAGCTTGTGATGCACACCAAGAAGCACATGAAGTCAAGGGCGAGTACGGTGGGCACTCCTCCGAAGGGCAGGCCCTGGAGCACGGTGCTGCGGATCCGGGCCGAATAGCAAAAGTCCTTGGAGCCATTGGAGCTGGAGCAGTTGTCAGAGCCTGTGCAGACCTCAGCTTCACCGGTCGCAGCCATCATGAGCAAAGCTAAGACAATTAGCATCCTCAGTACTGCTGCATAATGAAACTCCACCTGTTAGGAGACAAGATGTAGAGGGTGATTATGCGTATTTTAAAAGTGAATTTTTAGGGGTATACTAGCATACAGATGACTCAAAGCTCTAATACTGATCACATCATGGGGTCTGTATGTGCAACGGGAAAAAAAATAGCCCACTTTCATTGCATGAGTCTGTTATTTTGCTTACGATCTTTTGCGTTTTACAGAAAGAAAGAAAGTTCGGAACAACATGACGGAGAGTAAATGATGGCAGTATAGTCTTTTTAAGGTGAACTACTTTAAGAAATGGCATAGACAATTCAGATTTTATAGAGAATTACATAGCTGAACTAGCATATTTAAAGATCAAAAAGGCTACATTAAAAGCAAACAATGAATCTGGCTCAAGCTTTCTTCTAAAAAGTAAAGAGAACGGTTTTGGAAATAATCAGACAGGAAAGACCAGTCCTGGTAACCTATGAGAGAATGCAGAGAAACACACATCGGCAGCCACAGCTCAATATCATAAATCAGCCTGGTGTCTAAAAGTGTGACTTAGCAAATTATGTAACTGCACGAAAGCTTTGCTGTGAGTAACTGAAAACAGATCTCTACATTAAAACATTCGTGGACCTCTAAGACTGTGCATGCTGTGCTCTGGCATGCTGCTGCTGACTCAACACAGACACATCTATATTGCTCCTACAGTGAGATCAGCCACGCAACTGCTTGACAATGGACAAACAGAGGTCAGTCAGTCAGTTCAAGCTTGACTCTCTGAAGCAAAATGTGCCAAATGTACCAAGTTCTTCCTGAGGGAACAGTGTAAAATTCCCAGCCAATACTGTCTATTTCAAATATTAAAGAATAGTTCACAGGAATTGATCTTTCATCTGTGAAGCAAAAAAGAAGAAATTTTGATGTTTGCATTGGTTTCCCCTTTTTTTCCAGTCTAAAAAGCCCCCATAAAAGCCTAGTTACTTGAAATAAAGGTTAACTGAAATTAAATACAGTATAAAAAATACACTTATTTTAGCTAGCTAAAACAAAAACAAAATACTGAACTAAAGCTGAAATAAAATGTACAAAACTATACATAGACATTATAATAGAAAAACATACAACAAAAGAATAATAAATATAAAAAATATATATAAAACATTCAAAACCTATAATAGTATGTCAATGGTACTAAAATAATGATGCTTTAAATGTGCAATCAAATTAAGTGGGGTTAATTTGAACTGATGTCTGCATTGCCATGGTTAATGAGGTTAAACAAATATTACAGTTTAATCTGCTTGTCATTTGTAGAACCAAGGTTATGTTAACCGTGACAGCAGGACTCAGACTTTTCCAACTGAAAATAAATACAGCACATAAGGGTGATGGGGGAGAGAAAGTCACATGCAGGGTTTCCTATCAAACCAAGTTCTGTGCCAAATCAGCTGAAGGTGAGGTCAGTCATAAGCATCATCTTTGACATCATTTCACTTCTGATACATCAAGGAAAGAAAGCACCAATTGCTGGTTGCTGAAATACTTATTATCACCCTGCAAAGAAATTTCCACCATTCAGGGAATTTTGACAAACAAATAGCGCCAAAGGAACACTTTAGTGCTGCCCACTACCATTAAGGACTGCAAATGACTAGGGGTGTAAATCGGATGGTTCGTCACGATACGATACGGTATCGATTCTCATACCCAGCGATATGATATTTGCCGATACCTCAAAAAATTTTACGATACGATTACGATTCGATACAGGAGTATATCGATCGATATATCAATATTATGATAATACAGGTGCATCTCAATAAATTAGAATGTCGTGGAAAAGTTCATTTATTTCAGTAATTCAACTGAAATTGTGAAACTTGTGTATTAAATAAATGTAATGCACACAGACTGAAGTAGTTTAAGTCTTTGGTTCTTTTAATTGTGATGATTTTGGCTCACATTTAACAAAAACCCACCAATTCACTATCTCAACAAATTAGAATATGGTGACATGCCAATCAGCTAATCAACTCAAAACACCTGCAAAGGTTTCCTGAGCCTTCAAAATGGTCTCTCAGTTTGGTTCACTAGGCTACACAATCATGGGGAAGACTGCTGATCTGACAGTTGTCCAGAAGACAATCATTGACACCCTTCACAAGGAGGGTAAGCCACAAACATTCATTGCCAAAGAAGCTGGCTGTTCACAGAGTGCTGTATCCAAGCATGTTAACAGAAAGTTGAGTGGAAGGAAAAAGTGTGAAAGAAAAAGATGCACAACCAACCGAGAGAAACGCAGCCTTATGAGGATTGTCAAGCAAAATAGATTCAAGAATTTGAGTGAACTTCACAAAGAATGGACTGAGGCTGGGGTCAAGGCAAAAAGAGCCACCACACACAGACGTGTCAAAGAATTTGGCTACAGTTGTCGTATTCCACTTGTTAAGCCACTCCTGAACCACAGA
>NW_015536784.1:649617-660430 GCF_001515605.1 Sinocyclocheilus anshuiensis | reverse complement strand
TCACAATTAAAAGAACCAAAGACTTAAACTACTTCAGTCTGTGTGCATTGAATTTATTTAATACACGAGTTTCACATTGAATTATGAATTACTGAAATAAATGAACTTTTCCATGACATTCTAATTTATTGAGATGCACCTGTATACCTATTTTACAATTGGAAAAACAATTCTGGCTGCTACTATGGGCTCAGTGCTAAAAACTTTTCTACAGATAACCAAATTACAAGCAATAGCAGAAAATAAATACAATACCACAAAGACACAAGTTCAATAAACAGTGCTTTTCAGGTTTTTCAGCTCAGTCTAAAATAAATGTTCAGGTACGCTACATAAATGTAATAATCAAATGTAAAATAACTGCAGTCTTCACTGTATAAATTAAATATAGATTAATCATTTTTGATGTTACATAGGTTATTTAGTCAGGAGCAGTAAGCACTTGTATTTTTCTTTGACAGCATTAGATTTATTATTAGTTTGCTTTCACTTTAAGAACGAAAGCACGGATTTAATATACTGATACACATGCCTTTTCTTTCTCAACTGTTTACATTAAGACATATGCCTAACCGACTGTGTTTACCAGGATATTCGCCAAAATGCGCATTTTGATGTAATTTTGTCTGTATTTATTCATCCATGCACAAAAAAGCGGAATAGAGCTCAATTTAGTATTCGCGCGGTGTAGACACGGCTGTCTGTGTGCGTGATTGCGCTTCAGATGTGTGCGCAGAAAACTTCTCACACAGCGCTCGTCTGTTCTGCAAACAATCCCGAGCGTCTTTTATGCTCACCTTGTGCCTTCGGGCAATCCTTATATCGCGTTGGCGGTAATGCATAGACGGATATTATGTGAAAATGTGGACAGTGCCAAAATAAAGGTGCCTATTTATACTACAGATATCTTAACGTAAAACTAACGTAAATCTTATGTTCAATGTTTGTGGAAATAAATATTGAAAAAAATCGATTCGTGGCCTTCGAGAATCGATATTGAATCGACCACATTTTAAAAAGCGATATATCGAAAAATCGATTTTTTTGCCCAGCCCTAATGTCAAATTAGATTAACGAGATGCATTAAATTCAACCATGTTAAACGGATTTAAGAAATCGTCAATGTTAATGCATTGCCTTTGGCAGCCGTCGACCAGTTCATACTTTCTTGTCTGTAGACTTCAGACTAGGGTCTCTAGGAGGCTTTGGGACAGATGGCTGGGACATCCACCCCGCTGCTGTTCTTCTGAACTCAATGCTAATGCCGAGTCATGAAAACAAACAGCGCATGACAGTAAACGTTACAAGCTTGTGACAGCCAAGCACTAACAAAAGCATCAGGTTGCAAATGATCCATATTATAGAGACCCATTCACAGAGAGGCCTTCTTTAATTATGTTCAATTAGGCCTGCTGCCACACGGACAGATCTTGTGATTTCCTGGCACTGCGTATTCAAAACACATAAAGTCGAGCAGCGCTCCATCTGAGTCTGACAGCCAACAGTCTGAATAAGGCCTGTGAAGGCCTCATGTTGAAAGCATCCTGATGTTGTAAGGCTGAGCGCTGATAGATTGTTGCTCTTTAATCTGTTTGTGAAATGTCTGAAAATGTGGTCAACAGATCAATGAGAGAACTGATTCTGAACAGGTCACTGGAAACTACAGCAAAGCACGTGCCTTCCCGTAACATGCTGACACTCGTTAAGTTATGAACTGAAAGTTCAGACCTCAACAAGGCTACGCACCACTGCTGATTTGATTGTTATATTCAATTATTTATCTAGCTCATGATGTTGCTTTCATAGTATCGATTAAACAAATGGCCTTTCTTGAAATGGAGAGATATTATAAGGAGCCTTTCAAGCAGATGGAAATACCAGCATACAAATCTGATGTAACATTTCTCCAGTGCTGCTGCTGAAACTCCTGATCTATAGCACAGCTTCACTGACCTCAGTTGTGCCAGTATCATTACTCGGCTCAGCAAAACTCACATGATCTTTCACAGTAGTTACGGTGTCTGTGAAAGTTCATCATCTTAGGCCAACAGTACTATACAAGTTCACAACACCTGCAGCATTTACTAATATCAGCGTTGGGCAAAACTGAGAAATATAAAAACTGGTTCACTTCAAGTCATTGAGTCTGAATTTGAATCAAATTGGCCACAAATCACATGATGCTGGAATTGACCAGAAAAGTAATTTAACTGAATTGTGATTGAGAGAATCTCAACAGAAGTTGTTAGGCCAACACAAGTTTTGCTACAAGATCTTTTGACTAATTGTGCCTATCAATTCTCTGATATGTAGAATAAATGATATCAACATAGTTCTTTAAAATAAGTTCAATTTTTTTTTGCCAGATTTTTTTATACCAAAAAAGTTTGAGAACCACTGGTCTAAAGTTAACAGACAGTGTTTAGTGCAGTCCACATGTTTACATATGTTTATTAAAGTGACTTTGAGTTACCTAAAGTAGTGTGGTAAAGCAACAGATTTGTTTTTATATTTCTGCAATCTACTTTAGTTTGTGTGATTTGTTACTGACTTTCATATTAATGTTTACACCAGGTTTATTTGTCAGTGCTTTATGTTGTAATAATTGACAATTGTTATTTGTCAATTATTACATGCTTACAAGGTTGGAAGTTCAACAAATCAGTCAATATACTGTGATTGTAGTTGTTAAATAAAAATGTCATTCATATCAATTCATGCATCACCTAATTTCATCGTAACATATAGGCCTGGCGTACAGAAAAGAACATTTATGTTTAATCTATCTAATATTGTGTTGGTCATACTATACAATGATTTATAGCTTGTCTTTGTTGAATAATACAGAACATAAAGAGCTTTAAAAAATAATTGCATATTAAATCGCAATCGCAATATTGGTAAAAAAAATCCAAAATCGTTCAGCCCTAATCAAAAGTTATTTTCTACTGCACAGCACCACAAAAAAATCATCCCATTGTTTTTAGATGTCAAACTTTATATAAATGTATACTGATAACAAAATATTAATCTATTGATTCATCATACAATATTTAGCTTAAATTGGGAAATTAAATGTTATTGGAGTGTAAACAGTTGAATACAATTAAATGTATAGAAGTTGAATACAAATTAAATACACATTTCAAACACTGATAACATTGATCGTTTAGTGTTTCTGGAGATGTGTATATAATGTTTGAGTGATGCATTCTGAAAAATGAAACTTTAAAAACTATACATACAGAAAGTTATACGTGTTCATTTGAATTTTTTTATTTTAATTCTGCATCCAGTATCATGGTGTCATGTAATTCTGATTGGTGCCTTGCTACTTTTTAATGGAGAGTTACATCATGTGAGCGAGTGGCCTTGGATCAGTTCAAACAACTGCTATTGCCTGTAAAAACCTAAAAAACAAACCAACAAACAAGTCATTCATACACAAGACAGACACACTATCATTCTGCTTACAAATACATAATCTTCATGCCCTGTTGGACTACACTTCAGAGTTTAGGCTTCATGAGAAGGACAGACAAATCGAATGCTGTGGATAGGAATGTGTCATTCTGATAATCTGTTTTTTTCCAGGGGTTGTTGGCCTCAAGGTGAAAGGAAACTGTCGATCATTAGCCACATTACAAGAGTGAAGTAATACTGGCACCATTTCATAACAGCAGAGCTGTAAATAACATATTATGACATAATTTCCAAGGTCAACGTGATACCAATTCATAAACATTAGCAGCAGTTAAGGGAATATTACAGTATAGTTTGTTTCAGTGGACTGTGTAATACAAGTACAATTATTCACTTTGTGTGTGTTTTTTTTACTGTAGTATCACTGTCTGCTACTGAATTGTATTACCTGTATCTACCATGTATTATCTGATCCAGTGCTAAACACTTTACCACTTTATTTTTAACTTGTACTTCATCTTCATTTTCATATACCTTTATGTCTACACACCTGTCTGTGCTGTCTGAATGTAATCGTCTAGTGCAGGGGTCTGGAGGACCCCCGTGTCCTCTAGAGTTTAGCTCCAACTAGAGGTGTGTGATATGATGATTTTTGATCGTGGATGATTAAAATGTCTCCACGATCTGCTTTTGAAGAAATATCGTAGTATGCTACAGCGCACATTCTATCAGTTGCAGTTCTGGCGCCTCCTCCTCAATATACTGCATAGCGCCACATACATTCACATCAAATGTTAACTCAGTGTTAGAGTTACACTCGGGACACTGCACTTATTCGCAATCACAAAAGTACATTATTGGCATGCGCTTTAAAGCCTTGCCGGTTAAACATTTCATTTGCGTGCTGTTCTGACATGCGCTTTTTGCACGTACACCTGAGCGAAAGCACACTAAAAAGCCTGTCAAACAGCACCTGATTACTGGATTAAGTTATCTTTATCGTCTGATTGCACTAATACTGTCAAAAACACACAAGGTTTGCATGTAAACACATTTGGTTATGTCTAAAGTGAAAGTAAAAAGTGAGAGAAAAACAGATGCATGCCTGCCTGTATATTACATGCATGCAGCTCTTAAAGTGACAGCAGACTAATTGTACTAAACATACTGCTGCTTGTCATTAAAGGGATAGTTCACCCAAAAAAATAAAATTCTGTCATTATTTACTCACTCTCATGTTGTTCCAAACCTGAACACAAAAGAAGATTGAAGAATGTGGGTAACCAACAGTTGCTGGTCCCCACTGGCTTTGGTAGAAAGAAAAACATTAAATAAAATAAAATACTATGGAAGTCACTGGGGACCAGCATCTGTTTGGTAACCCACATTCTTCAAAATAACTTTTGTTCAACAGAAGAAAGAAACTCTTTCAGGTTTAAAACAACTTGAGAGTGAGTAAATGATGACAGAATTTTAATTTTTTTGGTGAACTGTCCCTTTAATGTTAATAAACATTAATAATGTTAATAAAGAGAAAAATCACTCACTGCGCTTTCAACTTTAGAACTTTAGAAAGTTCTTTAGAAGAACTTTAGTACAGTTGCTTTAATAAGAATCAATGCATAATTTATACAGTGAAGTGTATAGTGTTTTATTCTCATATTTGTTTATTCAACTTCTTGAATGCTACTGCTTAATACACCTACTGTACCTGAAAAATAAAGCACTGTTTGTTTTATTTGTATATTATGCGTATTTGTAATGTGTATCTTTGTTCTTATTTTAAAGATAAAATAATGACAAAGATTTTTATCTTCGCCCACTTTGGCCTAAATATCGCCCATTGTTTTTTATTATTTGTTTTTAAAATAGGGAAATTAGTTTGGCTGTACTGCTCAGACAACTTGCAAAATAGTAAAACCAAAATCACTAAGAATTGTGACAAAATCGCGAATCGTTATTTTCCTGAAAAAAATCGTGATATGATGTTTTTGCCATATCGCCCACCCCTAACTCCAACCCTAATCAAACACACCTGAACCAGCTAATCAAGGTCTTACTAGGTATACTTGAAACCTCCAGGCAGGTGTGTTGAGGCAAGTTGGAGCTAAACTCTGCAGGACACCGGCCCTGATGGCTATGCAGATAACATACACACGCCTCAAAATTATTTCAGGTATTATAAATTTGAAAAATTCAAATATAACCAAACACAAATAGATACAGGAAGAGTGTGATTAAGAGATACTGACCATGATATAATTTTTAAGTCTAAATTCTGGTTAGTAAAACTCTAAGCAATACAACAAAGATAATTCTGCAATGCAATTGCAATGCATTACAGAGACTATGGTCCTCACTTACGAAAAGAACGTATGACAGAAAATTGGGCATACAGTCGTTTCTATGCAATACTTGTAATTTATCAATATGGACGTGAGCGGTGGCTTCAATCAAATCTCACGTCAGGTCTTGCATGCAGCACAGTGAATCTGGCGGATAATAGTATAATGACAGCATTTTGCTCATTTAGATTATTTTCCTGACAGACAACCGAAGCTCAATAGTAGGGTTGGGTACCGAAACCCGGTGCCAGTACCTATGCAACCGGTATGTACTAAAACCGAATCAGAACGCAGATTTAGGTGCCTCATTTCAGTGCCACTTAAATGCCTGAGCGATCGATTGAAATATTTGTCCTGGTTCTCCGAAATGGACGTAAGAAGCATGGGCATCGCTAGGCATTTTTAGCGGAGCTATAGTGATTAGCTCCATAAACTGTACACAAATTCGTGATCGCCTCAGAGTCAGTCCCCTTTAAATTTCATATGAAAACGGCAGACTTCGTCCTCCCCGTCTTTCAGCGCGCTCTTCAATCCGCAGACCGTGGCGGCGCAGTGCGAGCGGACTCAAACAGAAACACAGGACACAAGGTGTGTGTTTATCGATATATTGTTATAATATCTGTATCTGTGCAGTTCTTTGTCATAAATAGTTTACAAAAGGTCACGAGGGAGCAATCGGTTTCCCATCTACTGTAAAGTTTTCGCTGCGTTCACCCCTAATCACACCACAGCTGTTTCCTCCAGTGAAAATCTAGCCCTTAAAGGGGTCATATGATGCGATTTCAAGTTTTCCTTTCTCTTTGGAGTGTTACAAGCTGATTGTGCATAGATAAGATCCCTGAAGTTGCAAAGACTAAAGTCTCAAAACCAAAGAGATATTCTTTATCAAAGTTAAGACTCTGCCACACCCCCCTAAAACAGCTCGTTCTAACACGCCCCCACATATCTAGGTCACTCTGTGGGAATATTTGCATAATGCGCCCAAATGTGCACGCAAAGAAAGAAGGCGTGGTTTCAGTAACCGCAGTTAGTGTTGAAGCAGCCATGTCAGGGAGACGCTGTGTGTTTCTAGGCGAAAGCAAAAGCACTTTATTTGGCCTTCCGAAAGTAGATGCATTTAGGAATCTTTAAGATTATTTACAACAGAACAGCAATGCATTTTATGGACGACCGTTTCGTGAACCTAGGAGAGGAGGTAATTCTGACTTTGCTATGACAATCTGGCGCTTCTGAATCAGCAGCAACCTGGGAAAGTTATTCTGTAGCATAATAAATGCTCGACTATTAGACTTCATCACCACGCACAATGTACTGAAAACGATCATGTTGCTATTTTCATTTTAACATTTTATATTTAATATAAAACATATTACAGTGCATGTGGCATATCATACTGTCATTCACAGAACTGATTAAAGACAGCGACAGACAGCACTCAGTCAATTCACTCATTTTAACTAAATATCAGAGTGACTGACAGAGATACAGTAGAAACATTGAGAGCATCCGAGGAGCATGTGAATGCTATGTATATTATTTTTAATGTTTAATGTTATCCATCGTTTTTTTTGTGGCTCTTTTTTCTAAAGTATCGGTTCAGGCACCGGTACCGTTTTAAAAGTACCGATTTGTCACCGGTATCGTAAAAAACCCAAACGATACCCAACCCTACTCATTAGTCGTTAATTAACTAGTAACATTAGAATGTCAAATTAAAATTTAATTAAATTTGAATAAATGGGTGTCTGTGACCCATTAAAAATTCCACAATTGTGTCCCCCCCCAGGGTTTTAGCTTTATATGCGCAAATAGTAGCATAAACAACAGACCATGAGGATTCACATCATCACATCATGAACCTGCAGCGCTTCTGTGAATGGAGGAAAACAGAAATTAAGTATATAAAAAGGCATAAAATAAATACTACCCAAAATATATTTATCTTAAATAATTAACAGATTACCAAAAGAAAAAGAACGGTGCGACATTTGTTTTTGTGACACTCTTAATGCATTTTATTTGTTTTCTTTATTTTATTAAATCCAATTGATCGCGCAGGTGCCTCACATGCAGACACACAACATATTAGTTCTCGTTGCTAACTTGACATTCCAGCCATTCATCATCAAACTAAAATGCAGTCAAACAAACATAAAAGTTACACTGTGCTTAGGGTTAGGGTTAGGGATTTCACCCCGGGCTTTCGATATTAGTAACTGCCACTGACTACTAATAAAGCAAACCAAAGCCTAAGGCTCACATGGAGGCAGTACATTTGAATCTTGTTTGCTATACCATGCAAACTGTACATTCTCGTCGGAGAGAAGAGAGGATGTGAGGTGAGACAAATAGAACATATGGTGAGTCCCTGGAGCAGTTGTTGCCTTGCTGGGTAAAGGCCCGTTCACACCAAGAACGATAACTATAAAGATAACTATATTAGCGTCCACACCAGCGGACGATATCGTCTGTTTATTCCAAGCGATTCTGATTGGCTGTCAATGTTTTTATCGTTCACCAGCTGGAAAATATCGTTCTGAAAGTGATTCCAACAGAAGATATCGTTTCTCTGTGCTTTTATCGTTATAGCTGTCTTATTCTTTAATATTGAGAACGATTTTTAGAACTATAGCGTTATCGTTATAGTTATCGTCCTTGGTGTGAACAGGCTTTAAGACCTGGTTGAAAGGAGCTTTGTAAGATCTGACATTCTCCTCAGTTTCATAAACTACAGCCAAGCTCAAAGGGTAAACTGCATTCTGACTCCAGAGACAATATTAAACTTGGAGTGAAGCCTTTATCCTTTTGAAATGCACTGAAACAGTTTTAAATCTGTATCCAATTTCTAGAAGCCATCATTGTGCTCAAGACACCAATGAGCTCAATATATTGATTTTTGTTGCACTAAGCTCTGCCGGAGGCCAAACGCAAGGATCGTAGAGCTGCAGCAGAAAACATTGAGCAACCTTCTGCTGCTACAACAGAAACGGAGTGATTTGCCACAGGATAATCAAACTTGGCAGAATGAAGGTTTTGTAAAGTTTTAACATATCACAAAGTCTGGAATATCAATAAAAAACGTATTTAACCCAAGACACACACACACAACATGTAGATGGCTACAGGTTAAAAGTGATTTCTTCTGAAACATGAAAGCTACCACAGATTAAAAAGTAAAAGTAACTAATTAGTATGCAAAACACAATAAACAACACAACATTATCCCTCATATAACTACATCATATATCATGCTTACTTGATCTCTCTACACTGAAAAGTTGGTGAAACAGTTTTCACTTAGAAGTTGCTAGTACTGTAAATTTCACAAATTTGACAATGAATGAATAAATAAAACAATGAATAAAACATGACATTTTTAAGAAGACTGAAATTATATTTTCTTGTGATCCATACAAGAATCCAATCTTTAATCATTTTATTTACAACTTAAAAAAAAAATAATAATAATTTACAGAGTAGACCAGTCCATCTTGTAGATGCCTGAAACAAATCTAAAATGCAGCAATATATGTTTATCTATAACCACCCAATTATACTGTGAAAAATTAAAATGATAAATCGGTGTCAAGATATTCCTTGGAAAATATTTAGTTTCTATTACTCAAATTATTCTACCCAATAATAGTACTGCGTTTGATACTATAGATCATGACATACTCATTATTTTCCTAATTAATGCTGTTCAGTTGCTTTGACACAATCTGTATTGTTAAAAGCGCTATATAAGTAAAGGTAAAGAAAAAAGAAAAGAATACTATGCTGTTAAATCTATTATTTATTTAAAAAAATAAAATGTTTTATTTTATCACATTTATTTACTGATTGATTTAGTTTATTTGTATTATTTATTTAGCTACATTTTCTTGCAAACCCGTTTGAAACCCCCTGCTTTAAACTGTTTCGTGCAGTTTCATATTCGCAGACAATACATTTAAAATTCCACATAAAAGAACATTAAGTAACATTTGGTTTAGATACCTTCATAAAGCTCTAGTGATATTATAGTCAGATGGATCAGAATATGTGTCACTAGAGTGCACCATAATCTGTCATGATGCTGGTGAGGACTGACACTAATCGGCAGATTAGCTATGCCACATTATATCACCTCAAGTACATCGAACTCAATAATAACCACAGCAAATACAATCAACATTTACTAGACTTTTAGAAAAACAGCTGCAGCTAAATAAGGTGAGGCTAATCGACTCACGCCAACCACCATCAAAATAACCGTGCAAGCTAAACACTGGCTGTGAGACTATTATATTTAGTCATTATTATATATATAAGATATATAACAGGTAATTATGTACCGATACATCTTTAAAAATACTTAGTTTGAATTCTTAGTTAGCTACAGCTAAGCGCCCTAGCCGAACTGTTAGCCATTTAGGTTAGGTCATTTCTCACCAACCTGTTTAAATTGTTTAACATCTGCATAAGTTTACTTGTACTAAAACTAGTCCAACACAATGATCAGACTGACAACGCTTCAACTAGTTAGTTTAGATGTTACAAGGTAAGCTAACTCACCTGGCCGCAGTGGTCAAAGCCAAAGTAACGTTAGCTCTCGGCTAGCTACTTCTGTAATATCCCTAATAGTCTCAGAATTCCAGTTTAGTATTTCCTCAAAACGATTTAATAGCGTTGGGAAAAACAAAATGTCGAGGATTAGTCCATCATTCAGTTGGTGTCTCATCTGTACGACACTGACACTCAACAAGCCCTAGCATGGCTGTGATGGGTCGGGCCGGTGTATGAGCGGTTGATAGGCAACACACGAACTGTTTCGCAGCCGGGGCGTCGTCCAAGCTCGGCCATCTCCGGATTCTTTCGGTCACACTCGGCTCCGCTTTCGAATTCTGTCGCCGACGTTCGGTCGGTGTTCGGATTTAGTCGGATTTTCTCGGAATTGTTCGGAAACTTTTGTTCTTTTTATTTATTTTATTTAGTCATTTATTAGACGCTTTTATCCAAAGCGACTTACAAATGAGGACAACAGAAGCAATCAATTGTAGTAT
>NW_015536784.1:644778-649517 GCF_001515605.1 Sinocyclocheilus anshuiensis | reverse complement strand
CTATACACATTTTAAAAATAAAGAGATTAAATAAAAATGACAAATGCATACAACAAAATTTCAAAACTTAACATTTAAATGAAAATAAAAAAATAAAGCTAAAAACAATTCAAAATATTAAAGAACAAAAGGTATAAGAGTATAATAATGATTCTAACATAACACTAAGCCAAACACCAAAAAACCAACTACATATATGTGTATGTACAACCACACACACACAACATATATACTGTATATGTACATACACATTTATAAATTCAATATATATATTATTTCATTTCCATTTAGTTTGTTGAAGTATTAAAATAACTCAAATTAAATAAAACTAAAAACTGAATAAAATACCTATACAGACATAATAAATTCAGACATAATGTAACTAAAATTAAAATAAATAACAAATACAAATAATACAAATCAAACGACAGTAGTTTATCAGTAATCCTAAAAAATAACACTGCCAAACACACATGCTAAAAAACAACAACTTACTGACACAGTAAGATATGGTTATAAAAACTGAAACAGAAGCGAAACAAGTAGTAAGAAAGAGGAGAAATAAAAAGCAATTCCTTTACCAAACGACGTTGCCACTTGGTGGTGGTTGTTGCGCATAAATATAAATATAAAATTAGCGTGTAATCTATTGTTTAAGTTGTGAATACAGGAGGAAAAGTCTCTTTCCACAGCTATTAATAATTGAAAGTACTTCATTGGGACGATTTTGTTTACATACATTATTGCCAAAGTATTATACACAAAACGAAAGAAGTACAAAAATGGGTCTCAACCATAATACTTTCCACAACAGGGCGTGTACTGTCCTCTAGTGGCTGTGAAAACATCTCAATCCTTCGAACGTGTTCTTATTTTGTAGAGCTGTCGTATCTCGGCGTTTTCGGTCCTTTAGGAATATTTCGTTTTCATTTATATAATTTTAGTTTAACTTATAACACGCACAAATGTGAGTCACACTCTACATCAGCATGCATGCTGCCTGATGTTTTGATGCGCCATCACTGTCTTCACATGAACAATCTGCCAACGTTGTCGGAGACGGGCATTTTACTGTGTACCTGTTTATTACTACATAGACATAGTTTTGCATGGCATATACTAGCTATAATAGACGTACTCCATGTACTCCATAGTGGAGGTCAAAGGTGTAAAGTGTGGATATCGCTGTGGCTACTGTGGAAACGCAGGAGGTAAAGCTTCACACGGTAAGTGAAGCTGCATGGTATGAAGTAAACACAAGTAAATTACAACACACAGTGACATCCTCACTTTCGTGTACAGTGCTTTTTTGTGCTTATGAACAAGGCAAGTTACATTTTGTATGCGTTCAAAACGATAGTTTTGAATCATAAATGTTTTGTTGCTTTTTTAGGGGGCTTTTACCACAACAGGAAATGTACAGTAAATCTTTGCTTCCAGGACCAGGTCATGTAAAACGGGGTTGCAACATGCTTTGATCTCGCCGCCACGCGGTCACGTGGTTCACGGAGCTCTCAATAGTTCCAAACAAAACTCTGCGCTGTCAGTTGCCTTGTCCAAATACCGACACTTGCGGTCAGGGCACTGCGCTCTGGCGTTTTTAAGACCTGGGACAGTCTTGCGCACTTACTTCCTGTCGCGCGCACGCGCTCTCAAGTGGCCAAGACCACAAGTGTGTGTATTTGGACAAGGGGAGTCTGTTTGAATCGGGTGTCTCACATGTCCTGAAAAGTGAAGCTGCGGGCTCTTTGATCGCCCCCTGGTGGCTGGCTGCAGTACAGGTCATAAACCCCGCCCTCTCCATGTAAACGAATGGGACTTGAGTCAAAATAAAGAAATTAATTACACTTCCAATACAATTTTCCGAAAGATGGTTTGGGTCATTGAAGGTAGTTGTTATCACGCTGATATATGTTCAATTGTTCGTTTTTGTGATAAGTTTGATTTTAGCTAGTAATTTGATGCTATAAAAACGGGGCGTGTCATTATGGTTAATTGGGTCTGCAGGAGTTTGATACCGCGGCTCCACCTCACGACACTACTGCGCAGACTCTGGCTCCAAGCGAATCTCTAATGCGCAGACTCTGGCTCCAAATGACGTCATTTACTCAAGATGGCAGCGGCCATACTGAGATGCTTTGGTTTCACTTTTCTATAGTGGAAGGAATAGGAGACGCATCGTCCATCTTTTTTTACAGTCTATGGTTTGAATGGGTTTAATCGGGACAGACAGCAGTTTCATTATATTTGCAGCAATTTCTAGTAATTATTAAAACATAACGTGCATTGAGTGTGCATCGATATCTACGCTGACTACGCTTTACAATTTTATTCTGGGGAGTGATAAAGAGAGCATTAATATGTTCTCATCAAGCGGCAACCTCCCGCTCTCTCTCGTGAAACCAATACGGAAGTGACTTAAACTGTAATTCGTCAACTGGCCGCTAGAGGCAGGCTGCAAAAGGGAGTCAATCCCATAGACTCCCCATGTTAAAATGCCCAACTTTACAGCAGAAAAAAACATGTTTACAGCCTGGTTCAAAAAATGATTTTGGTCTATAAAGCTAATTTTGCCCTTCATGACGACTGTGAGGGGGGTGATTTTTTTTATAACTCATCCGTTTAAATTATATTAAGCCTTAAAGTTCTGCATAATTAAGGGCGTGGCCACTGGCAGGTGGATTGCCGCTGCTGTCACCACCGTCGAGCTAGGTGGGCGTGGTTTCAGCAACCAGCTCCCGCCTCTTTGCCCATTTTTGATTATCCGGGAGTGACACGCGGTGACGCGCTGCCAAGATGGCGACGACTGGCTCCGCCCACTTTGAGCTTCAAAAACGCTCTTTAGAATCCTACGGGTGACGTCACAGACACTACGTCCATGTTTTTTTTACAGTCTATGGTTCTCTATGGAAGGCCGTAAAGACAGATATTTCTTTAGACGTTATGTGTACAGACGATATAACGCGTGGACACGTAATTGCGTCTAAACACGTAATTGCGTGTAGACGCGTAAACACAAGATTTCCGGTATCAAAATAAAAGTCACATCGACTAGCACTGCAAACCCTGCATTTTTTTTATTTATCAGTGTATAATCTTTTATAACATTTAATTTATATAAAGTATATAATATATTTAATTTGTCTGATAGACACAAGTGAGCGCATTCCTGAAAAATTCGCTTGCAATTGTTCACAAAATTTCTTAACTCCATGGTTCCACTGCCCCGTGTATTTTGAAATACCTACTCCTCCTTCATTCGTAACACGATGTCATTATCATGTGACCATAGATAGCGCTGACATGCAACCACGTACTATGGTACGTACGATGTCACGTCACATTTATATGCATTATTCATTAATGACGTACTTAGGTAGATATTTACGTCACTATTATGTGTTTAATTAATTTTATGCAAATGTTCAAGTCTTCGGCCTTGCCATTGGCCAAAACATTACACAATACACGTGTTATATCGTCTGTACACGTAACGTCTAAAGAAATAGCTGTCTTTTCGGCCTTCCATAGTTCTCATACGCCTTGGCAGTCAAATGTGACCAAACACTTTGGGCCTCATTCATGAAACACGAGCAGAACGAATTTTTGTGTAAATCATTCGTAAAGCTGTTCTGACGTAAATTTTGGGATTCATGAAAGTGTTTGTATTTTACAAATGCTAGTTGGTACACAAATTTACACCTGCTCCCAGCCCCGCGTAAATGGGTTGTACATCATCCGAACGTCATTGATGGCACTGCATGTTTATAAAACTATTTATATCTTACATAATCACGTATCACGCAGCATTTTGATAAAATAATATACAGTAATTATACACAGTATACTGTGTTTTCCTTTTTACTATTATTCAGTACAGCAGTAATATAATCTGCAAATTTAAGACTTTTATCAAATAATTAATTAGCTACTTTTGTTAGGGATGTACCAATTAGTCTCTTAATTATTATGGAAATACTTTTCTATAAAATGGCCAGAATGAGGCATAACAGTAAACATTTCCTATGGCTGATATTAGCGCTATTGCTAGATTTGGCAGACAGAGCGCTACACAAAAGACGCATTTTTTAGAGAAACATTTTTAGCCTACTTGCAGAGAATGATGACTGGTTGATTAACAGATGAAACTGCATTAACAGCATCTGTAATGTGCTGCCAAGATTCCTTTTTTAGGACATGATGTAGGACATGACGTACTCCACTACTTGAAAATAAAATGCTGCGTTTTGAATGCACTTCCGATAACAAAATTTCAATTTCTGTGTCTGAGAAATTTTTCCTTTTCATTCACTTTTGAGAGGACATGTTGAAATCCTTATTTTCATTTTATAATGTGATGCCCATATAGTTGTCAGTCAGAATTCATGGGCGGGAATTATGGTAATTATGAATGAGCGTGCACGCTCGCCCCATTTACGAATATTTGTCAAATCTGATGTTTACGAAGCGATTGTGAATCCGGAGGAGAGTTTTACGCGCAAATTACTCTGAATTTACTCATATATTTACGCAAGTTTCATGAATGAGGCCTATAGGGTTGGGTACCACTGAATTTCGGTGCCGGTACCCAATGGTACCCTTTTTCGGTACTTTACTCTCTGTGTAATTACAAAAACATTTATTTCAGTGAAAAAATAAGTCCCAAAGTCTCAATTTCAACATTTTAAACAATAGGACCCTACAAACTTTTTCTTTCCCCCCCCCCCCCCCCGCAACTA
>NW_015536784.1:624030-644058 GCF_001515605.1 Sinocyclocheilus anshuiensis | reverse complement strand
CAACCTCCCGCTCTCTCGCGTGAAACCAACACGGAAGTGACTTAAACTGTAATTCGTCAACTGGCCGCTAGAGGCAGGCTGCAAAAGGGAGTCAATCCCATAGACTCCCCATGTTAAAATGCCCAACTTTACAGCAGAAAAAAACATGTTTACAGCCTGGTTCAAAAAATGATTTTGGTCTATAAAGCTAATTTTGCCCTTCATGACGACTGTGAGGGGGGTGATTTTTTTTATAACTCATCCGTTTAAATTATATTAAGCCTTAAAGTTCTGCATAATTAAGGGCGTGGCCACTGGCAGGTGGATTGCCGCTGCTGTCACCACCGTCGAGCTAGGTGGCCGTGGTTTCAGCAACCAGCTCCCGCCTCTTTGCCCATTTTTGATTATCCAGGAGTGACACGCGGTGACGCGCTGCCAAGATGGCGACGACTGGCTCCGCCCACTTTGAGCTTCAAAAACGCTCTTTAGAATCCTACGGGTGACGTCACAGACACTACGTCCATGTTTTTTTTACAGTCTATGGTTCTCTATGGAAGGCCGTAAAGACAGATATTTCTTTAGACGTTATGTGTACAGACGATATAACGCGTGGACACGTAATTGCGTCTAAACACGTAATTGCGTGTAGACGCGTAAACACAAGATTTCCGGTATCAAAATAAAAGTCACATCGACTAGCACTGCAAACCCTGCATTTTTTTTATTTATCAGTGTATAATCTTTTATAACATTTAATTTATATAAAGTATATAATATATTTAATTTGTCTGATAGACACAAGTGAGCGCATTCCTGAAAAATTCGCTTGCAATTGTTCACAAAATTTCTTAACTCCATGGTTCCACTGCCCCGTGTATTTTGAAATACCTACTCCTCCTTCATTCGTAACACGATGTCATTATCATGTGACCATAGATAGCGCTGACATGCAACCACGTACTATGGTACGTACGATGTCACGTCACATTTATATGCATTATTCATTAATGACGTACTTAGGTAGATATTTACGTCACTATTATGTGTTTAATTAATTTTATGCAAATGTTCAAGTCTTCGGCCTTGCCATTGGCCAAAACATTACACAATACACGTGTTATATCGTCTGTACACGTAACGTCTAAAGAAATAGCTGTCTTTTCGGCCTTCCATAGTTCTCATACGCCTTGGCAGTCAAATGTGACCAAACACTTTGGGCCTCATTCATGAAACACGAGCAGAACGAATTTTTGTGTAAATCATTCGTAAAGCTGTTCTGACGTAAATTTTGGGATTCATGAAAGTGTTTGTATTTTACAAATGTTAGTTGGTACACAAATTTACACCTGCTCCCAGCCCCGCGTAAATGGGTTGTACATCATCCGAACGTCATTGATGGCACTGCATGTTTATAAAACTATTTATATCTTACATAATCACGTATCACGCAGCATTTTGATAAAATAATATACAGTAATTATACACAGTATACTGTGTTTTCCTTTTTACTATTATTCAGTACAGCAGTAATATAATCTGCAAATTTAAGACTTTTATCAAATAATTAATTAGCTACTTTTGTTAGGGATGTACCAATTAGTCTCTTAATTATTATGGAAATACTTTTCTATAAAATGGCCAGAATGAGGCATAACAGTAAACATTTCCTATGGCTGATATTAGCGCTATTGCTAGATTTGGCAGACAGAGCGCTACACAAAAGACGCATTTTTTAGAGAAACATTTTTAGCCTACTTGCAGAGAATGATGACTGGTTGATTAAAAATTAAACATTTCTTTAGTTTTTAGTTTAAAACATTCGCAAGTTTGTACCCTAAAACATAAAATGTTATTCTCCATGTTTTCAGGTAGCTTACAAACTGATTAGACTGCTAAGTCAACATATTCAGTGCAAATTACTTACGATAATCAAACACTACTATTAAAAATAAATAAATACTTTTATGCAGCAAGGATTCATTAAATTGTTTAAAAGTGACAGTAAATACATTTATAATGTTACAAATTCGTATTTCAAATAAAAGCCTTTTTAAAAAATATATATTTCTATTCATCAGAATATCCTGGGGGAAAATGTATCAACATCTCTACATAAATATGAATCAGCATAACTGTTTTCAACATTGATAAAATAAGAAATGTTTCTTGTGCATCAAATCAGTACATTAAAATGATTTATGAAGGATCATGTGACTCTGAAGACTATAATAATAATGCTGAAAATTCTGCTTTGCATCACAGGAATAAATTACATTTAAAAATATATTCAAATAGAAAACAATTATTTAAGAATTGTTATAGTATTTCACAATATTACTGTTTTTACTGTATAAAGGTTTTGATCAAATAAATGCAGGCATGGTAAGACCTCTTTCAAAAACATTAAACATTTTTTATAGGTCTGAAATTAATTGTTTATTTAATCAGAATGGGGGAAATTTTTCACAGTAGTTGCTGCATATAATTTTTACATGCTCGCTGATTCTAGTTCAGATTTAATGGTAGTAGTAAGTGGTGAATGTTATGTGGTTTGAAACAGGGTGTGTTTCCCAAAAGCAACTATGGTCGCAATATAGTTTAGCGGAACTTGCGACCATAGATGGCTACTGGTGCTTTCGGGAAATGCACCCCTGATTTACTCTTAACCCGCCCTTTTTCTGCACCAGTCAGACTGATCTGCTGGTCATTGTGAGCAGATGTGCAGGAAGACTATAGTGTCTGTGAAGCATAGAGTAGCTAGAGTAGGGCTGCATCCGAAATCACACCCTTTCCTGCTATATATTAGCTGTAACAGTTTGTCAAAGGGTAAAAATGTCCAAATTCACAGTATTCGTGAAACAGTAAGTGAAAAGTTCCCATATGACCTATTACTTCTTGTGAGAAGTGCGCATCCAATGGACACTTCACTATCCCATGAGGCCATGGGAAAGGATTTGTAAATGGCAATGAAACAACACAACTGACACCGCTAAGTCACGTCATTGACAACATGACAAATGTAGTTCGTCCAGTTTTAAATGCATACTACACAATTCATACTAAATAGAAAATACTTTTTTAATAGTCACAATTTTGGACCCAGTCTAGATGTTGGTGTTGTGGCTGCATTTTGCCGTCTTATTTGTGTTAGTGATTTCAAGTTTTCACTCATGGGGCATTTAAAGGAGGCTCGAGTGTCAAACAAACAAACTTCTGAAAGAGCATGTTTGCTATCCAAAAACTAATGTGACACTGATTTTTTCCACTTTTAATTGAATCATAAAAGGGTTATGCAAATCTTTTCAACACTGTGTGCATTGTTGCCAAAACAGCCTGTCTTCATATTCACTTCTGCGGCATTAACATTTTTATACTTTTTTTAAAAGAAATAAGAGTAAGTGATTAAGTCATTTGGGTGTAGTGGCACTAAAACAAATCAGTTAATTTTGAAATAAACCACATTCAGCTTAAAAAAAAAACATTTCACTGGAAGGACTTCAACATTTCCTGAAATATTTCAGGAGTAAACTTGTGTTATAGCAACAAATACATTGCAAATGATGAACAACATTCTCAAATGATTTTGGAAAACCACTGTCTGTCCAACATAGTTGGCAATACAGATAGGATAATAGCATATTTTAAAACCAATAATGATGTTCAATCGACAACAGAAAGCTTATGTAATAGAAAGGCAACATAATATTCAATGTACATTCGGTATGTGAAATATATTATCCACACTCAAGTACTGTTTAATTATGAGGATATTTATGCAATCAGTTACAACAAGATGATGCAGCAGACATTTTTGATTAGGCATGGCTACGCCTTGGGGTCCAAGAGGGATAGGAGTCTGTATTACCAGCCTGCTTTGCTTTCTGATCCTGTTCCCCATCATGTTCTGTTGTCTATCCACTTTGACTACCAATAAGATAAACACAGAGAAGCTAGAGTAATTGTAAATGTCAGGACATTGTAAATTTGTAATGAGCATTATTTCATTTCAAGTATTTGGCTGGATAATGTTATTGACATTTCAATGATATTACAATTTTGAGGTCTGATGGTATTTCGAGATGCAGCGAATTGTTATAATTTATGTGTTACAATTGCCCCTGATAAATTCAATAATATGATAACCATGTCTTTGTCAGTAAACATTTTGATTTGCTCTTGGAATACATACATACAGCAGTAATTTTACTCTCCATAATATAAGTAAGCCAGCTTCATATTCCAGGCTTTGGCTTCTTATTACTTACTGAGAGCAGTGCTCTACTGTACCCCATAGAGAGGAGGGCAGAAAGTAAAAAATAATTTGCTGTGGGGAAGGTACATTCACCGTACCTTCCCTTTGAAAAAAGGCAAAAAGAAAAGGCGAAAAGGGTCAGTGAAAAGAAAGGTCAAAGTATCAAGAATGAAAGGCAAATTGGTAATACAGTGCTGCAAGCAAAGCAAAAAAAAGCTATCTAACTTTTCACACAGTTAGTTTTCTGATTCTAATTTGGACTTAAAAAAAAAAGCGCATCATAGCTAGTGAGTTAGTTTCTCTTCAAAATGTGTTGTGTCTATCGACTGTATTACAATAGTGGCAGTATTTATTAAGGTTTTGTTTATCATCACCTCACTTTGACAAATACACCAGTTCTTTCTCAGCCACAGGAAAAACCATGGAGAGTGGGATTTGATTTTGTGGCTGCCAGATGGTGAATTAATTGTAAGTTCTGGTTCTTGTAATTCCCATTTGTGCATGCTGCTTATTTGGAGTTCCACCGTATACAAATCAGGTTTGGGCAACGCAACATCACAAGTCCCCTGTGTAGTTTTCCATGCAGTTATTTTCAAAGAACATGGAAAATGTGGTTGCTATTGTAATTCAATTCCCATACAAAATGTAACTCATTATTTTAATGCAATCAAAGCATAACATTGTGCATGCTTTAATAAATACGAAGCAGATTTTCA
Organism: Sinocyclocheilus anshuiensis; assembly: GCF_001515605.1. Taxonomy (NCBI): domain Eukaryota; kingdom Metazoa; phylum Chordata; class Actinopteri; order Cypriniformes; family Cyprinidae; genus Sinocyclocheilus; species Sinocyclocheilus anshuiensis. The sequence continues at coordinate 639,111 of NW_015536784.1, read as the reverse complement.
AAGACTTTTAGAGATTTCAGCTATGTGTGTTCCAAATACAAACATCACTTTTAGTTTGTTTGAAATGTGTTGCACCAAATCAACAATTCTGACATCGAAAGCTTGAGAATAAAAGCAAGGTGAAAATAATGACTTCTCTGTGAGGAATGTGTAATACACTGGTGTGTATAAATGAGCTTGTTGTTGGTTATGAGGGTGTTGTACAGAGATTTGTGATTCATTGGTGGCTATATTGAGATGTAACATCTTTCCTAATTATCTCCACTGAGAGTCCATGTTTAATTGGAGTCCTGTGGCATGAGGACACGCACGTGCACGCATCAAAAACACGCATTTACATAAAACACATGCACAAGTTCAACGTAAACATAATAAGAGAGTGTGATTAGGAGTCTCACGTCTGACATTGCACTTCAACATCATAAGGAAACTGCAAATTGGAATCAAAGGAATTGCTCTCTGCTGAGCAGTTTCTTTCTCCTGTTGGTACTGTCTGATCCTACATTATTGCTTAGGTGCTCAATAAACTAGGGCATAGTTTCCCACCTTCTCTATCTTTCTGGACAAACAAAAAGCAGTGATTGAACTCAAAAAGGAGTAGAACTGTCATGTAACCATTTTTGTGTTAGAGCTGTCACTTCATATTGTACTATTGTTTCAGTCTGAGTCTGGATTTCAAACAGTTGAAGCAATAGTTCTCTTGTTATTTCCCCACCTATTTGTTGTTCTTTCTTCTGTGGAAAACAAAATGAGTCAATGTACAAAATGTTCTAAGTGATCTCTTCCATAATATGAAAGTGCATGGACTGTAAGAATGCTGACGCTGAAAATTCAGCTTTACCATTACAGGAATAAAGTACATTTTTAAATATAATAAAATAGAAAATAGCTATATTTTGAACTGTAATAATATTTTTAAAATATTACTGCGTTTGATTAAATAAATGCACCCTTGGTGAGCATAATAAGAGACTTCTTTCAAAAACATACTGACTAATGTATGCATAAGAAAAAATTACACACATTCACAAGTTTATAAATAGTAAATTTAAATGAGGGGCGTTTCCTCCGAGGAGGCATGGGAGGCAATGCCTCCCCAAAAAATTGGATGCGAATATAAAATCATTGGGCCTCATTCATGAAACACGAACAGAACGAATTTTTGTGTAAATCGTTCGTAAAGCTGTTCTGACGTAAATTTTGGGATTCATGAAAGTGTTTGTATTTTACAAATGTTAGTTGGTACACAAATTTACACCTGCTCCCAGCCCCGCGTAAATGGGTTGTACATCATCCGAACGTCATTGATGGCACTGCATGTTTATAAAACTATTTATATCTTACATAATCACGTATCACGCAGCATTTTGATAAAATAATATACAGTAATTATACACAGTATACTGTGTTTTCCTTTTTACTATTATTCAGTACAGCAGTAATATAATCTGCAAATTTAAGACTTTTATCAAATAATTAATTAGCTACTTTTGTTAGGGATGTACCAATTAGTCTCTTAATTATTATGGAAATACTTTTCTATAAAATGGCCAGAATGAGGCATAACAGTAAACATTTCCTATGGCTGATATTAGCGCTATTGCTAGATTTGGCAGACAGAGCGCTACACAAAAGACGCATTTTTTAGAGAAACATTTTTAGCCTACTTGCAGAGAATGATGACTGGTTGATTAACAGATGAAACTGCATTAACAGCATCTGTAATGTGCTGCCAAGATTCCTTTTTTAGGACATGATGTAGGACATGACGTACTCCACTACTTGAAAATAAAATGCTGCGTTTTGAATGCACTTCCGATAACAAAATTTCAATTTCTGTGTCTGAGAAATTTTTCCTTTTCATTCACTTTTGAGAGGACATGTTGAAATCCTTATTTTCATTTTATAATGTGATGCCCATATAGTTGTCAGTCAGAATTCATGGGCGGGAATTATGGTAATTATGAATGAGCGTGCACGCTCGCCCCATTTACGAATATTTGTCAAATCTGATGTTTACGAAGCGATTGTGAATCCGGAGGAGAGTTTTACGCGCAAATTACTCTGAATTTACTCATATATTTACGCAAGTTTCATGAATGAGGCCTATAGGGTTGGGTACCACTGAATTTCGGTGCCGGTACCCAATGGTACCCTTTTTCGGTACTTTACTCTCTGTGTAATTACAAAAACATTTATTTCAGTGAAAAAATAAGTCCCAAAGTCTCAATTTCAACATTTTAAACAAAAGGGCCCCTCAAACTTTTTCTTTCCCCCCCCCCCCCGAGAAATTCTTGTTTTAATTTTTCTGAAAATCAAATCAAGGCATAAAAAATGTTTTTGAAATCAAATTAAAATGAAAGGAAGAAAAACTGTGTGAATATTCCTTTAAAATATTTTTAATAGGCTAATAATTTTAATATTTTTTTCTACAATTAAGTGATTAATCTGGTTGTAATATTTATTTTTTATCATTTAATTGTTTTATTTAAATTTGATAGAAAATTGAATATTTAAAGATGTACATTATACTGTACAAAAGTAATACAAGAGTAATATATTTCTGTTACATGTTAAACCGTACTTTTATTTTGACAGGCATGAAGCTACTGTGTGTATACAGTATGATAATGCTAGTTTTCTCAAATGAAACGTTAAAATTCGCGCGAAGTGACTCTCACAGCAGCTCTGGAGATTAGGTTTTTGTGTTTATGCCGTCCTATAGTGAGACGCAGAGGCCGAAAATCACCAGGAGCGTCACGCGTGCTTCGGTATTTGTGTAGTAAACAAAACCGCGTTTCCGCCATTCATACATACAGAGGCAAGCGAACATGCAGGATTCATATTTAAACCGTCTTTTTGCATTTTAATATTCACAGACACTAGTTCATATCGCGATTCGAATTAAGTGGCAGTGGCTACTTTTGATTTATTCGTATAAGTAAATTACGTTTTTATGAATGGACTCCGCGATCCTGTCCGCGTTTTCGCAGAAACCATATGGCCCTAGAAATGTAACCACACTTCACAACATTTTGATTTGCCCTGTGTGTTGTTTGAACGAGTTGCAGCGGTGACACCACGTCACAGGGTCTTTCTTTCTCTCTCTGTAGCGTATGCGCACAGATGTGTTCTCAGGTACCGAAATTTAGCACCGATTGATTTAATGTGAATCGGTACTCAGTAGTACCGACGCAATTTGGTCGGTACCTTTAAACGTACCGAGTTCGGTACCCAACCCTAATGAGGCCCCTTAAGTGTAACAATTGATTAATTGTACTATATTTTAGTTCAGTTCAATTTAGTTAATATTTTGAGGAGATTTTTGGTACTAAATAATATGTACAATAATTATGATCCATGAATGACCATTTAAAATATAAAATGTTCTAATATGCTTATTATTTATATTACAATTAGTGTAGTGTTTAGGGTTAAAATGGAGAAAACGTTTTTAAATTCCAGTGCAAAGAGGCAAATTAGAGATGTTGCACCGAATTCTGTGACCATAGTAGGCGCTGTATTGAGCTAATCCGACCTACTCCTAAACCCAATTCTAATCCTAAACCTACCTTCACTACAGCACCTAGGGTCACAGAATTCGGTGCAACAGAGTCATTTGGTGGCCAGAAAAATAATATTCATATGTAATGACATTGTTTAACCACTAGATGCCCGTATGGCTGTTAGTTGCTCAAGAGTTTTGCCGGTCACAATTGCTTACTTAGGCTATTTTTTTAGGGTTTGCATTTGAATGTATATTTAGACATTATCTGATATTCACGTAAGCATACAAGATAAGTGAAGATTACAAAAGGCAAGCAAATACGGAATTTAACTCAATAAAAAAGTTTAAAATAATGTTTAAAAAACTAAAGGCAACCAATTGCATTCAGTGAAACTTTTTATTGTATTCCTTGAATGGGCAGTCTTCATTGAAACTCATTCAACCTCCTACAGGGAGAGAAAGATTGCAGAAAGACTAAAAACTTATGAATGAATGAATGAATGAATGTTATCTAACTGCAATTATAGTATAACTATCTATTATCTATCGATAAACATTAATTATAACGCGCTTCATAAAATACCACTACTGGACAGATTTCCGAGAGGTCAACTGATGCGTTAAAATGTAAAAAAATGATGTAATTTCTTCAACATTCTGGCGAGTGAGCTTGTGAAGCACTGAAATGAATGGGCTTCAATGCTGGAACTATTGGTTGTTTGGAACTTTTGTTTTTTCATTATTGAACTTTCAAAATGACAGAATTCAGCAGCAAGTTCTTTACATATTTCTCACAATTACACATTTTGTAAGTACAAATTGAAAGACAATTTAAATAAAATAAAAAATAGAACTTAAAAGAGAAGGAAAAAAATAATGGCCGTCTCAAACATGTTAAATTCATTTAGCAGAGACACAGTTCTTTGGGCTTTTCGATTTTGTAAAAACTTTACAGATTCTAAATAAATTTTAAAGGCTGTTTAAAATGAGCAAAATTGGGTTTTGAGTTACTCCATTTAGTTTGATGAATATAACATTTTTCTAATAACAAACAAATCAATAATAAATATTGTTCTTTTAGAAATGTCATATTCATTTGAATGAAGTAAAACAGATGATACATTTAAGAATAGGGTGCAGTTCATTTTAACACTTAGAAATTGTGACATCTCAGACCAAAACAAAGATGAACAGGGACATTCAAACAATAAATGCACGTCACAATTACAAAAAGAGCAAATGTGATCTATATCCAGATGAAAACGCTCTAATGTTTCTTTCACAGGATATATTCTGTGAGCAATTTTAAAAGACACTTTGGTTTTATTTGTAACACAATAATGACAAAGAACTCCCCAAAAATGTTCCCACTCAAATGAAGGAAACATATTAACCCAAACAAATTTAGATGGAGGAGGAGAGATATTAACAAAAAGAGATCTAATCAACTGGTTAATGCAGTTATTATTATTTAAATCAAATTTATCTAAAAATAAATGTTTGGAAACTTTACTTCCTACTGTGTTACACGCGTCACACGCTTTACTTCCGCATTCCTCAGTTCATACTGAAAGCCTATGGGAGTGTTTCAACGGCTCTGACGCCCTCTTACTATGGGCGGGGTTTCATCAAGTCAGACCAATCAGAGAAGCGCAACGAGGCGAACGTTACGCAGCGTAATTAATATTCACGAAGCAGGCCTTTCCAATAGTAGGGTTCTTGGCGCAGCTGAGAGAGCGTGGAAATGGCAGCGGGTGGATCGTACAGTATAGTGGAGTATTTCGGGGGAGATGGCGGCTATCGCTGCGGTTACTGTAAACATGAAAACGGCAATTTCTCACACGGTGAGTGGATATTAATCTGTTACCGATGGCTGGTGGTAAATATTCTGTGACTTGACGGAACTGTTTTGGGAAGCCGGGTTTGACCAGTCTGTTTTGACTAGCTTTCAACGGTTTCCTGAATTGGTGAGCATGATTTATCAAATGTTGAGACGCTTAATGATATTAAAGTATTGGTTATATAGTTCCAAATGGGTTGTTTATAGTAAGTACTTCATTGTGTAATCCATTATGAACAGCATGATGTCTGTGGTGTCTATGGTGGATAGTAGACCTTGTCTGCTGTCAACCAAACGTTTCCTCTCACTGAAATGTGTCAGTTTGCAACTTTAAAGAAGTATTTATTTTTTTTAAACATAGAAGATGAATGATTTCTTGATTGTGAAGGAGTAGCAGAGGCCTGGTCATGTTTGTTCATCCCTGTCTGGACCAGTGATTCATATGTCCTTTTGCAATGGGTTTAGCAGCCCAGATTATTACAGGAGCTGCGTGTTTTAACTGTATATTTATCATTTTATAATAAAGTGCTTATTTTATACAATTTAGACTATCAAATACAGGTTTAAATGAGTGTATGAAATAATAAATGTACAATCTTTTAGATGGCACAGACCCCCAAATACGATTATCCTCGTGTGAGGGACCCCCATCCTAAAATTTAAAAGGCTTCTATATAGTTTATTTTTTAAAGTCCCAATTTAAACTGTGAATAATTAATATTTAATTATAAATGTGTCTAAAATATTATTTGGAAAATATTTAGTGTCTATTAGGGCTGTGCGATATTGAAGAATAATGCAATATTCGATATGCGATACGGTAATGCTTAAAGTGCCACATGCTCAGATGAAACAGTTTTACTCCACTGTTGCTGAGTCAGTTCTGTGAACTTCTATAACTATCTTGTGTCATATATATATGGTTATTTGTATGTATGTACCAAGAGTTCCTGTAAAACCACAACAAATTCCTTGTGTTTGCGCACACTTAAAATTTACTCTTTGAATTCAATATGCACTGATTCTTATTTAAGCTACAAAAGTTATTTAGGTAAGAGCAGTGAGTGATTTTCTCTTTGTCTTTTGTTCATGGCCCCAAATATTGCAAACTGTAGCGATATGCATATTGCGATATGTACATTTGTGATATTTCGATAATTTCGATATATTGCACAGCCCTAGAATCTATTAAGTTGTATTTTCTACTCATTATAGGGCTTTTATAGTACTGTATTTATATATTTGTTTACGTATTTATTTTAAGTTTTTATTATTAATATTAAATTTTTTTTTTTTAATTTTTATTTATTAAAGTATTACTTATTATTTTTTATTTGTCTTTACATTTAACACATTTTCCACAGACCCCCTAGTTTTCCCTTGCGTCCTCCTCCTTGCAGTTTGAAAACCCTGTACTATAGAGTTACTATATTACAGTTTAAACAGAAATCTGGTCAATTTTAGTACATGTGCCAGATGTACCAGTTTTCGTAGTTCCTAATCCCATAATAGTGAAAAATGGTCCAGGGAATTGCAAGTTTGATGGTCTATGACGGTCATGGAAATAAGTGGTTTTATGTACTCTGGTTTTTTTTTTTTTTACTGCAGCCACCAGATAATTCACATTGAAATGTTTCTAGATTCACATTTATAATGATGATAAGTAACTACTGTTAATTGTCTGTATATTGATATTTTCCTTGCCTGTATATTTATATTATCGATACATTGCTTTTCATGTCTGACGGTCGGAATTGTGTGTGAGTGAGCTGGTGTTGATTCTTGTTGTTCTATGTATAGCGACATTTTTAAGTGGATGCTGAATTTTTTTTTGTATTGGGATAGAAATATATGTTTTAGGTATAGCATAAATTTAAATAGTTTAGAGCATGTATTCATTCTGTATAGATTATTTCTTTTATATTTTTAGGGTGACAGTTTTACCATCAGTCCAGGGACTGCAGATGTAAAATTGCTTCTAAGTTGCAAAATTATGAGTGCATTTAAAATAAGGAGACATTTAATTTATTATAATTTTTAGTTTATTAAATACTAGATACAGTTTATTTTGGAACCAAAATAACAATATTAACCAGGAACAAATACTTAATGAATAATGTGCAACTTTTAAGTATAAACAACCTTGAAATACACTTGGACTCTTATTTTGAAATGTCTATGCTTTAGTGTTGCTAGCTTTTTATTCAAAAAAGATGAGGCAGAGAAAATATGTACTCTCAATACTCTCTGAAAGCGTGAACCTTTACTTTTAAACATGCAGCACATTTATGTATTTAATGAAATCATCATCATCTTTTGAAGTTTAATAATCACATTGTGTTGCGATTCCTTGTTTTACATCCCCACCGAAGACACTTTATGACCTTAAATTTCATTTAATTGAATTATTATTATTATTATTGTTACATTTTAGGGTCCCGCAATGATTTTTCTTTTAAATTTGCACACATATTTTAGGATTCATGCACTTCTATTTGAATTGAACACACTGTCAAGCCATGTTTATGAGCGTTTTAATAGGAAAACACATGTTTTCTTTTAGTTATTTTTCTTTATTATATAAGTAGAGTATTCAAATGGTGTGTTTTAGCAGTACAGTAATAAATCAGACTACAGGTTAACTAGCACAGGATGTGGTAGTCTTTTCAGGGCACAGACTAACTGTTGTGTGGTGCGGTTTGGGACTGAACTGAACTGAACTGTTTGCCAGTGATTTTTTTTCCATGAGGAGATCATGCAGTGTTTAAAATGATTACTCACATTTTTAATCTTTTAGGGCTTGTTGCTGGCTTATTTATCTGCCTCAAACAGAATCAGGGGCTATTGTGTTGTGAAAAATAGGTGCCTTGGGTCAGTTAGATCTCTAACAACCTCTTTTGTTGTGGTGATCACTGATGTCACTTCATGGGTCTTTCTGGATTGTGTCGTGTTCTGTTCTATTGAATCGCCTGTTTGTTTTTGCTCCGAGAACTGTTGGTCTGGCCTGTAGAGCTCGAAAGCGAGCGCCTGCTTTTTCCTGGCTTGGACTCTGGAAGTATTTTAAATGCAATTCGTTTTTTTTAAAATATTTTACATTTACATTTTGTGCATTTAGCATATTCGTTTATCGAAAGCAATTCTCTTCCTAATTTTTTTTTTTTAGAATATTCTTTAATGAAGCGTTCTATACCTTAAGCCACCTCTAAAATGGATCACAAAATTAAAATAGATTCAAATCAAATAAAAAAAAAAAAAGTTAAAAAAGGTGCGAAATATAAAGACCACTTAAAAATCCTGTTCAGAATCTCCGTTTATAAAATAACAGTCTGAGCCTTTCAGTAGCAATGCATGATATCAGTACATCAAACAATATGTATTCTTGTTATTTACTTTTTTACTTTTGGATTTACTTTTTGTTACCATCACCTGTTTTCAGTAATCTAGCGCTTTCCCTTTAACTTTTTAAGAGCATGATTTATGTAAATTTTATGTACTGGTATCATGCATTGCTATTGAAATGTTTGTGTTATTGCTCAAAATCGGTTTCATATATGTAGATTTTAAACAGAATTTTAAATAATAAATCTAACTGATTGTTCACTGACCATTCCTGCTTGGGAGAAGCTTTAGCACCCCCTTGTGTTCTTTCCAAAATCTGCCAACAAGCCAAATCAGTCATTTCTGTTTTCAAAATTGTTTTTGTTAGTTTTGAGTAAACTTTATGTAAAGAAATTGTTTATATGTGCATATCTCAAGTGTCATAATTATTTTAGCCTATATCACATGTATATATCAGCCCGCCCTCTTGTTTTCGATATTGGTTTTGCCATTTCACATTGACAAATGTATACCAGTCACTCATTTTTATCAGCCACTCATATTCATCTTTAATAAAATGTCTTGTCAGTATTGTATGGTTTTAATAATGATGTTTTTAGTCCACAAGGTAGCGACAGGAGCCTCTTTAATCTGAAATTCTGTGTGTCTAAGATCTCCTCAGTGTTTGCATTATAGACAGAATAGAAGTCTGTCTAATAATCAGATAGAATGGTTAAACAAAGGAATTAAAATGTATACAAAGTATTATATTATTAGTAATAGAAAGGCAAACATTATAATACTTTCTCGTTTGCCGTCAGCATTCAGCAAATACACATTTATATAATTTAAACAAATCTTTGAATGAATAATGAACATTTAATTTCACAAACCTTGCAGACTTAGTTGAATCCAGCTGTGAGATCTTGTGAAGTGTGCATTTGTATCCTGCATGATCGCGTGTTCTCTGCGTGATGGTAGGTCCGTGTGAATTAAATACGGACAGGAGGAGAGTTCAGCTTCACTGAAGATGCGCGATCGTAAACTCGTGATTTCAAATTATGCTTAATGTCATATTAATGTAATTTTCACTGTGTGCTGTATGTAAAATGAGTGTTACCTTGGCTTTATTTGAAAAAATATGATTCCCAATGCACACAAACTTCCCAGAACACTGAGTGCCCTGTTGGTTACGGTGTTTACTTCCTTTTTAATTATATTTTTATTAAATATTTATTTATTTGTGAAAAATACTTTGTCATCTAAAGTAGAACTGTTTATTTTACACATTTATTTTTTAATCCATTTTCAAATGATTTAAAATTTCTTGAATATTAATTAAAATAAATAAAATTATATCGGCCACCGGCCACCCTGCTTTCCAAGATATCGGTATCGGCTGTCAAAAAACACATATCGGTCGACCACTAGATATAACATGGGCATCAGATGCCCTCCTGCTGTGATTATACATGCATGCACACACTGCTTCTTAAGTGTTCAAGTGATCGTACATGTCTTTATTTAAGAAGTTTATCCTGGTAAGTTTGTGTTGTATGTTCTAAATGCTGTTGTTCTCTCTCTAGGCATGTGGTCCCATACTATGACAGTGCAGGACTACCAAGATCTCATCGACAGAGGCTGGAGAAGGTGCTGATGTATCTTATTGTCTGACCTCTGAACTGCGTGTTTCATAATATAGTCTTCTGACTCTAAATCATTTGCCACATAAATAGGCTTCCTTGCATAATGTCTTAGCAGGAAACACTTTTACACATGAACAGGATGCAGTAGTCTAGTCAGTGTAATGAGCTTAACACAGTGACCAAATCAGACATACTCCCTGAGCCGTACCTCTTACAACAAGACAAATGGGTTTTCGTGCACTTGACAGGCACACTGCCTGAGTTTCTCGAGAAATGTGATTCAAGTCAACACAAATCCCCATTTTAGACCCGTTTTCAAGATCAACTTGAGGGAATGTATATTCAGCAAGAAAACAATGTTCATTTATCAGACACTTCTTTTCAAAGTGACTTACAAATGAGTTTGTCATAGAGCCAACAATTTTTATAGTGTACAATGCCAGGGGTAATTGAAACAAATTGATGAATTATCATTTATATAAAATATATGTTCATTTTTAATAAATGATGATTTATTACAAGAAGAACTATGAATTTTAATGTAGAGTTAGTAGTGAGCCCTGCATAAATGACCTGCTTTTATTCATCATTAATTATTGTTTTGTGCATGCCTAAATTAGAATTTTATTCTATTTAAATTAAATTGATCTATTTTTTTTTTTTTTTTAGAAGTGGCAAATATGTTTACAAGCCGTTAATGAATAAGACATGCTGCCCACAGTACACCATCAGGTAAATGATTCAAATGTTTTTTTAATTTTTTTTTACTATATACAATAGGATACTCTGTGGTATATTAAAATTAATGTTATAGTTAAATGTATTAAGTGACTATTGAGTAATCATTTTAACTGTATATATTACAGCTCAGAAATGCTAAAAAAAAAACAATGCAACATGTCAAATATGTTGTGTCCTTTTCACTTTCTTCATATATTAATATGTTGTTGTACTTGTTTTATGAAGGTGCCATGCTTTGAACTTCCATCCGTCGAAGACTCACAAAAAGACCTTGAAGAAGGTGAACAGGTTCCTCTCCAAAGGAGAGATGCCAGTAGAGAGGCATGATGAGGGACTTGAAGGTGAGCGCCATTTACTGGATATCAGCTGCCGGTGGCAATTTAGGCCCAACATTCACTAAGAAATATCATAAACCACACGCAGTTCTAATGAAGCTGGATGCTATGTTGGATGTTTATTTTGTCTGTGTTTTGGGAACTAATTTGAAAAAGCTCTTTCTAAAAGACGTTTAACGCCTCGTGACTAAACAAAGGGCGCCAATGTGAGTGTGCACACCGACGCGCAAAACGCGAGGCGTAAAAGCGTCATTTTTTTTAAAAACGCCTCGGGCTCGTTTTTTTGGTTTGACGCGCCTCGTTAAAAACTGGCCGACCAATGAGATTGCCGCTTTTGTTCACATGCCTGGAGCTGCTGAAGTTACAGTAAAACACGACTTGGTTGCGCTCAAGCACAAAACGGTCTTGCCGAGCACACATTGATACCCAACGACAAAGAGGAAGTAAGTAGAGTAGACCAAGAAGATGCATCGAGGCAAGACGAATGTAGAGCTGCTGGTCTCATTGGTGTCTGAACACAAAGGGCTTTATGACAAACGCGACAGCGACTACAAAAATCTTGATAAGAGGGAGTTGTTATGGAGAGGAATTGAAGATGAAATAGGATTCGATGTGTACCGGGGTATTTCTGTTTTTCATTAAGCGCCATCTAATGTCAGGGAGTGAATTTGCATGTTCACTCAGCTCATCGCCTGCGAAAATCGCTTGGGTATGAACACAAAAGACATGTCGAAAAACGTCGGCGATAAGCGTGCGCGATAATCGTCCTGGTCTGTATGAGGCTTAACATTGACAGAAAATAGCATAAAACGTGTGATTTGCATGCCTTCCACTAACCGAAGAGGCCACATTATTTACTTTTGAGCTTGAGCTGACCAATAACTTACAGCTTTTGCTGATATTCACTATTTATCTTAAGTTATGAATTAGCTCTGATATGGCTTGAAATGATGATTTATTTTTCCAATAGAGGATTCATAATTTCAGCATTGAAAGCAGATACAAAATGAGAACACAAGAATATTGAATCATTTTCATTTACTGTGTATATGCAGCCGTATAACAATACATGCAGTATTTTTACTGAAACATTTTAATATATGAAAAATGCAACCTAATGACTTCCATGAACCTTTCTGGGTGATGACACAAACAAATCATTGAATCAGTTTGGAAACAATTCAAAGAAATTGACAGTTTGAATTGACTGAAGGAATCAAACTTACCAACTCTAACGCTGTCTTTGCTGCTGAACACTCCATTGAAATGGCTCATGTTTTCACAGTGTCACTTAATTTTACATTGGCAACAAATCATATCTGGTTACATATGATTCAGTATATTGCCCAGTTGCACAATTTGAGCCAGTGTGTAAAGAGTTGCATCCCCAAACCAGTGTTTTCTACAGGTATAGCCTCTGTCTGTTTCTTATATCTTGTGGTCTGGTCTGATTCGGTTTGTCATCCCAGGTTTGATAGAAGATATCAAAAGTCGTCTAAAGCCCTTCTCTTCCATACTTCAGAGGACAGTGGCTATAGCTGCAGGAAAAACTCAGTCGTTTTTGTGAGGTGTGCTTTCTGTGCTGTAGACCAGACATTAACCAGACGTCATTCAGGAATCAAGTGTTAATCTCACGCCTATTTCACAGTTTTTTTTTTTTCTCTTTTTGTCTTTTTCTCCATATTTTGTGTTTTCTGTGCATGATTTGTGCGGTGTTGTGAAGCACAAGTTTTGTTAGGGTTCATGAAGTGAAATTGTGCTTGTGACTACAGTCCCTTCCCGATCGAGACCCATTTCATTCCATTTTAGACATGCAAATTCTAAAAATGTCTTCACACAAAGTCTGAGTGTGTACGTAAATGCAACCAATTGTGGTTTTCTTTTCAATTGATTTTCATAATTTGATGGTTCCAAGTAGCGGTGCGAGTTGAATGAATCCCTGTAGTAGACCGCATGAGAGTCATTGTGATGATGGTTATCTTAAATGTGCATGTGTTGATTCTTTAGGAGAGCCCATGGACTCTGCGCATGAAGCGGGTGTTCAACCACCTTGTCAAGACCCTCTGAAAATAGACCATAGTGAAGTACAGGATATCAGCACCAGCCCAGACACAGACACCACCAACTCAACTGCACCAACAACGCCCAGAGAAGACGCAGTGCCCGCCCCAGCAGAGAAAACTCCTAATGTTACACCCAAATCCGGTCAGTCTCATAGAATGTGCATCTTTAACATGTCAGTATTTATACGATGAGCTTTTTTAGTTACAGTTATTTGATCGATTCAGCCAGTTAGTCATTGGACTGATTCACCAATAACTAATATGTTTGAGACAGATTTTTGAGTGTTTTTGACCAATTTATTAAAAAGAATTGGTTCATCAGAGTAAATTAGATTTGAATCACAATGGAAATGCATTACTGTTGTGTGCAACCAATGAGGACATCACAACAGAAAGATGGGTTGTGTTTAGGGCTGCACGATAAATCGCACGCGATATTTAACGCGCATCTTATCAGTAAAGCCGGTTCTGTAATCAGCGGTAAATCTCCATCACCTGCGGGCTTTCACATTGAGCAGCATTAACTACACAGAGCCGTTGTTCACTGACGAGCTGTGCAAAACCACGTTCATATTCGCGCGATTTTTTGCGCAGCTCGTCAGTGAACAACGGCTCTGTGTAGTTAATGCTGCTCAATGTGAAAGCACGCAGGTGGAGATTTACCGCTGATTACAGAACCGGCTTTCTGACAAGATGCGCATTAAATATCGCATGCGATTTATCGTGCAGCCCTAGTTGTGTTGATAGTTTATATTATTTTGCAGTTCCCACACTCTAAAATGTGCTGGGTTAAAAAAATAACAATTTCTGAGTAAATCAAAGGGTGCGTCTCAATCAGCTCACTAGTTCAGTAGTCAGGGCACTGATAAAGGAGTCTGCCATTTTAAGGGAGATTCACGAGCTCGGGAGCTGATTGAGACACACCCAAAGTTCCTTGAAGACAAGTCATTTCACTTGGAGGCCGTCTTTGAAATGCCTCTTGGATATGCAAGTGCAGCTCCTATTTTTCTAAATGGGGAAACATCAAATTCCCTAAAACTGTTCACCAATTAAATCTTACAACAACTGCCTCATAAATGTTGTTTCTTATGCTCCAGTAGCTTTAAAAAAAGCTTATTTTTTCAGGCTTGACTGGCCAATGCGCATGTGCAGTCCTAGGGTGCGTCTCAGAACGCTGACTTACTGACTTTATCAACTGGCGATTTACTTTTTTTTTTGAGAAGGCGTATTTTGACTTAATAGGAGTGCACCATCTTTGGTATATCTAAAGTCTTTGAGTCGTGCATTCTTTTGGCGGGAGGTGAAACTTCCATGGTGGCACCGGAGTGGCGCTCGCTTTTAGTGTAGATCCAGTGTAGGCTAGCATTCCAAGCAGACGTTAGCTGCGACGCACATGTAAACAAAATGTTAGGTTACAATCGTTTTCCTATTTATACAGTAATAATTTGACAGGAATACAATGTAATGCAAACCTTAATTTCATTCAGGAAGTTTCCCGTCACTCAGTTAAGTTTTCTCTCAGAACAGAACACATGACTGTTGACAAATGTATCCATTTTGGCACAGGTTACCCAACATTGGGTTACACTGACCCAGTGCTGGGTAGGGCTGTGTGTCACAAGCAAAGTCA
>NW_015536784.1:623042-623487 GCF_001515605.1 Sinocyclocheilus anshuiensis | reverse complement strand
GTTCAAAGCGACTCTAGCCGAACATGCACGTCTGTGCCAGCATTTATGTGAAACAGAAGCAGTTTGGTGCAGTCACACACACAGATCACGTTGCGGCCGAATTCAGACATTCAGGAACAAACTTTTTAGTGCTGCCTCGCAGTTTTATCAACTAAATAGCTTAATCGCTCAAGAGCTACATTATCTTTCTCAACAAGGAGCTGGTAACATCATTGTTTCTAAAGGAATTAATGCCACAGCTTCACTGTTAATAGAGAAACGCGGCAAAACGGTGGTAATTCATACATACACAGCCTCCCCCTCTCTCTCTCTCTCTCTCTGTGTCGTAAATGAACAGTTGGTGAATTACACTTTCCTGAGAATAGATTATTGAAGTGGAGATCGCTAAACTGCAAGCTAACCACTGTTTTCAGAAAGCAAGCGCGTTTATCCACAGTGGAGAGAG
>NW_015536784.1:611848-622286 GCF_001515605.1 Sinocyclocheilus anshuiensis | reverse complement strand
CTCTCTCTCTCTCTGTGTCGTAAATGAACAGTTGATGAATTACACTTTTCTGAGAATAGATTATTGAAGTGGAGATCGCTAAACTGCAAGCTAAGCGGTGTTTTCAGAAAGCAAGCGCGTTTATCCACAGTGGAGAGAGCGTGTGCACAGGGTTGCCAGGTTGACAAAGATAAGTAACACATTTAGCAGATATTTCCATATTGAGCAAGTGTAAAGCTCTGTTTTGGGGATTACGTCTCTTTATATCAGGCAACCCAGTTGTGTTCCTCTGCGGCCAGATTAAACCTTGTTGTAGCCTATATATGCTCTAGTCATTCTTTTTTAGAAACCTCGCACTTTTCTACTCCATTTTAAAAGTTGTAAAATTTTAAACAAATTAAGCGCGCTCCACTGCTGCACACGTGCCACGATATCGATACAGGGCCAGCTGTATCGATACTCGTATCGTCAAATCTCTGTGACGATACATCGTCGTATCGATATTTTGAACACAGCACTAGCGCTGGGTAGGTGTGTGAGGGGGTTCATCATTGGTATTGACAGTGAAAATGCAGCTAAATTACAGAAAACCTACCTGGGTAAAAATATAAAAAATAACCCCAAAATAACCCAAGAATTTGGATTTTAAAAATTACCCAAAATTTTTTAGAGTGCATTATGTCTTTCTCATCACATTCAGTTCAGACTGCAAACTCAAAGATTCCTGCATGCTGTGAAGGGTTTTAGCCTTGGTGTTGTAGAATCAGTTGCAGCAATGGAAACATTGTCAGAAAATTGTAGCACATTGATCTGTACATTGATTCAGAGGCTAAAGAACCATCAAGGCAGTGGTTCTTAAATCTTTGTTTGTCCACATTGTCCACAACCGTATTTGAAGACCCAAAGACTTCCAGTTATGTTGTGGACAATGAGGGGCTTTAGAGTATCTAAGTAGATAGAGTATTTTATCTACTTGATAAAATGTTATAGAGCTTGGTCTCATTTGTATATTCATGATAAAATGCCCTTGGAGTCATAAGATTATTATAAGGTCTAGAAATCACACTGAAATTGAGACTTCATAATTTATCCAGCTTTTTCTAGACAGGTGGAACTCTGATTCTTCAAAGGAAAAATAGCTGGTGAGGGGGTGAATTAAAATGAGAAATATATTTATTAATAGTTGTGCTTATTTTAATGCTTGTTTTGTTTTATTTAAAATCATTTAAGGCCCTGTCCACACGAACGCGGTTATTTTTAAAACCGCAGCTTTTTCTACACGGTTTGGCCGTTCGTCCACATGCGAACGCAGCACCAGATCACTAAAACCGAACATTTTTGAAAATGCCTGCCAGGGTGAAGATTTTCAGTTTTTGGCTTGCGCTGTTATCTCCGCCTACTGGAAACTTTTTGAGGCTTCTGATTGGCCAACATGGCTTTACTGTTGAGATTATATCGCCACCTGTTGGTTTGGCATGCTCTTGACAGTGCTTCATAGCATGCGTTTGCATTTTCATGTGGACGGAGTTTTTTTTAAAAACGGATGAAGGAAAAACTCAATTTTTTAAAATACCCGTGTACGTGTGGACATGGCCTAAATCAGTGGTTCTCAAATCCAGTCCTCGCGTACGGCTCTGCATATTTTGCATGTCTCTCTTATTTAACACACCTGATTCAGATCACCAGCTAACAGAGCTCCATGTATGAACTGTGTTCCGATTGACAGGGTCCCCTCACAGTGTTCTTTGCTCCCTACTCCTTGAGCTACTCACTTCAGAACATTCATTCACGGATTTGCGCTACGCCATGGCCTGCAGTGTCTTCACACACAGACGAAACTCACTAGAGAAGTGTGTAGTGTGACATAATATACCTCTGTAAATAAATACTATTTAAATTCACGTCTCGTGCACTTTAATGCCCTTTGAATGGAACACGTACGCTCCCTACAAACTGGAATCATGGCGGAATATCCTGTGATATCCACTTCGCAGGGCTCTTATGGTCAAATAGAACAAACGTCTACAGTAATAAGAGATACATACAAAATGTGCAGAGTGGTGGTATGCGAGGACTGGAATTGAGAACCACTGATTTAAGTCATTTTGAGGCCTCCTTGGAAGTTTGCTAAGGCGCCTAGGTGGGCACCAGCTCCCTGGTGAGATCCAGTGCATTGAGGCAGCCTAATGTTATTAAAATCATCTGTGTCTTAAAATTGAACCAGTTTTGAATAAGAACCAGTTGTCAATTCCTAACTGGACTGGTAACTGGAAGATGTTCCTCAGAGAAACCCTAGAGGGCAGCATGTCTTCAGAGATAAATGTGGCATCTGATTTTTTTTTTTCACATCCAGTCACATCATATCACTTTCCACGTCAAACTAAATTTCACTCTTTAGCTAAATGAAATTTCAATAGAAAATGTTTTCAGCTTTATCAAAAGTATCTAATGTGAGTCAACACCTTGCTTTCCTTTATAGTGCTTTGAGCCCAAACATATAATAAATTCCCTGTAGACTTGAGGCACAAGGACCATACATCTCTGAATATGAAGTATAGACAAATTAAAAGTCCCATACATCTACAGGCCCCTTGAATGAGCACCCCTATAGAACGGTCTGGAAATGGGAAGGATTTATAGAGGCTAACAAGAGGAGGAGAAAACTCTCTCTTTCTCCATCTCTAAACGGAAACCCCTTGGTGACAAATTTATAAATGTCTTTTCTGTAACTTAATGCATCCTGAAATATATTAATTTCTTTAAAAAAAAAAAACTGACCTCAAACATTTGAACGGAAGCACATCTGTAGCACATGTGAGCAGCATTAATTATGATGAAATAGAAACATTAATGAGTTATTTGACTGTCTGATGTAAGTTGATGTAATCATTTGTTCATTTGATTTAGTTTTCATACATTTATTAAATTTATGAACGCAACATGAGACCGTGTTTGAAACCCCTTTTACTTCAGTAATTTGGTGCATTTTTGAGTGAAACAGGACATTCAACAATCAAAAAATGGATGTGAGATGGGAATTGATCCATCTGGATTGTGAAAAGTTAAAGAAAGAGATAATAATGAACGTATACTTTTTTTTAAAGAGTATAATCTTGATAAATCTTGCACTAAAATACCAGGAATGTGTATTACAAAAGTACATTTTAATGTGTTTTTTAACCTTAAACCGCATAAACACATTTCATTACACCAAATACACAAAATAATGTTCTTTTTAGCAGCATCATATGACCCCTTTAAAGTTTTTGTTGACTGAGTGCTTCAGCCTTGTGTGTCCAGTAAAGGCTGGTCCAGGTAGTAAAAGTGTTTCTCTTCCCCACGCCCCACTATTCCTCTTTCCATATGTTTTCCTCTCATAAAGGAGTGTGCCAGCTCTAATTCACCGATCCCTGACTCATCCCCGCACAGCAAATATACCTTCCACTGTCCCCTCAGGGAGAGAGTGTGTGTGTGTGTGTCGGCAGGAGTACATGCATCTGAAGGAATGTGTCTTTGAGTTTCTTCTGCATATACATTAGCATGCGTAACTGTATATGTGTGTCCATGAGTCCTCAAGGAAAGGCAGTTCTGGACTTTTTACGAACTGTTAACTGCTAGAGAGGGAGAATGTGTCTTCCGCAGGAACAGATCTGTCAGAGTTTATCTCTCCCTTGCACACAACCGCCCGCTCGCAACAGCATGTGACCCATTGAATTAGTCTTCAAACAGTCTGAGCTGTGTTCACACTTGATTTAATAGTAATTATACAAACATGCACACTATTATAAATATTGTAATAATTATAAACTATTAAAAGTATAATTAGAAATGATTATATATTATGAATTATATATTTTTTTACTTACTATTCAAAATAAGTTTAATTATTATTTTAGTTCCTCCCAACGTTTTATTCTTGTCTACCTAAGGATCTTTAAAAGGACGATAGATCATTCACTCATTTCTTTCTTCGGTGGAGTACAAAAGAAGATATTTTGAGAAGTGTATCAGTGTTTTTTGTGCATACAATGAAAGTTAATGGGGTCCAGTGTTGTTTGAACCCCAAACATTCTTCAAAATATCTTAATTTTTGTGTCCCGCAGAAGAAAGTAAGTCATACATGTGGAACTGTCCCTTTAAAAAGATTTTCCGTGCTTTAGTTGCATTGCTTGTTGGAGTTTAAGGCGTGTTTTTTTTTTTTTGTGTAGCGCTGTTTTGGAATGAGATGTATTGTGAAAAGTGCTATACTAATATTTTTAAGTGAGTTGAATTTCAGATGCGTCAATAACATAACACTGTCGTAACCGTGCGGAAAGTGTTAAAGTGACAAGTGATTAAAAATCCTTTGCGAATTGTACTAGGGACCACAAACCCCTGTCAGCCGTGTCAAGGAGTTTCTTAATGTGTGCTGAGTTGAGGAGTGTGCAGATGCATTCATATGATACTCTACTGTATTATAACCAGGCAGCACCACACCAGCTCCCAGTTAAACAGTGCGAGTAACAGAACGGAGGCTGTCTTTGTCCTGGATCTGGCCCAGCGTCTGCTCTAGCTCTCTCGCTCGTGTTTACTCTGGTTTGGAGGAAAGCCATTCAACATCTCTATCATCCCTTTGCCGAATTTACAACCCTGGCCGGAAACATTCCCTCCTCTAAGTCAACTGGAGGTACTAACAGGAAAAGAGGGAAGAATGAATGTTAAGAAAGAGCTAATTGTCTCAATGACTCTAGCTCTTTGTTGGAGGAAGTCACAGAGCAGGGCTCGGAGGTCCTGTAGGAGGTCCCACGTCTCATGCGAAGCGTGTAAAGGCCAGATTTATTTGAGGAAAGTGTAAATAGTCTGTTATCGATGTGTTTTTTTAAAGCTGGTCCAAATCTGCGCTTTGTGTTGCAAGTGTAACTAACAAGTTGCATCCGGTTAATGCTGCACTTCTAATGCGTCTAGAGTTTATTGTAGTATTAAATTAAAGTAACAAAGAAAGTAAACACTTCTTGTGCTGTTCATGGGTGAATCTCTTGAAATGTGTCCAAAACTGTCCAGAACTTGTCGGGGTCAGTTTCTTTAAGACAGTTTTTTTTTTTTTGCGTTGTGACATTATTTTAATGACAATTAAGCTCATTTTCCTTTTAAAAGTGAAATTAAAATTAAATTTATGTTTCATTGTTATAATGAAATGTAATTTTCAAAAGCTATACGCTACTGTTTAAATGTTTGGGTCAGTATTTTTTTATTTTTTGTGTGTGTGTGTGTGTTTTTGAAAGAAATCTCTTATTTTACCAAAAAGAGTAATATTGTGAAATATTATTACAATTTAAAAGAACTGTTTTCTATTTGAATATATTTTAAAATATAATTTGTTTCTCTGATGGCAAAGCTGAATTTTCAGCATCATTACTTCAGTCTTCAGTGTCACATGATCCTTAAGAAATCTTTCTAAAATGCTGATTCGCTGCAGAAGAGACATTTCTTATTATTATCAAGGTTAAAAACAGTTGTGCTGCTGCTTAGTATTTTTGTGAAAACTGTGATATATTTTTTGATCAATAGAAAGTTCAAAAGAACAGCATTTATTTGAAATGGAAATCTTTTTTAACATTGCAAATGTACGCGATACAGTACGAGACCAAACGCGATTTCAGCACGTCTCACGTTTCAAGCTAAACCTGTTAATTAAACTCTATTCGAGACAACTATATGCATGGAACCTTAAGTAGATTAAATTCCAAATCATTTCAACTAAATATCGCTGCCTTATATACGACATATTCACTGAAGCGTCGTTTATTCAAGTTGATAATCTTTCAAACCCGCTAGCATCACAGCTAAATAGGATCTCCATTTATTATTTATCTATTTAATGTCCCTTTCGATCAGTTTAATGTACCCTTGCTGGAAAAAAAAATTAAACCTACTCTAAACTTTAAATTATGAAGTGTTCATCATGGAAGTATTTGTTGTACTTGCATTAATTTATGTAAGTTTTTTTTTATTTTTTATTGCTGTAGTAGTAAAAAATTACAGTAGTGATGATCATTACAGTGCAAAAAAAGTTTTAGAAATTGATTTCCTTTTCTCAATGTAAATATATAATTCCTTATTTTTTAATTACATTTTATTTGATTTATATGCTTCTGACAGGTTTTATGAGATGCACTTAGCTATGCTCCTTGTATCTCTGATGGGTTGATGGCAGGCGGGCTGGCTGACGCTCGGCGGCGGCTGGCACAGGGACGGGCAGGAAATGACCCTGCTTTCCTTATTGCTCCAAACAGGATGTCGGCGTGTAAACTGTTGACATGGGATGCCGGGAGCACTCCGAGGGGCTGGCGTCGGTCCAGGGAGATTGAGGGGAGAGGGGAGAGAGAGAGCAGGGCTCTACGCTTATTTTTCTTTTTAGGAGCGCTTGTGCTCCTAACTTTAAAAATTTAGGAGCACAGTCAAAAATTTAGGAGCACCAGAATTTGATAAAAAAATAGCCTTCCCATTACGAGGTGATATTTGACTCCTTAAAGTGATTTACAGTAGAATTTTGTTTTTACCTTTGTAATGGCATTTTTCTATCTTTATTAAAAGTATGTAATCTTTTGTCAAATTAAAAAATAAAACATTTTATAAGCTTTTTAAAAATTCTAGATAAAACCATATAATAAGAACAAGTAGAATAAGAAGAATAAGTTACTAATCAAATGAAATCAGTATTAAAATAAATTTGTACAGAGGTAGCACAGAACAACACAAAAGTGGCTTGTAGGTGTATTATGTTTTCATAGTCGCACGCAGTAGTTTTCAGTCGCAAATGCGACTGAAATGGTCGCACTGTAGAGCCCTGGAGAGAGAGAGAGAGAGCGAGGGAGGGAGTGAGCAGGTTATTGTACTCTAACCCAGATATATACTGCCAAAGTTCAAAACACATTATCACACATAAACTGTTTAGCTTGCACAATCCAACAAATGAATTCGTTTTTGTTCTTGACTGCTAGAACAGGATGTGAAGCATGTAATTTTGCACTTCTGGTGTCAAATATGTGTGTCTGTTTTCGTAAGTGCCAGCTAATCAGTTCAAAATTGCCTACAGCCAGAAACGGAGCCCTATCTATAGACCAGAATATCATGGAAACTTTAACAAATGCATTGCGATACCTAAAATCTGCACAGAAAGTGCTTTGAATAATTTGCACCACTCAGATTATTCTTGGAAATTTAATTGTAGCTAGAAATATGATTATGCTTCAGAATATATGAGTATTTTGAGGTGAAATAAGGTGATGGGGTGCTCGACAGTTGCCAGAGATAAAGTTAATGACTGGAGTGTGTGTCCAAGCGTTAGCTCAGCATTACACCATTACTGTACACCGTATAGCCCACTGTCTAATCTTTTCTCAATAGTAAATGGATGGCCGGCTGCCAGGACTGCTACCACCGCACACTCTGAAACAGTAACTGATGCAATGACCCTCTCCGTCCCCCCTTTTCCTTACTAGCCCTGCCTGTCGTTCTCGATCTGGGATTACAACCTCCTTCGGTTTCCTTCAGGACAACCATCTTGACACTTTCATTTAAACCTGCGAGCGGCCTGAACAATCCTCGCAAAAGCAGCGGGAGTCAACAAACAGAGCCCGTGTTGTTTTACAGCTGCGATGATGTCAGAGGAGCGCAAATGACTTCCATCTAAACAGGAGGACCCGGCCCTGCGCTTACTAATGCAAACTAGACGACTCATTGGAGTGCACACATCGTGCTTAGATCACGCTCTCCTACCGTTAGCGAACGTGCCCGTGAGCTGCTTACGGAAACATGCTCTCACTCCCAGCAAAACGGCTCCAAATGTGGAATGTGCTCAAGACCTGTTATTGATTATACCTCTCCTGTAGTCTTCACTCCTCTGCCTCTTACAGTTTGTGTAGTAGTCTGTAAATGGACACTTAGTTCTCACTAGATTCGTTTAAAAACGCAGTTCATTCATAAACGAAACACCGCTGTGTTTGAATGGAGACACGCAGCGGCTGAGCTGTGACTTTGTTTCAAACTATTTTCAACGACGAAATAGAGCAAAATCAGACCATAGTGTTATAGTCAGACAATGTAAGTTACTTAATATTAACTTCTTGTCTATTTAACTGTTGTATTAAATCAGTATCGCATTTACAAACTCCCTTAAAAATCATTAAATGCTGTCACTCATAGCTCATCGCGAGCTCACATTTATAATCAACGAAGCTCTCTACACTGCGCAATGAATCTCTTATTTACACCCTGTCTACACTTTGCTTATGAAAGGATTCATGAGATATGTCTGTGATACATTACTCAACGCTACAAAAACACGTAGAAACCTTTGAAGCTCCACTGAGCGATCACAATCACAAGTATGATGATGATCGGGTCAGTCGCACTGGTGCTCCTAAATATGTTTTCATAGTCGCACGCAGTAGTTTTCAGTCGCAAATGCGACTGAAATGGTCGCACTGTAGAGCCCTGGAGAGAGAGAGAGAGAGCGAGGGAGGGAGTGAGCAGGTTATTGTACTCTAACCCAGATATATACTGCCAAAGTTCAAAACACATTATCACACATAAACTGTTTAGCTTGCACAATCCAACAAATGAATTCGTTTTTGTTCTTGACTGCTAGAACAGGATGTGAAGCATGTAATTTTGCACTTCTGGTGTCAAATATGTGTGTCTGTTTTCGTAAGTGCCAGCTAATCAGTTCAAAATTGCCTACAGCCAGAAACGGAGCCCTATCTATAGACCAGAATATCATGGAAACTTTAACAAATGCATTGCAATACCTAAAATCTGCGCAGAAAGTGCTTTGAATAATTTGCACCACTCAGATTATTCTTGGAAATTTAATTGTAGCTAGAAATATGATTATGCTTCAGAATATATGAGTATTTTGAGGTGAAATAAGGTGATGGGGTGCTCGACAGTTGCCAGAGATAAAGTTAATGACTGGAGTGTGTGTCCAAGCGTTAGCTCAGCATTACACCATTACTGTACACCGTATAGCCCACTGTCTAATCTTTTCTCAATAGTAAATGGATGGCCGGCTGCCAGGACTGCTACCACCGCACACTCTGAAACAGTAACTGATGCAATGACCCTCTCCGTCCCCCCTTTTCCTTACTAGCCCTGCCTGTCGTTCTCGATCTGGGATTACAACCTCCTTCGGTTTCCTTCAGGACAACCATCTTGACACTTTCATTTAAACCTGCGAGCGGCCTGAACAATCCTCGCAAAAGCAGCGGGAGTCAACAAACAGAGCCCGTGTTGTTTTACAGCTGCGATGATGTCAGAGGAGCGCAAATGACTTCCATCTAAACAGGAGGACCCGGCCCTGCGCTTACTAATGCAAACTAGACGACTCATTGGAGTGCACACATCGTGCTTAGATCACGCTCTCCTACCGTTAGCGAACGTGCCCGTGAGCTGCTTACGGAAACATGCTCTCACTCCCAGCAAAACGGCTCCAAATGTGGAATGTGCTCAAGACCTGTTATTGATTATACCTCTCCTGTAGTCTTCACTCCTCTGCCTCTTACAGTTTGTGTAGTAGTCTGTAAATGGACACTTAGTTTTGTTTCAGATGGGCATCTCGGCCCGCAGGTTTTTCAGACTCCTGCTGCTGGTTTTCCTCTGCTCTTTTTGGAGATGTCAGGTTTTCCACTGTGCTGAACTATTTATTTGACATATATTTTAGACACAGGGTGTGCCTCTGCCTGTGGGCATGCATTCTTAAACATTACACATGCCACATATAGTCAAACAAGTCAACATGAAATCAACATTGACCACGTCATTGAATCACGTCTTAAAGGGGTCATATGATGCGATTTCAAGTTTTCCTTTCTCTTTGGAGTGTTACAAGCTCTTGGTGCATAAAGAAGATCTGTAAAGTCCCAAATCCAAAGAGATATTCTTTATAAAAGTTGAGTCAGCCACGCCTACCTAAAACGCCTCGTTCTAACACGCCCCCACATATCTACATCACTATGTGGAAATATTAGCATAATGCCGCCCAAATGTGCACGCAAAGAAAGAAGGCGTGGTTTCAGGAACAGCAGTGTTGATGCAGCCATGTCGGGGAGACGCTGTGTGTTTCAGTGCGAAAGCAAAAGCACTTTATTTGGCCTTCCGGAAGTAGATGCAATTAGGAATCATTGGTTAAGATTTATTTACAACAGAACAGCACAACCCAGATGTTCGAATTTGTGCAACGCATTTTATGGACGACAGTTTTTTGAACCTAGAAGAGCACAAGGCTGGCTGTGCACAAAGGCTATTTCTAAAAAACATAAAAATAAAATAAAATTCCCACTTTGCTATGATAATCTGGCGCTTCTGAATCAGCGACTGTAAGTATGTTTTGTTATTAGTTTAAGTATTTGCTATTGACTGTTCAAATGCGGAGTTTTGCGCAGCGCAGAGTAACGCGTCGTGTGTGTCTGTGTGTGTGTGA
>NW_015536784.1:603821-609431 GCF_001515605.1 Sinocyclocheilus anshuiensis | reverse complement strand
GTCAACATATTCTGTTACACCAAATACACAAAATAATGATCTTTAAAATAGCATCATATGACCCCTTTAATGTGCGTGATTTATCAGTGCACATGATTCTAAATGCTAAGAAATTAATATGTTTGCAAGTTGGAAAACTTGTAAAAACACCCATTTGACACCATCCAATAAATTCATCATGGATGAAATCGTTCTCCACCTCCAGTTTTCATTCAGAAATACCTCACATAGAAATAAAGTGCAAATACTGTATCGTAACAAATTGAAAACCTTTCCTTCTATTTCCTTTGTAGAATTTCGTTACCGCCAACAATAAAACAAATTCTTTGCAAATAAAGCTGCCCTTGTTGTACAAAAGACTTAAAAAAAAAAAGTAATACTTTTATTCAGCAAGAACACATTAAATCAAACGTGACAGTGTAAACATTTACAATGTTACAAAAGATGTTGTTTCAAATTCCAAAGGTTCTTCTGAACTTTGTATTCATTAAATAATTAAAAAAAAAATGTATCCAAGCAAACAAATCGGCATATTAGAATGATTTCTGAAGGATCATGTGACACGGAAGACAAGTAATGATGCTGAAAATTCAGCTTTGATCACAGAAATAAATTACATTTTACTATCTATTCAAATAGAAAACAGTTCTTTTAAATTGTAATAATATTTCACAATATTACTGTTTTTACTGTAGTTTTGGTAAAATAAATGCAGCCTTGGAGAGCAGAAGAGACTTCTTTCAAAAACATGAAAAAAAATCTTACCGACCTCAAACTTTTGAACAGTAGTGTAATTGCTTGATGTTAGGACAATGCAGTAATGCTTGTACTGTCAACTGGTGATTTAATCAACTCATGCATATCTTCTATCATTGTTGTTTTCTTAATTCTAGGTAAGGGAGCCGATCCCAGCAGGCCTCTATGTCAGAAAGCTAAGGACATGAGGAAAGAGAGACGACTTCAAAAGGAGCAACAGAAGCAGCAAGAAGCAGAGTCTTCCTCTGTGAATCCCGTCCCATCAAAATCTTCATCTAATCAGCCCAAGTCATTGGAGGAGTTCATTACAGAGTCCTTACCCAATGACCCTCTGCACCGTTTAGAGGTAACACATCAACTTTGCTTATATGTAATACTTCTTTGAGGTCAAGTAACTGAAACAGGCCAAAGCAAGAGAGGATGCACCAATCTCAAAGCTGTAACTATCACAGTGGTTTGAGTATCCTGTGTAAATATTCCAAGCTGTTCTTTTCACAAACAGTCCTCTCCTGCTTTTGCTGCGATTGCTTGGGTGAAGTCAGCATGGGTAAACGGCCAATGTTTTAGCTTTCTAAGCAAGTCTGTATGAAAGACCATCTTATACCCCAAACGTCATTGTCCCTGGAGACAGCACTGGGCTGATTCGTCTCTCGATTAGCTCGTCGACTGGATTGATTTGATTGACTTCAACATGTCATTCAATTATCTTAAGTGGATAGCAGTCAATGTCACTGTCATCTGAACAAGGTTAGTGGTTCACCTTAGAAACAATACATGAGAAAATCCAGAGACTTCATGGCCAGGACTAAAAGCAGCTCTTGTGTACAAAAACACTTAATATTTCATCACAAACTTTCTCATGCAAACAAAGAATTTGTGTATATATTTATTCAAAAGTGTAATTTGCGTGACAGACCCTTGTGTTGAAATCTAAACTGTCAAGAGTGTAGTTTGATGTTAGTTAAGCTCCATCCTTGTCTGTTTGTTGGCACTTATCTCTCTGGTGCATAATGAAAACAGATGCATTTAAAGCAGTGTGTGGAGTATCACATCTTTACTTTCCAGACCTCATTTTATCGCTTGGGAAATGGGTGTGTTAGGGCTAATTTCTGTAAATCTCAGTTGTGGGGTCATTAAGCCTCAGAGACTCCCAGCCTAATGAGATGTTTACATACAGCTAATCAGACACGTGTGGTGTGTGTTTTATAATCCACAGCACACTGTAAGTGAAACATTCATTGTTTGACAGGGAAGAGATTACTTTAAGTTCATTAAATGAATGTTCTGGGTTCAGTACATACTGAAAGAATAGTTAAAAATGCAAAACAAAAGAATTTCTGTTGTAATCATTATTGTGCCACAAAAGTTTTTGCTCTAGGTTAACTTGAGCCCAGAACATTACTTTAAAGTATATGTGTCTGTGCCTTCTCAAGATTTATTATGATAGAATACGGTTATCAAAATCACCCAAATACACCTACAGAGGGCAGTAGAGGCACATTATAACTTTGCCCCACATTGAATATCTTGTCAAGTCCTAATTTGTAAAGTTTGCTTCTATCTTCTTTCACCCCCTGCATAATTTGAAATCTCTGAGCTGTTTTGACAGCGCTTCTCTCTCTTTGTCTTGGTTACTCCTCACACACTTAATCAAATGTCTAGATCTCAAGAGAATCGCCCTGCAGATTAGAAGACTTTACTTATGTTTATCTGAAACAAAAGTCACAAATATCTTCATTAAAGGGA
Source organism: Sinocyclocheilus anshuiensis (assembly GCF_001515605.1). Classification (NCBI taxonomy): domain Eukaryota; kingdom Metazoa; phylum Chordata; class Actinopteri; order Cypriniformes; family Cyprinidae; genus Sinocyclocheilus; species Sinocyclocheilus anshuiensis. The sequence goes on along the minus strand of NW_015536784.1, from coordinate 606,929 downwards.
TAGTTCACCCAAAAATGAAAATTTGATGTTTATCTGCTTACCCACAGGGCATCCAAGATGTAGGTGACTTTGTTTCTTCAGTTTCTACTGAAGAAACAAAGTCACCTACATCTTGGATGCCCTGGGGGTAAGCAGATAAACATCAAATTTTCATTTTTGGGTGAACTATCCCTTTAACTTGGCCAAGCAATAATAAGAGATGTCCAGTGAGGGCCAAATAAAATAAAACTGAAGCTAAATCTCCCAGCCATTCTCTTCTGGGGAACTTGTGAACCATAAGCACCTCGTCCAATGAAAATGTCTCTGTGAGAGGTCCTTTAATTAGGAACAGCTTCGCCAGTCAATTAAATGTTTCTTGGAGGATTGGATTTTGAATTGCCTCCTCTCTTCTGAGGCCAGTTTGTCCTTGTGCAAACACAGATGATCCTGTTAGATGTCAAGCTCAGTTTTACTAATCAAACATAACAATTGATCGCACACAGTTTGCTTTAAACTGATGTCAGACTTTTACACCTTACACAGCAAGTTAAATGAGGCTTAGTCTCACTTTGTCTTCAGAGTGTCACAGAATGACTTGACTGTCATATATTTTAATAGTTGTGACCTGCATTTTGTAAATGTATATCCTTATTTTAATAAGAATCAATGAAGTTTGCGATTAATAACCTGGTGTAATGCATCTTGACCTGCCAAACATCAACATGTCTTGGACTACTTCAAATCACCCATTCATTTGTATATAGCCTATATAACTGCTGGCTGGATTTAAAAAAAAAAATTCCTTTGAAATGTATATCATAACCTAAAGTATTGGTCATCGTTATTTTAGCTTTTAATAATTTCCTGTGTTTGACTGTGGTTGCTAATGCAATATAATGAAAGCCAGTTCAACTGCAGCTAGAAATCTCCTGAAATCTTCCTTTGTAACAGTATACAGTAAGGAGACACTTTGAGATGGATTCACTGCAGGTCTGTGTTTAATCATTAGTGCAGGAAGTCATATGTAATCGTCTTCTCTACAGTTTGCATTACATTGAGGATCAGGAAGTGGTTCTTTATCAATGAATAGCGTGTACAAATGAACAGATTTCTGGAGACACTGTAACATTCTTCCAAAATCTGTTGAGAAAATGCACAACTAATTGCATTACGCGGTTGATGATCTAAATTATATTATTAGAGTCTCGTGAAGCCTGTCAAGAACATGCCCAGGTCATATTTAGTAATTTGGGTTATAATAATTAAGTAATTCTTAATTGGGTTACATAATTCCTATTTTGTTAATGCAAAGAAATGTTTTTCTTTTTATTCAAGGTGAAATATGACATGGACATGTTCTCATGAGAGTCACCCTTTTATAGATACATAATCATTTTACATACATAATGATAATACATAAATATTTTCTTGCTGAACTCATGCTGAATCTTACCCAAGCAAACAAAGGTTGTAATGTGATGAATATGGGTCACTTTTATATATTTTTTTCATTCTACCACGTTTTCTTTGATTTTTCATCGACCACTGATTTGCAGATGAGTGAATCTCATGAAAACTATTCTGAGTGTATATATATATATGTATATATATATATATATATTAGGGGTGTAACGATATTTAAACTGGTCCAAAAAACTCCAATACACCTCCCACGGTACGTACCGCGGTATTCTCATGGCGTATCCCCTGCTGAGACATTTCAAACGCGTACGCCATGATGGTTTTGAATTGCTTGAACCACTTTGAAAAGGAAGGTACCATTAAGGACAACATGTGCAGAACAAATCTGTCATATAGGCTACATAAAATTATAATGAAAACATGACTGTTAAAGAATATGCCTTGTTTCAGCATGTTGTTATGGAAAGAATGCATCCACAGAGTTATATCTTCATGACTAGTACAGTCAAGTTCACTTGTGCAGGCACTCACAGCCTTTTGTGGAATTTGGTTTATGTATATATATATATATTATATCTCGTTTATAAATTATTTATCTCATATAAGATGTGTTTGGTTGAGTTACGCTGCAGTAAAGCGCTTCATTGTAGGCTTATTATGGTGATTATCTCTTCAGCGCGCAGCGTGAGCAGCACAAACAACAATGCAGAATATTAATAACTATGACTGGGACTGTCATATACATAACAATTTAATGAGAACACTATTATAATAAAACGCTGTGAATTTTTAGAGTTCAGTTGACATGTTTCCGTGATTTTGTGTAATATAAGCAGGGCCTGAATTTCGCTGCGGGATTGCAGGCATTGTGCGTAATTCTACACATTCCTGCAGGATTTGCGATTATAAAGCGGGGCATTCCCGCAAACATTTCTGCACTATAGCATGTAGGTTTAATCCAAACAGATTATCAGAGCAGATCAGTCATTTTAAAACTTTCACAAACAGTGTGAGTGATTGGGATTGAGTTTTACCTCAATCCCAATCCCAAATGCACAAATGGCCTCACATCCATAATATCCATATTGAGTTTGCTCTGCAAGTGAGCTGCACGCTGCAATATAAGACTAGCGTGCGTCTTCTCCCACTCTCTCAAAATGCACAAATGGCCTCACATCCATAATATCCATGTTGAGTTTGCTCTGCAAGTGAGCTGCACGCTGCAACACAAGACTAGCGTGCGTTTCGGACAGTTGACGGAATTGTCACTTGCACGTCATTTTAAGTCATGCCAATTTAAACATTCAAGCTATTTTAACCCATAAAGTACTCGTGCACTCTCTGAGAGATGGTCTTCAATGCGCTCTCAGCCAAAGCTCTCACAGCCGCCTCTCAAACAGCTCGCGACTCTCGAGTGTCAAATTGAGTTACTACGTTTTGATTAAAGGGGTGGTTCACTGTTTTTTTTCTAGGCTTGATTGTGTTTATGGGGTGCAGTCTAACATGTTAATGCTTTGTTTTTTTTAAAAACGCATTATTTTTCACATAATTGACCTTTATTCCTCACCGCTCTGTCCCTTCGCTGATAAACGCTCTGATCATTTCCTTCTTTTATGAAGCCCCTCCCTCAGAAATAGGCGATGGGCTCTGATTGGTTAGCTAGCCCAGTGTGTTGTGATTGGCTAAACCGTCTCTAGTGCGTGTCTA
>NW_015536784.1:600031-603617 GCF_001515605.1 Sinocyclocheilus anshuiensis | reverse complement strand
GGTTGTATTGTAAACAACGGCATCGTTAATATCGCTTATCAGTTTGAGCCCGATTGAGAAGCAGAGGATATTATTGAAGAGAATCACGCAGAACCTGTGCAAGCACGGCTTTTAATGGTAGGCCTATGTTTTTTGTTTGTTGTTGTCTCATACTTTTAGATACGCTGTTATTTGTAAATGCTGCTGCTTATCTTAGCTTTTAATATACAGTTTTATCCTGATTAAAGCTTTAATACAGTACGGCAACTGCACGCGCGTGCCCATGTATAACGCTTCTCATAGCTATGTGAAAATAAGTGTATAATTGGTACAGTTCATTGTTATAGCTGAGCTGAATGAGAGAGAGACGGAGAGAGGGAGAGAGAGATGCAGAGCGTGTGCAGAGCAGGGGAATCGAGGAACAGTATTAAGAACCTCTGCTTTAGAACATTGATTTTGAAACTTGTGAATCCATTAGAATCGTTAGAAGACAGAATCGCGATTCATATATGAATAAATTTTTACGTGCACCTCTAGTTTTCACTTCCTCTTCTCTAAAGCAGCGCAGCATGGCCTCGCCCCCTTTGTTGCCTTTTCCCGAGGGCGGGGTTTATCTGGGTTTGTGATGTCACGAACCCGGGAAGTAACTCGTTGTAGTCCCTACCAGCCGTTTTTGTAGGCATTAAACTGACAGAATTTTAGAAGACGATATCTCCATTTGCATTGAACTTTCAGCTTCGTAACTTTGCAGATATTGTTTATGCTCAAACAGCAACATTACACATTTCCTTATTGTCCGTCTATTCCATTTTATTTATCCATGGCACATGCATTTTTTATATGTAGCCTAAGTAATGTTGTCCAATGACTTGTTTGCATTATTTGAGCATTAATTTATTTTATTTTAATTTTTTTAAGCCAATAGATTTTTTTGGTATCACTTTACAAAGCAACAGTTTTTAAAGTCTCATTTGTTAATGCATTAATTAACATGAACTAATAGAGAGCAATTATTGTTATTATTATTAAGTTAAAAGTGAATCTAGTTCTCTATAACATTGCTGGTGCCATGCCATGAACTCTACCCCACAGCAAACAGAACCGGACCGAACCGTGGTTCCAAAACCGTGATATGAACCGAACAATGGCATTGGTATATCGTTACACCCCTTATATATATATATATATATATAATATATATATAAAAACATATTTAAATTGTAAATGTACAAATTAGCTTTATTTCCTTTTAACCAAGTATGTTTTTTTTTTATGGACTGGACATGTTCTTGACCTGTTTCATGAGATTCACCAGTGTGTTCTATAAAGAGAACTGCATGTACAATTTATTTTTATTCTGTTTCCATTCCAAACCTTAAGATGTTCCATGCTCACTGTTCTCCTGCAGTGTTTGTATTATTAACTTGATCTTGGCATGTTTCTTGGAAACAATCTATAATTTTTCTGTTTAACCCTCTGATGCTCATCCTCATGTTGAAGGTGAGGCTAGTGCGCTCCAACCCTCCCAGTCCACCGTTCAAAGCTTCGTTTGACGCCTCGTACCAAGTGTACAAACTCTACCAGATGGCCATTCACAAGGACCCACCTGACAAACCTACCGAGAGCCAGGTCAGGGGATCCAGAGCTGAAGGGCTTTCTCTTAGCTGTTGAGCACATTTGACATGGCCACACTTCTACTTTCGTCTTAAAACCAAATCATATTTTGAGGGTTTTGACTTGTGATGCATGGGACAGAAAGGGTCCAAGATGGGTGGAAATGTGAAAGAGCATGAGGTAGAAACAAAAGATTGTTCAATTGGAAGCGAGAAATCACAGTGCAGCGACTTTAATGAGCAGTGTTTTAAAACAGCAGTGAGGAGGAGGAAACCCAAAGCAAGCAGACAGGAAATGAGGAAAGGCTGAAGCAGTAAGAAATGAAAAAAATGGAGGTAAGCCATGGAAACTCCATGAAACCATATGAATCTAATCCTGAAAAGAGGGCGAAAGAGAAATGGAAAGGAAATGAGGAAAACGTTCTCATCTGCACTGTGTGGGCAGTGTTTCTACAGGTGTCCGTGTAAAACGAGGAGTTCGTTGCTGTTGAGATGTTTAGGTTCTTATGCTGGTGTTTTCCTTCAAACTGGAAACAGCAATTTTAGTCAAACATCATCTTGTAGGTCGTGCACCTTCACTGAATGTTCTGTTTGTTGGATTTGCTTATGATACGCTCCTGTTATTTTCATGCAGCCTCAGTTTTTTAAACAACTGTATTTAAAATTCTTGTTTTTATTTCTATGTGGCAGTTTTACCTCTGTTAGACAGGATAAGCAGAATAAATGTTTGAGAGCTTTAACTTTCATCCTTAGCTTAATGTGTCAAATCAAATGCGCTAACAGCTCTGAATGTTCTACAGTTTTGCAATTCTTTTTGAAGTTTTAGTAATTCTTTATGACTAATGTGAGAAATTAGTTCATTAACATTCATTTGCGTCATCATCAGTGTTTCCTGTTATAGCGCCGAAGCTGAATCAACAACCCAGTGACATAACAGTTTCATATTTTAGCTTATTTAGCAGCTTGTCTGAATGTAATGTGATGAAAGCGACAGACTGGCCACTGTAAAATACATAATCAATTCTCTGCCACTGCTAATAGATGCATGTTGCTAGTTGCATGTGGTAACAAACATATGCTGTGATGTCATTCTGTTGGTGTCTGACCTGACTAGATGGATCTTTTGAGCAGTAATGAGTAGGTCAAACTAATTTGCAAAAAGTTGTTTTGTCGTTTTTTTTGTCGCGCAAAAACAAAGCCAGGATCCATAACCAGTAGGGGTGCTCCGATCAGGATTTTTGAGGCCGATCACCGATCGCCAATCACAGAAAGCAGTATCTACCGATACCGATCACCGATACCGATCTTTTTAAAGCTTTTTATACATTTATTCAGGGCCTGAATTTCATTTTTGAAAATGGGGGGAATTCTCCTCTTAGGTGACTCTTGTGAGAGGGGAAGCAACACGGACTGTGCTTTCACACAGGAGTCCGCTACTGATCCGTGGCTGTTTACCACAAACACAACATTTATCCATTATTTTGATCTCAAATCCAAACATTGTTACTGAAAATGCTTTTTCAACATTGTGATTCTTTTTTTACACCGTACAGTAATACAATCTTTCACAGACATGTTTAAACTCAAAAAAAATATAAGCAACACATTATTCAATGCTTTTTACTTTTGCATTTACTTCTAGATTTATGTATTAAGTTGCTCAAGCAATTGGCAAAACATTTAAATTACTTTTCTTATGTTATCGCAAACTTACCATTGACAGAAATAGTCAGCTCTACTGCCTTTCCTTTTGCATTTAGATCTTTATTACAAGCAATCCTGCGGCTCATAAAGAACTTTGTTTTCCTACCTCCATGAGTGCCATCTATTATTGCCTTAAGTGCTCTTTTCCTTTAAAACTAACCAACACCATATGTGTTGACTGTGAAATACGGTAGACTTTAATGATATGCATTTATGGTAATTACTACATTTTCGTGTCAATCCAGGTTCATATTTACTGCAAACAATGCGCTGTTACTTTAATTCAGCGC
>NW_015536784.1:597970-599968 GCF_001515605.1 Sinocyclocheilus anshuiensis | reverse complement strand
GAGATCGTTTTTTTGAGATCGGCCTTTTAGAGACCGCCGATCAATCATCCCAACGTGATTATCGGCCAATAGAGATCGGTAGCTGATCAATCGGAGCACCCCTAATAACCAGAATACAGAACCAGGCTGGATCACATGTATAAAATGCAACTAAAAACACGTTAGCTTACATGATGAAAACATTGTACTACCTTTAAGTTGTTTAACTAGATTAGAGAATATATCGGAAGCTCTGCATGGGACTTTTTGTTGTGAGTTGGGCTGAATTGGTGTTGCACTTCAGTCTTTGGCTTTTCTAAATTTCTGTTCTTTCTGCCCTCGCTTTATGACAGTTCTAAGTTATTGAATTGTTTGTGAATGCTTTGTGTATGTGTGTGTGTGTGTGTGTGTGTGTGTGTACACATTGAAGGATGCCCTACATCATATATTTGTCTCAAACATGCTGATTTTGTTGGGCTTGACGCATTGAAAAAGATATAGACCAAGCTTGGAATGGGTGTTTTTATTTATTTTATTATTTTTTTTTTTTAATCTGTCAAGGGACCAGTGCTTATCCCACTGCCCCATTGACATAGTGTTAACTGTAATTCATTAAGTTCATTGACTGTCTGTATCAGTCTAAGGCATGTGATTTTAGCCTTGAGTAGAGCTTCACAGCCCCAGTGCACCAGCCTCACCTTCAGCCTCCTGTTTCCCTACATTTAGTTTGAATCCATGATACACATCCCCTTCCCTATCTAACTCAACACAGAAACAAGTTACTCTGTCATATATATCTGTATATGTTATGTGCGTCATTGTCCTTTGGGTGCATCAGAGCATTATAATATAAATATATTTATAACAGATGGAAAACTGTGCACTTCTTTTAGAAATCTAGAGTGAAAGAAGAATACACTGTTTGAATTTTCCAAACTATATCATATCACATTTATGCCTTAATGACTTCCAGTATCAGCCTAATCAGACTGATAGTTTATAAAATCATTACTGGTATGGTGACAGCCATATTGTACATCCCTGCAAAAAAACTTCTTTAAATATGCTAAATTAACAACATAGTAAAGTATAAGACAGATTGGGAATGCAATTACATTGTATTTGTGGGTTCATATGCGATGTATACAGTGCTGTTGAAATCATTTTATTCTCATTTTTGTATTAACCACTCCCCTTATCCACACATTCATGTCCTTTTTTCCTTCGTTCTCCCCATCCTTTCATTGTTTATGTCCTTTTTTTATTTCCCATAATTCTATTTTGATTTCCTATTATCCTTCCATCTTTCTTATTCAGTCGTCTTCTCCTCTCGTGCCGTTTTGTTGTGCTTCCTCCCTCTAATCGTCCCTTCATCACTCTGAAGGTGAGGCTAGTGCCGGTCAGCTTTGAGGACCCAGACTTCCTGGCATCGTACGAGCATTCAGCAGCACTATACACCCGCTACCAGACGACCGTTCACGGTGACTCTCCGTACGAGTGCGGGGAGAGCGAGGTACAGACTGAAACATGTCACATTCACAACTACATCAAACACTCAACCGACTCACAAATTTACATCTACTTCCCACGTACACATTAGCTTTTTTTCTCTGCCTTTTGTGTGATGATCTAGGTTTTTTTTTGCTTTTGTGCTATTGCTCATACATAAGGTTAGGAGCAAACCCCTAACTCTAAGTATGAAACTTCTAGGAACCACCCAGAAGACCCTAGCAATGCCCTGGCATCCACCCATCCCCTAAAAACCCACATAGCAGTGGCAGAGAATTTTTGCATGGGTGAACATCATGTTTTCTAATTATATTGATGTTTTGATCAAGTTTTTAAATGCATGTTGCTTACATTACATTTTTTAACTAAATAAAAGTAGAGATTTCTGAATTTGTATTTGAATCTAATCAGCGGATTTTCCCACCTACACTGTAAAAATTATATAAAATAATTTTTTTTTTATGATTATTTAAGTTAATGAAATAGTTATATATACTGTATGTATATATA
>NW_015536784.1:574018-597693 GCF_001515605.1 Sinocyclocheilus anshuiensis | reverse complement strand
AGTAGCATAATATGAATTGTAATAGAACTATACATTATATTATAATATAATAATAAATAAAACTAAAATACAACTTCATTCTTTATACTTTTAAATGTAACATTTAATTCAATGTGTTGCTTGCCATTTCTTTGTAATTATTTGTGAAGTTTACTAGCAATTTCTGAGTGAAAATTTTCAAATAAACATTTTTTCAGTGCATTAAGTGCGTAAAATATGCAAAAAGATTGCACAGATTCAGTGTGGTTCTATGTATTCTGTACAATGCTTCTGCCTGAATGCACTGATTTTATAATGACTGCCATAAAAAGAGCTAAATCAGAGGCTAGATATTTATATTGATTCCTCAAAGACCATTGCACGTCACAGTAGGAGCTTTATTATGCGTTTGTTTTGTTGAGGGGTTGATGCTAAATGTGAAATGAAGATTGCAAATGTTTTTTGACTGAGCAGATTTTAGCCCATATATAATTCATGCAGCCAAAGTTGTTTTATTGCATCTTTCCAATGTTCATTGATTTTATTAATATCCCCCTTGATGAGTTTATTAACAGTCGTGCAATAGTAGAAATGTATGACAGTAGCATGTTGAGTCACAGAGCTGCAAGATCCCATAACATTTCATTACAGATGTCTGTTGCCGAATGAAAAGCTGCTGTAATAATTATATAGTACATGCAGAACAACATGAGCAATTGTCTGGATTGGTCAATAATTCACCTGTGTTTTGGTAGAGAGTGAATCAGGACTGGATGGATCTGTTGAGATGTAAGCGGGTAAAACTCTTCTACCGTGTGTTATTTCAGTCTTAGACTGGGCCGGGCCGCGCACACACGCCCTGCTCTGTGAAACACGGCCATAACTCAATTACATGTCATAAAAGAAGCGCCATTTGCAGTCTGGGAGCTTGTAGGGAATCTTTACATTATTAAAACACTGTCAGGAGGACAAAGGGAGGCCAAGAGAAATCAAATTTTATATAAAGAGTGATTAAAAAAAAGCTGGTGGTTTTTACAGTGAAAAGCTACACTGAACCGAATGTCAAACAGGAAAATGACAAACAGGTCATGAATATAGTGAAATTGTGGTTTAATTTTAAATGATGTTGGAAGGTTTTTAAGTACAAAAGGAGAGTAGTTTGTGGTGTTGACGATTGACCAGATGTTTTTTGGAGTCTAAAGACTCCCAAATTGTCTACATTTTTGGTGCTTTGGAACCATTTAGTGTGACCTAACAGCAAGAGTATCGAGCAAGCGCTAGTGACAAATCTAGATTCATCTTATTGCATTCAGTGAGGCTTGCTGAAGTCGGTCAACAGGTTAATAGCTTATGGATCTGTGGTTTGTGAATGTTCTGTAAATACAGTTTTTATCTTTGCAGTATAGACACTCTCATACCATGTTGTTGTAATGCAGTGCAACTCTACATTAAGACCTGAAACATTACTCCACACATGTACACTAATACTCAAAAGTTTGGGGGCAATTTTTTAATATTTTTCAAAGATATGCTCACCAAGGCTGCATTTATGGTAGATAAAAAAAAAAGAAAAAGTAATTAATGTAATTTATTCCTGTAATGAAAACCTGCATTTTCAGCATTATTACTCTTTACAGTCTTCAGTGTCACATGATCCTTCAGAAATCATTCTAATATGCTGATTTACTGCTCTTATCAGTGTTGAAAACAGTTGTGCTGCTTAATATGTTTGTGGAAACAGATCATTTTTATTTTCAAGATTCTTTGATGAATAGAAAGTTTAAAAGAACAGCATTTATTTGAAATGAATTTGTTGTAACATTATAAATATCTTTTACTGTCACTTTTGATTAGTTTAATGCATCCTTATTGAATAAAAGTATTAATTTCATAAAAAAAAAACATACCCCAAAATTTTGAACAGTGGTGTATGTGAACAAATACACAGATCAACTACCGTCATGGTGGAGCAACAGTCAGTGTAGCAAATGCAATACAACATGCTTCTGAAATCCTCAATGTTTATAGCTTGTTAAGTGAATAACACGTCTGATGTAATGGCACAGGCGTCAGAAGGGAACTCGGAAGGGTTTTTTTTACCGCCACAGTCTTGCGCTTGCATTGTGTTGACTGTGTATTTACGTTTGCATACTTGTCTAGAATCTGTTTCTGGTCCCAATCACTCGCTCTCTGTTAGGACCCAGACGCTGAGGGTGAACAGGATGTGGACCTACTTGACATTCTCAGTAACCTGAGAGAGGCCTTTGTCCCCCTTAGGCCTGGAAACCGGCCCGGCTCTGCCAACAGCAAATGAATAAATCCTCATGCTCATAAAATGTGGGAATTAATAAATAATAAGTCGTCAGAGCCGACCGTCTCCTGCCAGATTCTTTCCTGCTGCCATAACAGAGTTCTGTTTATAGTGTGGAAGGTGTGCGTATGTTTGCATTTGCAGATGTGAGAAATGGGTCTGTATGCATAAAGTGAAGTGTGGAGTTTCTTTAAGTCACTTGTCTATCACCCCATTCTCTCAGTCCTTCCCTTATTTTCCTTCTTTCATCCTCTGCCTCCTCGTGCCATTTGCTGGTGGATCTGGCCTACTTAAGCTACTTTATTTTCCCTGTCTGTCTGAAATCACACTGATTTTGTGATTAATATGATGTGAATTAGAATTATGGGAAATTAATTCAAAAATGAAAGTTTGGGGTCTGAAAGATTTTTTAAATGTTTTTGACAGAAGTCTTTTCGGCTCTCCAAGGCTGCATTTATTTGATAAAAAAAATACAGTAATATTCTGAAATATTATTACAATTGAAAAGAACAGTGTTCTGTTGTAATATATTTTAAAATGCTATTTATTCCTGTGATGCAAAGCTGAATTGTTAGCAGCCATTACTGCAGTCTTTAGTGTCGTTCAGACATCATTCTAATATGCTGATTTGCTGTTATTATCAGTGCTTTTGTGGAAACCTTGATTAAAGATTAAAGTAAATGTTGGAGTTTGTGGGTCTCAGTGGAAATGAATGACTTCTGGTCTTTGTGTTGCTTGAAATCAGTGTGAACGGCCCTTTATTGTAAGTGGAAGACTGTAATTGGGACACAAACACACAGCCAGAGGCAGAGGTTTCTGCTGTTGTAGTCTGATGTAGTGAGGCGTGACTGAGTTCCTACACATGTGGCACTAATTTTCAGCACAACAAATCCTGTTAAAACTGAATTTAATCCACCTAATGACACATTAACTAATTATACGGAGTAGCACTGGGGAGGAGAGGAGGAACACAAATCGATTCATACGCGTTTATTCTTTCCAGCAGGATTTGTTTTACAAAGACTAGAATGACCATCTTGTAGGGTCTCAGACTTTTGAGTGTTCGTATATGCATTTGCTGTTAAATGATGCATGACAATTTCCAAAATTAGCTGTTTTTTCCTTAACTCCTTTTCACTTGATTATATATTTTTTCATGTTCAAAAATATTAACTAGTTAAATGAAGTATGGTGTTGCCTTATTACCTCTCTGACAGATGTAGGTTGATCTAAACAGTAGATTTCCTGGTCTGTTAAGAACCGATCCCTAACGTTCGCTAAGTTCTACCTAATTTCAGATTAGCAGAGCTTTAAATCCCTGCTGAGCCATTTCACTTCCTACTTTTGGTCAGAGTTCACCTTTTTGCTTTCACAAAAGGCCATTTTGGAACGTTTCAGAACAAGATTTGAAGAAGGGCTACAGAGAGAATGACGCTGGTGAAAGAAGCATGACTGCTTGTGTTTAATAACAGGTTTTTCTTTCAACATCAAGATTTAATGAGGAAAAAAAAAACATTTTCCCACCAGGTATTGATTGAATAATGAAAAGTTGGATTGGAGAGGTTGAGAAATTAGAGGGCTTGGTGATGTCAGAAACTTGCTTTGGAGAGAGCAAGTTATTACATTTTGTTTTTGTTTTGTTTGTTTGAATCGCGATGGCGCCGACGCTGATGGCTGCCTCCGTGGGGTGCAACATAGCGGTTAGCAGATCACTGAATGAGAGGGCAGCGTTACCAGAGATGCCCATATACCACACCATGTTACAACACAGTAACACAGTAACACAGAAACAATACTGTACTACATCGATGTTTCCTGTCGGCTCAGTTTTTGAGTGGACTTTGCTGTTCCGATGAGCATGAACGGAGTGGAGCGACTGAGCGGAGCGCACACGCATACTGTGTAATTTGCACATAATATACCTGTACATACAACTGTCTATTGTTATATACCTGTACATACAGTTGTCGATTTGTATATTTTTTATTCCTTATTTTACTTTTTTTAATTTATTTTTATTTTTATTTTTTATTATCTTTGTTTTTTGTTCTGTCACTGTCATTCTGTTACACTGTGGAAGCTTCTGTCACAAAAACAAATTCCTCGTATGTGTAAACATACCTGGCAATAAAGCTCATTCTGATTCTGATTCTTCTGATTGCTTGTTTTTTTTTTCTTCTTCTTTATCCTTTTCTTTTTCCAATGTTTTATTCATTTCTTCATTTTTCTTTTTTCTTTTCTTTTTTCTTCTCATTTTAATAGTTCCAATTTTATTTATTTTTGTTCCTTTCAATTTTCTTTTTTTCTGTTGTTTTAATTCCTTTTTCTTTTTAATTTATTTTTCTATTTTCTTTTTTTGTTCCTTTTCATTTTTCATTTTCTATTATTTCCATTTTTTCTCTTTTCTTACTTTCTTTTTTCTTTTCTTTTACTTTATTTTTGTCTTTCCTTTTTCACTTCATTCTCTTTTCTTTTTCATTTCTGTTCTTTTCTTTTCTCTCTCTCTCTTTTTTTTAAACTTCTTTTCTCTTCTTCTGATTCAAATGTAAATCCACATGTGAATGTGGGCATCTTAATGCTGTCCAGTCCAAGTTAGTAACCAGGCAGGATCACGGCTGCCAGGCTCCAGGAGATCAGCAAGAAGACTAATGGAAATATGCAAGGCTGCGTTGTCCTCTCTCATAGAGCCGTTACCCACAAACCCCCCTGTTGTGTGCCTGGCAGCACAAGAGAGAGTCTTTGCCAGCTTTTACCCCCCGAGCGACACGCTGCACCCCTCTCCCATATCCCATCTTTCTCAGTTCCGCTTTCCCAACAATACGTTTCTCTTTCACAACCGCCCGGAGAGGTAAACGAATTGAGCCTTATTGCAGAAGACTCAGTTGTTGATATAAGCCATACAGTTTTAAGGATATATAACAGAAACAGTTCTCTGAAAGGTGTATATGTTCAAGAACTTTTAACGGAACCGAATATCATAAATTGTGTGGTCGTAGTATATTTAGGACTATTCTTGCTTCCCAACCCACATACGCTGTTAGTCCTCTAAACGTCACAGATGCAGAAATCACCATATGGAGTTTGTAACTGCTGACTAATTCTCTCCAACCCTCTCGCGGTCCAATAAGCGAAGCTGCTCACGCTTGTTTTGTAGCATTTTAAACCACAGGAGCCTGGTTTTGCCCGATTACAACCAGACCCGCTTTGTGTGTGGGGGGAGTTTGTTACATGGAACCAAATGTAATTCCATTGAATTTATTCTGATGAAGATCTGGAAGCAGCGGCTTCATTTAAAGGTTTCTTCGAGTCTAATGGAGTGAATGTAGATGAATAGTCATTTAGTTTATATAATCTCTCTTTCTCTCTCTCTCTCTCTCTTTCTCTCTTTCTCTCTCTCTCTCTCTCTCTCTCTCTCTCTCTCTCTCTCACAGAGAGAGTGTTCCAACACACATGCTACTGAAATTTTTTTTTGTTTGTATTTTTGTCTTCTCCATGTGTGTGGTTTGGATGAAGATCACTGATCTGATCAGTGTTGTCTCGCACTTTTTTTTAGTTGTAATTAGGCACTTGTAGCTGACAAGATAAGAATTTGAGGCGTCATGGTTTTTGTTATATTTATGGGGTGCAGCGATTAAAGCAACTTGACGTCATTCATTTTTTGTAGTATTTTGGGATAAAAGCATCAGACAATGTGTTTTGTGTCCTAACATGCTGTGTGTGTGTTCTTTTAAAGCAATAAGCCCCAAGAAGCCGTGGTTTACAGTGAATTTATAACAGCTAAGGGGCGTTGTTAGGCATGATGCGAAGCGGAGTTGCTTTTATAAAATGGTTATTCCATATACGTAGTAAGATTTCACAAAATAAAACGGAGCAAATAAAGTGTAATGATATAAATAAAAACATTATTCTTCCGCCAAACAATGTAGTTCCTCAGAATCAGTTGTGGTTCCAACAAAGTGGTTGCCAAGGAACACACAAATGTAAACAAAGGTGTATGTTTGTAGAGTAATTTACAACAGCTTCGAACGTGGCTCAACCAATCAGAATCAAGGACCGGAACTATCCGTTTTATAATGTCCTTATAATTGTCATTTCTAGGCCTTATTTGTGATCTAAACAGAGAAACACACTACCCAAATCACCTGCCAGTCATCAATAAACAACTAAAGTCCATCATGGCACAGAAGAAAATGCTTTAGCAAAGATTAAGTTGTTTAAAACCTCCTTGAATAAACATCTTGCTTTTTCTCCTTCTTCACAATGCTAGCCAGTTACTGCCGCCTCGCTTCGGGCCAAAACAAACTAATGACCAAACAGTTACTCATTGTGAAATTAAGTAAACGATATTAAATGTCTTACATCAGTGTGATTACAAAAGTTGCAATTGTGTGTGTTGTTAAAGAGCCAAGTTTATTTAGACTCTCTTAGATAAAGGAGAATTGAAAACATTTGAAAGTCGAATTGAAGATTTAAAACTTTGATCTGTTTGTTTGAGCATCGCAACCAGCCCGACACTGCAAAATGTTGTTTGCAGACATGTTGTCATTAATTTTTTCTCAGTTTTCTGTGTGCATGATTGTGTGTAGGTATTGTAGATAGAGTGAAGCCTTGTCAGGCATTAGCTGTCTAATGAGGAGCTGCAGGAGAGATGTTTGATAAAATCACGCAAAAGGCCATATCAAATGTGCTCAGCTGTATCCATAAGACTGCCCACCAACTATATCTTTTGTATTTTGTCATATGCACATGAATGTAAAGTAACGCATTTCTTTTCTACCTCTTTCCTCTCACAGTTCAAGAGGTTCCTCTGTGACTCTCCTTTAGAGGTAAGTCTTTTTATATTTCAAACGTACAATTAGATTTGCCTCTCTTTCTGAAGTCTTGGCCAATTCAGAGGATTTCCCTTTGAAATTGCACAGGTCCAGTATAGTCTCAAAGCAGATGATTTAATCATTTTCATCAGTAGTTCCATACGGATCATAATCTTAACATTTCTTCTGGTTTCTAGTGAAATCCTGGTTCTGCTGGAGAACTCAAAGTACACTTATAGTTTCCATTGGTGGTCATTATAATTACTTAGAAATGATTTTGCACAGAACCGCTTTATACAAAATTGTATATTTTTTTCTTTTGATTTTAAAGGAGAATATGACTCAGAGATTCTTGACAGGCTTTGTGAGATACTTTCATATATTTATATAAAATTTTAGGGTAATGCCACATAAGAGTAACAATGTTAATTTTGCGCAGTCTATAGGAGAGCCGCAGTGAGACAAACAACATGTGGAAACGGCCCTCTGGGTAGCAGTGTAATTGTTGGGTTGTTTGTTTGTCATGAAACAATGGAAAAAGTTTAAAGTGTTGTCCAAACCAACCACATTTCTGTGCAGCATGGCATGGCCACACACACGGGACACAAACAAAGAGTTGACTATGATGTGAAATTGTCCCTGACAGATGAGCGTGTCTCTGTCATGTCCAGCTGCCATCGTTAAGCAATCCCTTTGTTGTGTTACTTTATTATTGAAGAGCAGAAGAGGACATTAAAGAGCAAATGTGGCTGGGCAAATGTTTGTTGATGTTTGAGATGTTAAAATGTGGTTGAATGGAGGAGGTTGACCATCTTACTGACTTTGCTTTTCCACTAAAAAAAAAATAGTACTTTTTTGAATTACAGAAAAGTACTGTGGCATGGTACAAACTAGGGATGCACCGATACCACTTTTTCCAGTACTCCCGTACCCACTGTATATATATATATATATATATATATATATATTAAATGTTTCCATAAAATATTAATTCATGTCCCAGTCACATTTACATTTAAACATTACTTACACTACCAGAATAAAAATCTTTTTTGTAATTTTACATTAACAATGTAAATAATAGGCTATTCTATTTATTAAAACCAAGTATAAATCTAATCAGTTTAGTGTTTTTAAGCAATTTACATTTATTCCAAAATAACAGCTCAAGGCAGTAACAGTTGAAACAATATATATATTTTTAAACAATTATATACATTATTTATGAACTGATGTTCAGAAGTTCTTTTTAATAATAAACTTATTTTCGGTTCATCAGTCATCAGAGCTCGGTTAACACTGGTCACAGATGCGGAGATGTACCTTTAATTTCAACAAGCTGAATGCTCACTAAAAAACCACCACAGATCATGTTTTCAGGCCATTTGAAGTTTGACTTGGCAAAGTGGTGATATATAAGTGTGTGAGTTGTTTACTTACTTTTTTTATTAGTCTTACCCTTAAAGGGTTAGTTCACCCAAAAATGAAAATTCTGTCATGAATTACTCACCCTTGTGTTGTTCCAAACCCGTAAGACCTTCGTTCATCTTCGGAACACAATTTAAGATATTTTTTTGATGAAATCTGAGGGATCTCTGACCCTCCCAAAGACAGCGAGGTAACTACCACGTGCGTTAAATATCGCATGCGATTTATCGTGCAGCCCTAATAATAACATTGGAATTAACCGAGTTATCAGTAATAAAACTGGTGCCTACAGTGCTTTTTAAAGCCATGGTAAGACAGATTGCATATGATCCTTAAATAGACCAGCGCCACCATTCAGTCACATTCATCTCTGCAGTGAATCTATTGGGGTACAGCCGTTTTACTTGTATTTTAAGTTGCAGGTGGCTTATAAGCCTTTTTGTTTAACTCTTCCTAAATGTTTTAAAGGGGGCGGATGTGGAGGGAAACATGTGCACTCTGCCTCCCTCTTCGTGCTAATGAAGATTGCTAGAATTTATAGCAAACATGATTTTATCACCTCGTCAAGGCTGGTAGCCAGACGCTCCAACATTAGTGCTGCCGATGGTGTAAACTTACTTACACTTTTTAGGTTATGTTGTTTGCAAACTTTTTTTTTGTTGTTGTTCAGGATGCATTTATTTGAGGAAAAATAAAGTGCAATTATTAGAATTTAAAAGAACTGATTTCTGTTGTAATATATTTTAAAATGTAATTTATTCTTGTGATGCACTCGTAGCTTCGTAACTTCACAGCTGAACCACTGATGTCACATGGACTACTTTGTCGATCATCTTGGTACTTTTCTGGACCTTGAACGTGGTAGTTACCTTGCTGTCTATGGGAGGATCAGAGAGCCCTCAGATTTCATCAAAAATATTTTAAATTGTGTTCCGAAGATGAACTAAGGTCTTGCGGGTTTCGAACAACATGAGGGTGAGTAATTAATGACAAGATTTTTCATTTTTGGGTGAGCTAACCCTTTAATGGCATTATATTGTTCATTCAGACTCAAAAGCGGAAACGGAACGTGAAAGCGGAACGCGCACAAACACAAGAGGTGGGATTTATCGCATGAACCAATCATAGCCAATCATAACCAGTCATATCCAATCATCAATCATCCAAAGCATTGTCTCCTCTCACGTGACTTTCCCCCATTCATTCTCCCCAAACTCACCACACGCTTTATGGGGTCTGTTAAAACTCAATGGGCTCAGGGGAGGCGAGAGAGACGCGGACTTCCGCTGCAACTTTACCTGTTGGTGTCGCTGTTGGACAGTTAATTTTGTTTTTAAATATTCTTATTTTACTTTTTTATTTCAGTTTTAGTAATTTTAAACCTTTTCAATTGCTGCCTAGTAAACATTTCTAATTTTCTTCTAATTTATATTTTATTTTATTTCAGCTTTATTTTAATGAACCAAAATGATTTTAATTAATAATATTAAATAATAATAACTAGGGCTGCACGATAAATCGCATGCGATATTTCCTTCAGAAATCATTCTAATATGCTGATTTGCTGCTCAGGAAACATTTCTTATTATTATCAATGTTGAAATCAGCTGTGCTGCTTAATATTTATGTGAAAACTGTGACACATTGTTTTTCAGGATTCGTTGATGAATAGAAAAATAAAAAAATATGAATCTTTCGTAACATTGTAAATGACTTTACTGTCACTTCTGATCTGATTAAATGTGTTTTTGTTGAATAAAAGTATTAATTTCTAAAATCTTACTGACCAAAACTAGTGTCACTAGTTTAGCTTAAGAAATTATGTTTTAATTAGATTTATTTGATTAGTACTACATTATAGAAAGATAACGCTAATATAGTGCTATTTGAAGTACTCTTTTATTCCATGCACAGATAAACTAAGATTCTGCGTGCAGAAATCTTAAAGGGGCAATTGGCATCAGGTGCAGAGCCGTGTGCTTGTGGCGTATCCACTCACTTAAAGATGCGTGAACAATAACACTATTTGAACTTCGCCTGGAAAGTCAAAAGTAAACGAACGTAATTGTGGATTTGCCATTAGCGTGCATTAGTCTCCTTCACCTGGTTGTGGTTATCTAGGTGTGTGTGTGTGTGTGTTTGTTCACGTGTGTATCACATGGCATGCGTGGCAGCATGTTTTGCGTCACTGAGATGCCCTTCTCCTGCTGCACGCCTGTGTTGCATTTGTATGTCTGTTTCTACTTGGCTTTATTTAAATGTCTTTTTATTGACCTGAAATGTCTGTCCTAAGGGGAAATGCTCATTAACAGTGGTGTTGTGTAATTAGTCGTCAAGGTTTTATAGACCTCAAACCCTTACTTTGCCCCATACCCCTGTTTTTCCACATGCATGTACACACATACTCGGCGTACACTATTTATGTCATTGTTTTCCTTTATTTTTTAATTCCAGTGACTGGTTCTGACAAGGAATAGCAATTAGCATTCAACTGTCTGTGTCTCTGCCAGCACGACACATATTCTCATCTGAAGGATAAACAGTGAAATCATTAGTGCATTAATAAACACTTCCCAATAATGTAATCAGAGCTCCACATGCCTGCATGTATCCAGGACAGGCATTGCATCTGTGTCGCAGAGGGAGCCGTTCCCCGGACGGGAGCGTGCATGCCGTGAGAAAAATGGCAGTTGTAATCGAGTGCTGCTGTTTCCACGTGGGGTTAAATGAGCCGTCGCTGAGCGCTGCGTCTAATGAGTGCTGTGTGTTTAGAGTGCCTGTGTGACTCGAATAACATTTGAGTCCTGCTGCAGCGTTCCCAGTGCCTCCCCAGGGCCATGGTTGAGGAATAATTCTTTGACATTTAATGCTCTGTGGGAATAATTACTGTAGTCAATAAATTGGATGTAATATAATATAACAGGGGGGGTTATTTTCTATTGTACTACACTCAAGTCAGTTTTGTTTGTATGGTGCTTCTCACAGTGTACATTGTGGTTATCTGTCTAACTAGACTATATAATGCTATTGGGTGATTCCAGGTATGTTGATGACTTGTCATCAAAAAGTGGACTTAAAGGAACACTCCACTATTTTTGAAAATAGGTGGAGTTTAAAACTTGATTCTTCTGTAGTTACATCGTGTACTAAGACCGACAGAAAATGAAAAGTTGCGATTTTCTAGGCCGATATGGCTAGGAACTATACTCTCATTCCGGCGTAATAATCAAGGAACTTTGCTGCCGTACCATGGGTTGCGTAATATCATTGCGCCTGCTGCACCGATGGTACGGCAGCAAAGTTCCTTGATTAGTACACGATGTAACTACAGAAGAGTCAATAGGCTTAATGGATTCGAAAACGGTAAAACTCAACTGTTTAACTCTAGGGGAGTTGGAAAATGGGCCTATTTTCAAAAATAGTGGAGTGTTCCTTTAAATTTAACCGAATTCAACATATAGTACAGCAGTAGTTTTCAAATTAGGGTTCAAATTAATGTCAAATGTTCATATTATTTAGCTTTTGATGATCACAGAAGGAGAACAGGAGTTATCATTTAACATCTAATTTAACAAAATAAAAAATAATAAATAAATAATAGAAAATAAAAAGTTATAATCAAATTATATATGTATATATATATATACACACACAAGTGTGTTTGCATAATTATATAAATTATTAATTTTGTGTGTGCGCTTTAAGTGTTTTAAGCATTTTTTATTTAATTGTATTTATATTCATATGTACTTGCATATACTAACACATAACATAATCAGAACAAGAATAAATAGATTTTTATTTATAAATATAAAAGTTATTATAAATTTTACGCACAAACATACACGCACACATATATACAGTACATACATGTATAGTATATTATGTGATTTTTTTATTACATAAAATATTTTTTTACTTTATCATATTTTAGTATCATATTTTTTGTTTTATTAAACATTTTTGTAAAATGTTATGTATGTCCATATACATAAACACAAATAAAATAATTTAATTTAATTTGTGTAAATGATTGTTGTTATAAATTTTATGCACACACACACATAATTATATTCTGCCAAATTATATATAAACATTTTTTTTCCGAAAATACTAAAATAATAAAACATGAATAAATGTATTGTAATTTATATGTGAATTATTGTTATTATTGTACATTTTACACACGCACACACTTTTTATTAAAATTTTATAATTTGTACATTTGTATTGTCAAGGGATCTCTTCTCTTATTCTATAATACTATTATGATACTGTACATGTATCAGTGTATGAGTGCAGCCTCCTGTATGACAGAATCTGGCTGGATGGTTTCCTGCATGCATTAACTTCTCTTATTGTTTCTACGACATAGAGGAGTCACTCTATTGTTAATAAAACAGGAATGTTAACTACCCCATCCGCCTGACAAACAGCCTGCTGCCGTCCCCTCTGCCGACTGCAAACGGACGCTTAGCACGCCACTGCACGCTAGAGAAAGCCGGCCAAACAAAGAGTGACACAGAGCTCCATATGCTTGTGATTTGGACCCCTGCCTTTATTGTTGGCCTCATCTGTGTGTTTTGCTTGCGTTCACAGTGGCACAGATGTAGTCATTAGGCTGTCCGGCGAGGTGATCCCGGGGTCAAGGTGATGCCATTTTCCGCACTTAGGTCATGGCTGCGTAAACATGCCTGATACTTTTACCGTGAAATACTTCTGCGGGGGCTGCGTTTCATTAAAACGGAGCAAAAACACCCTCTAGAGCATTCCGTCAGATCATTATGGATGAAAGATGGGCGGCTGTCAGGTGGTGCTGAGAGCTTAACGTTCTTTTAGCGGCTCTCCGCTGCCGGAGGGTAAGTTAGCATGACAGGCGTTGGATTTGAGTCTGGTCTGGTTCTGACAGAAACGGGGCCCGGCACATGTGGTGCCAAAAGGCAGATTGAGAAGGGGCTCTCCGTTTCACCGCAAGCCCTTAATCATCACCGCTAGCCGCTCTATGAAAGCACCTTCATCTTGAGCGGCTGTGTTTACTTAATACTGACAGCTAGTTTAAACCGCCAACCCGCTGGACAAGCACTTTGAATGAAAGTAACTAACCTATACATATGGAATGTGGTCCTCGCTGGGGGAAATGACAGCTTTACTTTAACACCTCTCTAGGGATGTTGTGAACCGAGCAAAGTTTATACTTTGGAAGATGCTAGGTTTTACGGGACTGAACTTAAATTTACAGTAAAAAGAAGAAAAAAAAAGGTTTATTTATAGAACTGATATAATGCTAATTTTGCATCCTCCTAAAGGACTAAAATCTGTTTCTGTACCCATATAGTATGTAACCTTAATAATACAGGTGGTAAAAGAGAGTTCATTACAAGTAGCTTTTCCATAGGCTAAAAGTTATATACACTGAAAAAAAAAACTTGGTGTAGAAACAATTTTCGCTCAGAAGTTACTATTGCATTTCACAAACATTTACAGAGAAACTGCAAGTAACGCACTGCATTAAAAATAAATTTTGAAGTAGAAAAACTGAAATATTTTCTTGTATTACAAAGTCCAGTAATCTTCGAAAACTTCAAACTTTGGAAAATATATATATAATTTTGCTGTGTACTAATATATTCAATTCAAGTTTATTTGTATAGCACTTTTACATATTGTTTCAAAGCAGCTTCGCAGAAAAGGCATGTTTCAAAATATATAGAAGTATATAGAAAGTAAAAAATAGAAACATAAATACAAAGCACTTTTGTGACACTAAAATAATGCAGTAAACTTCAGTTAAACAGCATCAGACGTAACATAAAACCCAACTGAACATTACTGATGACAAAAAATTTTAAATAAATATATTTGTTTAAATGAAATATTAAATGTAAAGGATGCAGGGAATTGTCAGTCTATGGTGTTTCACTGTAAAGTATACAATAAATATTCACGTTACCTCCAAAATCTGTACATGTAACAGTATTCTACTGTAAAATTAAAAAAATCTCTATATCCACCTTATTTTGCAACGCAAAAGCGATCTATTTTCTGTGAATGTTTGAGACTTCCGATTCATTAGCCAAAGATTTAATAGAAAATAACAAAAGAATAACAAAGTACAGTAAACAGTAAAACTATTTGCGTTTCAAATTACAGCAATACATTCAAATAATATGAAACAAAATACCACTTTGCGATATCACGCAGCATAATAACTGGAAGTGAATGACACCGGAAGCCTCGCACATTCAAGTTACAAATGGTGGCACCCGTTATTACGTTAAGAATAATGTGGATAAAATGTCTAGTTAGGACGTTTTCACCGTATATAGTAAGGGACCTTGCCGTTAACTAATTAACAGGGTTTTGCAGTCTTTTACCGTAAAAATTACACACATTTTTTTACTGTGTAGGTTTGAACATTGTGAGTGGCGTTTGTGATGTTTCTGTGTTGGTTTTAATTTGGAGGTGAGTGACCGTGGCACAGCAGCGTCTAAAGCCTCTCATACTGAACGGATTGGCCGAGTCGCTCCCCTGGTGTTGTGATAACGAGCCGCCTTCCTGCAGGGCTAACTGGACCCAGATGGGCCGAGGAGGCCGCGGAGAGATCCCGTTACGGCTACGGCTGCGTAGGCCCCCTCCCGCTGAGACGTTTGAAGTCTCGTTGGTGGACCAGGCTGAATAAAGCGCCCTCCTCGATAAGCCACTTGATTGAAAAAAGCCAGCGTGAAGGTTTAAGTGGGAAATACGATCTCGGGCAGGTAACGGTTTGGGGTTTTACTGCCGTCCAAAACAGCAGACATATATTCATACACGAGTGCATTCATGTCACGTGAAGGAATGTGGGCTTTTATCTTCAGACACAACAGTAGTGGTAGTTGTTTTATTGTGGTTCGACTCACTGATTTACACACACCTTCACACACAGGGTAAAAACGGCCCCTTGGTCCCTCCTGCACAGGCTTTCAGTGTGGAGATTGATTTTGTTCATGCAAGGATTTTTATTAAATCACCTCTTGTAGTTTGTGTGTGCGCCTGGCATGGACTTTTACTCCACCCACACACACACACACACACACACACACACACACACACCTCTGCTCTCGGCCCACATGTGGGAACTATTAGCAAGCTACTGTACACCCTGTGTTCCTTTGCAAGCTCAGACTTTCAAATTGTTTGAGCATTGATTGACTCGATTTTACACAGGATCACACACAGGAACATATTTCATAACGTTTTCAGTTATTTGATTCATTTTTTATGATAATATTGGAAATTTGGAAATTCAACTTGAAGTTTAAGTAAGATCAAAACTGACTGTTCCTGGTCTTATTCTGCACAGTTCATCAGTATATACACACACAAAAAAATTATCAATAAAATGTAAAATGGCTGTGAAGTTTTTCAGCCCCTCCTCTCCAACCATTTTCATCATCCAATCAAATCCTGATGCATAAAATCAAGTCCCACCCTTCATGTTTTTTTTTCTAATTGAATATCCTGTTTATCATTATGGATAAAATTGGGATGTTTCGTTATGACTAAAAAGCGGCTCCCTTTCTAGTATGCCCTTTATTTGCCCTATACTTTATATATTAGGGCTAAGTCAATCCATTTTGATAAACATTTTTGCAATTCACCAGTGTTTGTTTTTGGAGCAATGCTTCAAAAGTATGAGTTGTCCAAATGATATATTCACTATTAGATTTGTTCATTAGTTGTTAATTGAACAACAGTTGAAAGAATGCATTAAATTAATAAAAATGGACAGTATAGACATTAATAATGTAACAAAAGATTCCTATTTCAAAAAAATGCTGTTCTTTTGAATTGTCTATTCATAAAGAATCCTAAAAAAATGCATCACTGTTTCCAGAAAAATAATAAGCAGCTCAATTGTGTTAATCATTGATAATAATATTGATAATAAATATTTCTTGAGCAGCAAATCAGAATATTAGAATGATTTCTGAAGGATCATGTGACACTGAAGACTGAAGTAATGATGCTGAAAATTCAGCTTTTTCATTATAGGAATTAATTACATTTAAAAAAAGATTAATATTGTATATTAATATTTTAAATTGTAATAATAATTCACATTTTTTAATGAATATAAAACATTTTTCTTCTTCTTTTTTCCACTTATAAATATCATGTGAGTAATGTATGCTTGAGTCTGACCAGCAGAGTTTCCAGCATCTAATAAAAAGAGGCGAAAGCCTACAAATAAATACGTTGTATAATAATTACATTTTCATAATAATAATTGCTGTTCTCTCTCTGACTTTCGCTCATCTTCTCCAGGCTGAGACCGCTCCTGATGGTCCTGATGTGGGCTACGGCTCGTTCCATCAGCAGTATTGGTTGGATGGCAGAATAGTAGCTGTAGGAGTTCTGGACATCCTGCCCTCCTGTGTGTCGTCTGTGTACCTCTACTATCACCCCGAATTCTCCTCGCTCTCACTGGGCACCTACTCTGCTCTCAGGTTGGTCAGCCAATCATAAATTCTATCTAATCTTTGAGCTTTTTAATCTGACTTGAAATTAAGTGTGAATCTGCTCTGTGCTGAAACTAGTTTGAGCCTTTTCGTTACCAGCCTAAACCTTTAACCACTAGGCTACACTACCTCCCAACAAAAGTTTAACAGCATTAATGCAGCAGATGAACAGCACAGGAATCCATCCTGATTCTGCTCTCCTTTATATTGTTGTCTCTGAATATGCTTTCCAACAAGTTTCCAGTGGTTGTGCTGGTCGATCAGAGAGTTTGAATGCATATTAAATTCAAAACACAACCACACACAACCACAGGCCTATATTTCTTTGTCTTTCACATATGTGTGCACATATTTCACATGGGCTGCTCACCTGATTAGGTTACACTTTACAGGAGATGCCAGATGTGTGTGTGTGTTATACTCAGGTTTGGGTGTCTGGAGGCCTCGGGAGCCTCATTTCTCACAGACAGAAGAATAAAAAGAAGGCTAAGGGAGAGAAAGCGTTGTGCATGGGGCTCTGTTGTGCCCAGAGCAGCTGGTGTCAGTGTCTTTGTGCTGTTGTGTGTCAGTGTGATCGAGTGAGACTGTCTGAGTGCAGGATGTGACACTGTTCAGCAATGTGTCTCCATGCTGCGCTGGACGGTAAAAATAATGATGAATGGCTAGCAAAGATAAACAAAGTGAGTTTCCTCTGAGTCCTAAACATGCTGAAAATTAATTTAGAGTGTTTTGGTGATTCTTATTAAAATTTGCTTTTGTCATATTTAACCCCTAAATTATAAGAATTTAAAAAAAAAAAGAATTTTTTTAAAAGAAGATTTTTTTTTTAAGATCAGTGAAGGATTATTTAGATTTATTTATTTAGAACATTGTGTCTGGACATTGTACCATATTTTATTTAATATTTTTAGAATTGATTTTAATTCCCATTATAGTAATAATGGAAACATTTATATATAATTTTATTACCAGTATATAATTTTTATATATTTTAAGTACAGTACAAAAATTAAAGGCAGTGCAACAAATACTGTCATAATGTACAAATACTTCAGTTTAAATAATTGAATATGGTTATAAGAATTTGTTGAAAATTGTTGTTAAAAATGTGCTTATTTGTCATAATAATAAAAAAAAGTCCTTCCTTTCATTAAAAAAAAATATTATTTATTTATTTATTTTCTTTTGGTGTGAAATATGGCCCATGAAATGTCATATTCTTGACGTTTCATCAAATTCTCCCTCTTTTAATCAGTCTATTTTTCTTGTTATTCAGTAAAAATATCTTCTAAACATCCTTCAAAGAAAATACATTTATTCAAAAAAATTATATTTACCATTTTAAGAAACTTTGTTGTGTTGCTTCATTGACTGCTATTTTTACATCTCCTATAATAGTTAGACAAATATGGTCCTCACATCTCCTGCTCTGTGTGTGTATGTGTATGTGTGTGTGTGTGTGTGTGTGTGTGTGTGTGTGTGTGTGTGTGTGTGTGTGACATTAATATTAAGCAGACGTCTTGTCGGTGGTAAGCGCTGTGGCTTAATTGGCTTGTGTAGGGGTGTCAGAGTGCTGAAGAGGAGATAATGGAGGCTTCAAGCTGCTGCCAGCGCTGAGCAGGGAGGGGGCTGCCCTTTCTTTCTGTCCCTCTTTCTTTCTCCATCTTTTTGTGAATGGGTTCCACAGCCTCTTCTTATCCATCTCTCATTCATGGAGAGCCAGGCTTTGTCACCAGGGGATGGGAACCCGGGAACCTGGCAGCGACCGCATGACCTTCCAGCACCTCGCTGTTTGTCGTCGCTCCTTTTCCCTACACTATTTTTCTCTTTCATTTTCCACCACTTTTATTTTGCTTTGGCTTCTCTCTATCTTCCTCTCTTTTTCCCGCATGAAAAAAAAAAAGATTTCTCCTCCTAATTTTTAGGAAGACCGAGAGTATGAGGTGTACAAAATGCAGAAGAAGAGAGAAGAAAGAGCAGGATTTATTTATGGAAAAGAGAAACGTGTTTGTTCAGGGAATAAAGCCAGAAGTGAAAAGAGAGAGAGAGCAAGAGCTCGTTGATTGCTTGCAGGAGGAAGTATAAATCTCCTCTATTTTTCCTCCTGTTTTTATTTTCTCAGTTCCCTTTTGTTTTTCTCCTCCCCTTCCTCTTTTTCTGCACTTCCTTCCTCTTTTTCATACACATGTGAATGGCTGTTTATGAGGGAAACAGTTGATCTGGTCTGTATGCAGCAAGTTTGGTGATGTTTTATCTACTTTAAGCATCATATCCTGATAATAGTATAATTAAGAACTGTTAATAGTTATTAAAGTTATTAATCAAGCTTAATCTGATCTTTGTATAGTTATAAAAACAGTAAACAGTTATAAATCAGTTTTATTGTCAGTTGCTTATTTTTCCCTAGGTTTAGTGTCATATCTTTAAAAAAATCCCTTTAATATTACACTTGACATGTCTCGATGAAGCATATTTGAATGTAATTTCAAGAGATTTCAAAGCAGTATTTCTGCTGTTTTCCTGTCTTTTCTTGCACAAAGCTATTGTATGTCTTCAGAATATAGCAAAACAAGTCACATGGCTCAAGTTTATGCTTCTTCTTTCTTTTTTTTTGTAATTTTTACATCTT
Source organism: Sinocyclocheilus anshuiensis (assembly GCF_001515605.1). Classification (NCBI taxonomy): domain Eukaryota; kingdom Metazoa; phylum Chordata; class Actinopteri; order Cypriniformes; family Cyprinidae; genus Sinocyclocheilus; species Sinocyclocheilus anshuiensis. The sequence goes on along the minus strand of NW_015536784.1, from coordinate 578,037 downwards.
AGCCCAAATCCTCCATTATGAAAAAGAGCTTCTTTGACATTTTGCAAAATATCTCCTTTTCTGTTCCATAAAAGTAAAAAAGTCACATAAAATGTTACATAAATCTGTCAAACTACATAGATAAACTCTGCAAAAATAAGTGAATGTTACCATGATTTCATCACGAAAACAACTGATAATTAAACGGTGGATATTTGTAGCATTAAATCAGCATTATATTGTCTTTGTAATGAGCAGTTTGAAGTTTTACAACCTTGAGCACAAAGTTATTAATGTCAAACTAACTGGACAACATTGCATGACCACATACACACGCCTGTTTCTGCTCTCATTCTCTCTGCAGGGAGATTGCCTTCACCAGGCAGTTGCAGCAGCAGTCGCCCAAACTTGCCTACTACTATCTGGGTTTCTACGTCCATTCGTGTCCCAAGATGCGCTATAAGGTACGTTCATCTTTTTCTTGCATTGGTCAAGTGTCACCTAACTGAACTCTTATGTACTGCAATGCCATATTGAACATGCACAGAAAGAAATGAAAGCTTTTGCTTGATGTCATGCTGCATCCACATAGATAGGTGGCAGTATAGAGACCACGACTACTGTAGTTTCATCCAGCAAAATGCATTTTTATCTTGTGCATCTACCTAAAATGGTTTCATAAATCTTCTGGTACCATTCTGAAGTGAAGTTTAAGATAAATTGTGCTGCTTAGTCTTGCACTTTCAAAACTTTTTCCCTAGACTGCACTTTGCTGTATTGTAAAGCAATATGCATCAAAATAAGTCCTTATAAAGGGTGCAACTATCCACTTTCTTAAATAGTTTATATGCATGTATCCTCTCTATCACACTGTTGGGCAAGAGGTAGGCCGCAGTGGTTGAATAATCAACAGGGTGGCTTTCTGTTTTGGAGCTGAAGTAGACACCTGTTAAAGGTGTTAATCGTCTGTCGTCCACCAGCATCACACCTCTCTGCTCGGTTGCCGCTGTGATCTGTTTCTCTCATTACTGCTCCCCAAAGACTCACCCTGGAGCAACCGCAGTGCCACACTTCTGGAAACCTGCCTCCGCCACAGGAAATATCTCTGCCTCCTTCCTTTATTAGACCTGTGAGATGGTAGATACAGTATAGGAGGAGCAGTGTTCAATTTATTTATCGACTATTGTAGTATTTATTATTATTTTGAATTAGCTTTTATTTTTACATTTTTTGTTTTCATTTTAATTTTTGTATATTTTTAAATACTTCTATTCAGCATTTTTAATATAATTTTATTTAATTTTAATACTTATTTCAGTTAGTTGTCAAGGCAACATTTCTAATTTTCGTTTACTTTTTATGAGATTAAGGTTTTTATCTAATATTAATTAGGGCTGTCAAATCGATTAATCATATATATATATTCTTATTTATATATGATTTAAGTTATATATAAATATAAATATATATTACATATTTTTCTTAAATATATACATGTATATAGCTATATAGCTATGCATATCTTAGAATGGCCTACAAGAGGTGTTACACATCAGTTTATCTGGTTCACTTGCGTTTGAGACACCTTCAACTCTAGACGAGCATTAATTTCTATGTAATTCTAATTCATCAGCGCAATCTCAATTTCGCAATCGCATGCCTGCTTTTCAGCCCTTAAGCCTCTTGGTGCGGACAAACCAAGGAAAATGTCGAGGTATGCTTCCAGATTTGGCTTATTGAGTTTCTGACACCGTTAGCTGTTCCTGCAACGTGTTCTGTAGCCTCACACGTGGCTTGTAGATGGTTTTGCGAACAAGGGACTTGGAGCCGTGTTCAAGCTGGGCCGCAGGACTATGGAGGATGACAGTAAAGCAGTCCAGTAGGAACTCTATGTAAGTGCTTGCACAGGTGTGGCCGAGCGAAAAGCGTGTTGGCCGTTGTTTGACTGAGACGAGGGAGATGCTGGGAAACTGAACAGCTGATTCATGTACAATGGACAGAGATTGTGAGAGAGGAGGAGAATGTAAATAAAAGTGACGGACCGGCCTAGAGCTGAAGGCAAGGAAGTGGGAACATATGCATCTGTTGAAGCTATTAGCGGTTGAGGAAGAGGTCAGAGCTACTGTAGTGCATGATGTCACCTGATAGTGTTATCAGAGAGGTAGACGGCTCTCCTCTTTATTTAAACATTCCTCTCTTTAAAGGAATAGTGCACCTAAAAATTATGATGCTGTCATTTACCCATCCATTGCTCTGAAATCTCATTCATGCTTATGTTCAATTCAAAAATGGCTCCTCAAGACATACAGCACCATCTCATCATCATCATCAACAGGCATATTTGAATTTGAGATTTCAGAGCACTATCTCTACTGTTTCTGTCTTTTTCTTGCGCAAAGTTATTGTATGTCTTCATAATATAGCAAACAAATTATATGGATCGTTTTTATGGTCCTTTTTTGTCATTTTTGGAGCTTGACAGCCCCAATTCCCATTATGAAAAAGAGCTTTTTGGGCATTTTTCAAAATATCTTAGATGCAACCACTGATCGATTTTTCACATTGGAGCTCAGCTCAAGTTATTCTATTGCATGTGTTGTTTATCTATCCTTTTATTTGCAATTTACAATTATTCTATGAAACAGGTGCCTTTTCCAGTTAATATGCTAAATTTGATTAAGATTTAAATTTTTTTTTAAAAGTGGTGTTATATCACACAAATAATGTGTATTCTATTGCATTGTGGCACCTTAAGTTAAAGGCACAATATGTAAGATTTTTTTATTAAAATATCCAAAACCACTAGAACAGTGTTATATATTTTGCTGACTGTGTACTTACATTATCCCAAATGTTTCGTAGAATGTTTAAGTCCAGAGAAATAAGCAATTTTAACTAGTGACACGGAGCATGTCTATAGTGTCATTGTGTCGCCTGCAATGACGTCATAACCCTTCGATTTCCGGTTTTGTTTTTTAGAAAACATGGAAACACCAAAGACGCTTTAATATGTTATGCGTTTTATTAGACAGGTGACGACCGCACAGAGTAGCATTATAACAACTTTCACATGTATCTAGTATGATAAAACAGCGCTGCTTTACCCCACATACACACGACCGGAAGGAGCGGAGGCGGTCGACTGTGGCATAATAAAAGCTCTGCTGCTTTCGAGCCGTACGTGTGTCGTGCTCGTTCAGTGGCCTCGTTTCGCTTCGACGGCTTTCAGCCTCACCCTGCTTCATACTACGACGTTAATAAATCATTAGCTCATCCATGAACATGATTTCTGCCCGAGTGCCGTCGGATTGCGTCGGCTGTGGGGGTGAAGACGACAACTCCCATGATTCCACACTCAGTCACGGCGTCATCAAACTACGCCTTTGTTTCTTTGTTTGTTTTGAATACGCGCCTTCTAGCGGCGAAAACTTACATATTGTGCCTTTAACCCTCTGAGAACACTTGGTACCTTCACGATCAAAAGGGACCAAAAAACTTTTTTTTTTTTTTTTCAGGAAAATCTAATGTTTTGTTCAATAATTTTTTTTTAATTATTATTTAGAATTTTGGGGGGAGTTTATGATACTATGCAATATTTATAAAATTTTTATCAGCAATTTTTTACATTACTTTTTTTTTGTATTTCCCATTCATTTCCTATGCCGGTCAGTTTTGATCATGAAGGTACCAAGTGTTACTTTTTATTTTTCCACCCTTTAACATATCCATATATATATTTCTATCATGAGAACTCTCAGAAGATTTTAGCATGGTAATGGATATGACAATGCATATAAAATAACCAGATCTATACAGGTGGAGCTGGGGAAGGTGAAGGGTTTCAGAGGAACTCTGAAAGCGTGCTGCAATGCTCAAGCGAATGCTAATCAGCCATTTAAATGTAAAGCAACAAGCTCATTGGCTACGTATGCAAAATAAACCAATCAGCTTGACAAATTGTTTAATGCTAAGAATATCATCAGTTTCTGTTAAGGACCCATCAGCCTGTCATCTAGAGTTTCATTACAAAACTTTGCATA
>NW_015536784.1:569982-573805 GCF_001515605.1 Sinocyclocheilus anshuiensis | reverse complement strand
TATATATATATATATATATATATATATTTTATTTATATATATATATTTATATATTTATTTTTTTGTTCACATAGCTAATGCGACAAAAGTCACCTAATGTCATCTCATTCCGATGAAGCAAAAAATTTAAAGAATTCAAAATTTTTTGGTCAAAAGTGATAGAAGAGGCCCAGAGGGTTAATAATACATTTATAATGTTCATTATGCCTTCAGAAAGGTAGCAAGGCTGACATTTTAACATAGCTCATATTTCTAAAAATATGTAACCTATATATTCAATAAAACATATAACTATATATATAGGCTGGTAATTTCATTATGGCTTTTTTATTTATGTAATAGTTAATTTCTTTAAAGTATTCTTTAAAAAAATAAGATTTCATTGTGATATATTAATGTATATTTATTTAGGAGCTACACAAATGGCACCTGTTTAGTAGAATGATCCATGGTCTTTAATCACAGCTTTGTTATTGATTGTTTTCATATCAGTGCTGCACTCTATTAGAAACCATGACATAATTTTCCCATCTCAAAACTTTGAGCATCTCTGCAATGCGGCAATGAGTGTAAAGCCACTGGGTATCTTAATTCACTGTTTCTCTGCACTGCAGTATCGTGTTAGTCTACTGAAACGTTCAACCTCAGGCTGTGTCTGCAGTCCTGGAAGTTGTTTGTGCGTCTGTCTTTCTCTCTGTCTCTGTCTTTGTTGGACTCTCTCCGTGGAGCCGGTTTCTGCAGAGCTGTGTGTGTGGAATAGTGAATAGAGCTCGGTTGGAGCCCAGCTCTCGCTCTTCTGTATGGGACAGCTCTCACATCAGAGGATGAGTGCCACTCACCCCTCTCATTCACCTCCTGCCATTCTGCACTGAGAGATTAGTCTGGGGTTAGAAGGTTGTCTGTTTCTCACCTACATCCAGAACCCACCTTTTCAAATCGAGTAGTTCACATAAAAATCGACTCGTGTGATTCCAAATCCAAATGCTGCTTGTTGCACTTTTCAATGCAATTTGCATTAAATGAGAACTGAAGCTTTCAAGCTTCGAAAAGGGCACAAAAGCATCATTAAAGTATCATCTGAACCCATACGATAGCTTTATGTGAGAAACAGAGCAAAAAACACTCAAAATTGTCCTCAATTTCAGATTCTGAACTTTCTGTTCATATGAATCCTGAACACTGCAATCCAATTCATATATATTTTCTTTTGCATGCATTACATCTATTCTGAACCAAACTTCAGCTTATGCGCATGCCTTCTAAAAAGAGATCTAAAAAGAAAGCTAACATGTATGTCAAAAAAGCTTTTTTTTTATTAGCAAATATTCAATATTCAGTCTCATCCACTGATCAGTTCATGAGATATGTCAATTCAATTCAATACAATTCAGATTTATTTGTATAGCGCTTTTCACAATACACATCGTTTCAAAGCAGCTTTATAGAAAATGCATGTGTCTACTTTACAATTTAGAGTGATCTGTTATCAGAGGTGACTGTCCAAGTAATGTCCATTTCAGAAATGAACTGTTCAAGGTAATAGAATAATACAGTTAGCTAGTGTTGTCAAAAGACCCGGTATTTCGGTACCAAGTCGGTACTAAAAAAATGAAAACGTTACGGTACCAGGTTTTTTTAAGTACCGGTGGTACCGAGTACCCGGTCAACCCGGTTCTTGATGCGCTATCCGACAGCTATCCTCTTCCTGTGTTGCCAAGTCCGCAGTTTTCCCACGGAATTGGGCTGCTTTAACACTGTTGCCGTGGGTTGTTTTTCATGTCCGCGGGTTGAAAAACGACCCCATTAACATGATATTTAGCCCCTGGAATGCGAATTTTACCGGGGGAACCCCGCCAAAACATGCGTGTTTTATCCTTGGAACGCGATATTTAACGGGGGACTTCCTCGAAACGCGATTGGGCGGGTTTTGTTGTGAAAACCTGGCAACCTCTTCCATTGCTTTACTGAAGTATATTATATTTTCCTTTTACAGCTGCAGACTGAGGAAGATCCTGAAACACACCAGCAAACCCTAAAACAGACAACAGTTTACAGATGTTTTTCAGTGGCAGCAGAACTGATTAAACTTTTGGGTGAAACTTGTTTACTTTTTTCATACTTTTATTACTTGTGGGAAAACTTGAAACAATTTTAAATAAGTATAAAGAATGGCATTGGTTTTGTACATTTAATTTTTGTTTAACGTTATTAATAAAAATGTTGTTCAATTAGCATGTTTTTGTGTTTTGCTTTGGTACCGAAATTGGTACCGAGAACCGTGGATTTTCACTGGTATTGGTACCGAATACTGAGATTTTGGTACCGTGACAACACTACAGTTAGCTAACATTAATTATTTAATTTTAGGCAGAAAAAATTAGCTCATTAAAGCAAGTAAATAAACATATGCATGTTTGTAAGATGTATAACTTGTGTAAATTTGCATCACAGCACTGCAAGGTATTTTTGAATCCGACTGAGAAAATAGTCTAATTCAAGCGTTTATATGCTTCATTTTTTTTCCTGTTGATCGGATTATTTCAGGTCTACACCACTCCTTTCAATCCGATCGAAATTTTTCATTTAGATCGAGATGCTTACATGAAGGCTTTTGAGTCTGATTGAGCCATCAATCTGAGTATGAAACCGTACATGTAAACGTAGCTTATGAGTTGCGGCTGGATCATTGAATCATTGAATTAAATGACAAACAAATTAATCTGATTCATATATGAATCATTGAATGAACAATGAACCGATTAATTTGCAAGATTCAAAAGAGTGATTTGCCAAGGAAATCTAGGGCAGATTTTCAGTGACTAATGTCAAAATTTTTGATCTGTCTCTTACACAAAGTGATCGTATGACTACAGAAGAGTTGTATAAACTGGTTTTATGATGTTTTTGCATCTTTTTGAAGCTTTAAAGCCCCAGTCACAATTAATTGTAACTGCAAAAGAGCACGGAAAAATCTTTAAATTCTCTTTTTGTATTTTGTGGAAGGGTTTGGAAAGACGTGAGGGAGAGTAAATGATGACAGAATTTTCCTTATTCCTTTAACACAAAGGCATATGGTATTATTGTGACTGTCCCGGAATGTGTTCTTGAAATCCATCTCAGTGTGTTGTTTCAGAATGACCCTGCACCTCTGCTCAGAGCTCAGCACCCGCTGTGTCTTCTCAAAAGCCCCTGAGCTCTCATGCTTGGCACTGCGTAGAGCTCAGTTCCATCGCTTTAGAGCGGCTCCCTACTTTTCAGCCAGGGAACACTGTGTACCTCCTGTGTCTATTGGCAAAGATCTCTCACTGCAGAGTTTACATTATGTGCTGATACTTGTGTATGTGTAAAATTGTTGCGTAAGTGGTATGGGGACAGGCAGATTTATTTAAAGGTCACATATTTTACACCTTTCTGAAGTTTTATTTTAAGTCTTGATGTCCTTAAGAATATATATTTGCGGTATAAGTACCAAAAACCATCTCAATATATTTTTACAGCTCCTCTCTCAGGAGCTCTGCTGAGAACAGGTCGATTTTGGCCTGTCTAATTAATATTCATGAGCCTCTCTTCTGATTGGCCTGTTGTTTTCTGAGTGATGCACGGCCAGGCCAACCACAGGTAACTAGGGTCAGCCGATGTCACAGCACTAGCTGGAGGCAGCAAAACAAAGGGGAAACTGGAGGCGGCCCATTCAAACCAGTGCAGATTTGGCTACATGAGCTTAAAATATCATCTTGTTGTGATGTTGGGTGCCAGAATCGACGTAATACAGCCTCAAATTAGAAATTTGATCGCATATCTGCTGCCACTGCCAGACAAAAAA
>NW_015536784.1:547970-569453 GCF_001515605.1 Sinocyclocheilus anshuiensis | reverse complement strand
TTTTTTAAATGTGATTGTTGGTACATTTTACCAGTTTTTACCATACTTTCAAAACAAAAATTAAAATAGGAAAAATATGCAATATGAAAATAATTGAAGACAAAATGTGTTTTACTGAGAAAAAACAAGATTTGGTTTTAAAAAAGGCCTTTTTTCAAAAGGTACATCTGGAAAAAGGGGGGTCATCTTATAATCAGGGTCGTCTTATATTTGGGCCAATACGGTACATTGTTGTGATTAATTGTGGCTGGAACAATAATGTAGCTGTAAAATTCATGACTAGATAGACATGGGGAGCTTGTCTTTACTATACACATTAGATGTGATCCACCTCATAGTAACAATCCTGTCAGATCGTCCATCCTTTGAGTGAGAGTGTAACGTTACAGGCCGGCCGATCTGGTTTCGTGGTTAAAGTTAACCTTTTCGACATGTTTCCGTGTTGTCGTTGCTCAGCAATAGCATGGACGTGATGTTGTCTGGGGGTTTGGCAAAAGGAGAGTGGGACGGGGGACGGTGGGTATGGTAGTTAAATAGCCCCTAGACCTCAGTTATCGTGAAAAAAGCCAGAAAATTTCAGTTTTGACAATATGGGACCTTTAATGAGCGTTAGGCCTGAAACATACTCTGGACAAGTACATGAATGTAAAAGTTTCACGTGTCGGTGTGTTCCGAAATGTCATAGTTCAGTATATAATGTAATAAATAATACATTCATAACTCTGTCACCTCATTGAGTACTGAGGTTATTATAGGGATAATTCACCCAAAAAATGAAACTTATCATTGTTTACATTTTTTTTTTGGTCAATACAATAAAAGTTACCGGGGTACTGTTATGTTTTGGACCCCATTTACTTTCATTGTTTGGGCAAAAACAGTCTTCAGAATATATTCATTTGTGTTGCACAAAAAAAGAAAAGCGTGTATGAATAAATGATGGTAGAATTTAAATTTTGGGGTGTACAGTACATTTGCATTTGCATACTTAGGTGTGGTTATGTTTCTGTTTTATGTATCTATCGGTCTGTCTGTGTCTAATATATTGACCATTACTTAGATAAACATGCAGCACAGAGATGCAAGATGGTCTACAATTTCACACAATACTGTTCAAAATTTTGGGTTTGGTAATATTTTTTAAAACGTTTTTGAAAGAAACCAAGGCTGCATTTATTTTATAAAAAATACAGTAAAAACAGTGATATTCAAGTTTCAAGTTTATTTTCAGGAATATATGGCCTCTCAGTCCATAGTTCCACAAGATCACAATGACATGGCAGATACTCTTTACATCATTCCATGGTATAAATACAATGTTAATCTCCATGCATACTCACTTGACTCACAAACACAGACATCACCAACAAGAACAAGATCACCTAAATATTTCTTACGCAAATCCACATACAATGAGCAGTCATACAAGAAATGCTTCTCATCTTCCCTCACAGAAATATCTGATGTTAACTGATTCTCTCTGCCACTGGTGTATTACTCCATCTGTCTGTTTCTACAGCTAACATTGTTCAAGTTGTAGCTCTCTTGTACTAACAAAGACTTTAACCCTTGAACATTCCATGTAATTATAGTGAGTTTGATTGGGCCGAGGCCATCATTCTACCTTACATGAGTGTCAGATGTTCTTTCATTATTCAATCCAATTTCAACCACAGACTCAGTGGGAAGAGTGAAAACTCTACCGTCCACAAATAATTTATAAAAACTAAGTGACATCTGTATATTCAGTTGATTTTGATGTAGAGTTTGCATGTAGTTAACCAGCTTTCTCCGTATCTCACACACTCGAGCACTAAAGTCCTCTGACACCTGAATTCGGCCATTTATTCCATCATCTTCATTGTTACTTTGTTCACGCCATTCCCATGTTTTCTGTCGTGCCTTCTGTAGAATATCTTCCTTGTCCTTCCACCTGCTGAAACGGACCAACAACACTGTGAGTGCACTCAATCGGGAGTTCCACATCGCTTTTGGCTCTGCCCAGAATTAAAATATTCAGTAACATGGTCCTGCACCTTCTTCTCACTCTCTTTCCATGTTTCCCGATCTGACTCCAAGGATGCCATAAAAGACAAGGTAATGTATATAATGTTCTGATTTTCCATGCACTCATGCCTTTCCCGAAGTTCAGCGTTTTCATGCTCAAGTCTCTCGACTGTCTCCACACACTTCTCAACGAGTTCTCTTAAATCCATAACTTCCTTTTTGAAGGGATTCAATTTGCGTAAATGTGTGGAATTCTTTTGGTTCTGAACCACCTGTTGCTCCAAACAGTGCTGTCTGTCGTGTTATAATAATAATAATAATAATAATAATTCATTACATTTTATATAGCGCTTTTCTAGGCACTCAAAGCACTTTACATGTATCTCCTCAGGAGGCCATGATGATCAGAGGCCAATGGGCAAATTTGGCCAGGATGCCGAGGTCACACCTCTACTCTTTTCGAAAGACATCCTGGGATTTTTAATGACCACAGAGAGTCAGGACCTCGGTTCAAAGTCTCATCCGAAGGACGGTGCTTGTTGACAGTATAGTGTCCCCGTCACTATACTGGGGCGTTAGGACCCACACAGACCACAGGGTGAGCACCCCCTGCTGGCCTCACTAACACCTCTTCCAGCAGCAACCTAGTTTTCCCAGGAGGTCTCCCATCCAGGTACTGACCAGGCTCAGCCCTGCTTAGCTTCAGTTTGTAACCAGTCTTGGGCTACAGGGTGATACGGCTGCCATGTTATTCTCTCCGGCCTAAATATTGTGTCTGAGATGCCACGCTTGCCTGTCCCGGGGCCGGGATTCTTTTCCACATCGCCCGCTAAGATTAAGAGATGGCCGCAGTCTACCCGCAAGCACCCCACTATGAACGTTAAATGTGGCCGGTTTAAACTTTTCTTTAAACGCTGGCTGGGAATATCGGCCTATTCTCTGCCTCCATTTTTTTAATGGTGATCCCCATGATACCGGAAGTTTATTATAGTTTATTTTTAAACAGTGATACTGTAAATATTATTACAACTTAAAATAACTGTTTTCTTTTAAAATATTTTTTAACATGTAATTTATTCCTGTGATGTAAAGCTGAATTTTCAGCATCATTACTCCAGTCTTCAGTGTCACGTGATCCTTCAGAAATCATTCTAATATGCTGATTTGCTGCTCAAGAAACATTTCTTATTATTATCAATGTTGAAAACAGTTGTGCTGCTTCATATTTTTGTGGAAACCATGATTCTTTTTTTTCAGGATTCTTTGAATATGAAGTTTTAATATACAGTAAATATGATGCATATATTTGAATAAAAAGCATTTATTTAAATTAGAAATATTTTATAACATTATACATTTCCTTACTGTCACTTTTGATAAATTGAATGCATCCTTGCTGAGTAAAAGTATTATTTATTTATTTATTTATTTTTAATGAAACTTGGTGATCCTAAACATTTGAATGGTAATGTACTTTTCATGTTAGTTGTTTTGTTTTTTTAAGATAGAGATACTTCTATTATACAGAATATATTATTTAGTTGTTGTGGAAGAAGGACTGGAGCAGACCATAAACCAAAACAACCAGACAAAATGCCAAGAACTCTAACTGGCTTCCGTTTAAACCTCACTGGTCACAAAGGCAGTGGTTGGAGTCCTTTCGGGAGGCTGTACCCGGTGCCAGCCAGCTCCGTTCCTCTTACTGCAGTCGAGCCAGACCGCCGTCCAGTTCGAGACGTGACTTCCTGGCCCTGCCGGCTCCATTCTGTGCCTGAGCTGCTGATGGCTGTTTGGCCCTCGACTGTGCCCGAGCTTTCAGGCTTCTGAATGTGTCTAATGGGGTGGAATGAGCAGGTCTGTGGGGTTCTGGCGAGAGACGCGTCCCCCCTCCACCCTCCCTACACCTGCCTCCCACTCCATCCACCAGGTGTTTCCCAAAGCTTCCTGTGAATTCCACATCCAGGCCAAAGGAAACAAGCGTCTGAGAACTGCATTGGGGTCGTCTTTGTATGTTTGTGTTTGGGCTGCCGGTCATCTGGAGAGGCTTTTCATTAGTCTTAAGAGCCGCTTGCTGCTAAGTTAATGTCGGAAACCTGAGGAATTTCAGTGGGTTAAATGGCTAATGCTTGCACTGTGCTTAAACCAACCTTTATGCAAATGAGCCACCGTTAAGCATGTTTAAGAATTACTAATATGTACAGCAAATTTAATGTCTTTAAAAGCATGGCAGGTATGTTTTTTACAGCAATGTGTGGAGTTGCTACTTTCAGTGAAAGTCCCTCTAGTGCAGTCAAGAGGGATTGCGCTCATGTTCTCCTACTGTAACATGCTTCTTCGGTTGACTGTAACCTCTCATCTGCTCATCTGGGACAAATGTATTGAATTGAATTGGGCTGACAGAACATGAGTTCATTCTCATGCGTTAGCTTGATGCATGCATTGCAGAATCTGTATTTGTAGCATGCTAAACCAAAATAGACAACATCTGTTCATGTTTTCCATTGTTATATTTAGCTGTGATTCTTAGAAGCATTTTTGTTTTTAATATTTATTGACTTTTGTCAGTGCCTCCCTTTTTTCCCCTTCCCCTGCTTTGCGTGGGGTCTTGTGATGTTGCACAACATTTTATTTATTGTTGTTATCTTTGCATTTTAAGACCAAGCATGTTTCTAAGTGTCTGTTTTAGTTTTCCTTTGAGTTGAAGGGAGTTTCAGTGACATTAAAGATTAGCTTTATTTATAGAATAATTTAGGTTAACTATGTAGTTATTGTTTATTTTAAGGTTTAATTCTTTGATCTCAAACAAAGTTTGGTGATTTAGTTTATTTTGGACCAGAGAAAGTGAAAATGCTGATATACACTAAAGTTCAAAGGCTTGGGGTCTTTTGAACTTTGTTCATCAAAGAATCATCAAAAAAGTATTATGGTTTGCAGCTTGCTGTTTTCAGCATTAATAATCAGAAATGTTTCTTGTGCAGCGAATCAGCATATTAGAATTATTTCTGAAGGATCATGTGACGCTGAAGACTGGAGTAATGATGCTGAAAATTCAGCTTTACATCACAGGAATAAATTACAATTTACATTATATTCAAATAGAAAACGGTTCTTTTGAATCGTAACAATATTTCACAATACTACTGTTTCAATGTATTTTTTTTTAATCCAATAAATGCAGCCTTGATGAGAGGAAGAGACTTCTTTCAAAAACATTAAACATCTTACTGCTCCTAAACTTTTGATTGGTAGTGTGTATTTGTAGTGTCAGGAACAGTGTTTTTAGCGCGCTAAACCACATGACAAGACTTTAACAACAGACTTATTTAGATTTTTCCATTCAAGACATCATAAGTGAAGAAGATGCAAGCACTGCTTTTGAGAATCAGGGTTCCCACTGTTACGAAGAACTGAAAAAGCTGCAATTTCTAGGTCTTGAAAATTTATGTAAATAAAAAAATCTTTAGTTTCGAACATTTTTGTAAAACCTGGAGACTGTACATGTGGCGTTTGGAGTCTCTCCTCATCTAATCTCTACATCTCAATAATAGAGTTCTCGTCCTGTTTACTGTATGTGTTTCTGTATCTCGCTCTCTCTCTGCTCTTGTATAAATCCTCAGGAATGCAGAGGCAGGTGAGAACACGTGCTCGTTTCTTGCTCTTGTCGCCTCAAGTGTTGTACATGATTGCTTTTGCTTGCACACATGGTCACACTTTAGTTTGTGTTTATTTTTGTCAAACCTTTGAATTTGGTCCTGCAAAAAAAACAGAAAAAAGAAAACTTAAATCCAGTGAGCAGCATTTTTGAGTTTGAATGAGTTTGAATTTCTTTTTATTCTGTATGCTTGCAGAACCCAACCCATCTCATTCAACTTTCATCATGTGAACTGACTTCAAACCTTTGCTCTTTTCTTTACCGTCTCTGTGCTCTGAGAACTGCATTGGGGTCGTCTTTGTATGTTTGTGTTTGGGCTGCCGGTCATCTGGAGAGGCCAACCCTCTCTATTCGCCTGATTTTCACCCTTCCCAGAGTCCTCCATTGGCGGCCAACTTGACAGAAGTTGCTTCTGTCATTGTAAATGTAATAAATAAAGAATAATCAATAAACCACACCATCACGCCAGCATGAAGCGCTTAATGAAACGATAGGAAATGAGGGCTTGAAATGAAAGAAAGTGGTCTGAGATACAGATAAACAATTACCACACATTTAGTTTGGCATGTTCTGCCCTTTCTCCTTTTTTTCCCCTCATCAAAGCTCCTTTGAAGCGTGCTCGGTTCTGTAGCGTAATCTCTTTCACTTGTTTTTCTTTCATTAATAAGCTACGGCCCTGTGGAACTGTCAGTTAGCCATTTAAATGCGGTCTGCACTTTCGTTACGTGCTGTTGAGATTGGATTTGTGATTGTGGTGCGTGTCAGGACGGGGAAAAAAAACGAACGTTTCCAGCGTCGGGGTCTCACTGCCCGTCCAAAATCTTTCCCACAGGCTTGTGCAAGTGTGATCTTGTTAGCATAGGACTGAAATGTCAAAATACATGATCTACATGCTAAACCACCAATGTTTTAGCTCCTTTTATTGCACACTTAGCTTGGTCAGCTTGGACAGTTCACCCCAAATATGTGACCCTGGAGCACAAAAGCAGTCTTAAGTCGCTGGGGTATATTTGTAGCAATAGCCAAAAATACATTGTATGGGTCAAAATAATTTTTCTTTAATGCCAAAAATCATTAGGATATTAAGTAAAGATCATGTTCCATGAAGATATTTTGTAAATTTCCTATTGTAAATATAGTAAAACTTAATGTTTGATTAGTAATATGCTTTGCTGAGAACTTCATTTGGACAACTTTAAAGGCGATTTTCTCAGTATTTAGATTTTTTTGCACCCTCAGATTCCAGATTTTCAAATAGTTGTATCTCGGCCAAATATTGTCCTATCCTAACAAACCATACATCAATGGAAAGCTTATTTATTCATCTTTCAGATTATGTATAAATATCAGTTTCGACCATTGACCCTTATGACTGGTTTTGTGGTCCAGGGTCACATATGTTGTTATTTTTGCTTGGAGGGTCTTAAACAGATCCAAAAAGCAGGTTTGGAAGAGTGTGAGGCTGATGACCATTCTCATTTTTAGGTGAAGCGTTCCTGTAATTCTGCACTAATTTGGCTGAATGTGTCTTTAAAATGGCTGTTCATGAACTCTTCGCTCTATTACAGTCGTGCCCTGCTCACCGATTCACCCTGAGTATCCTTTTTTATATCTCTCACTTCTTCAGTAACGCTTACGAGTCCAGCACCCTCTCTATTCGCCTGATTTTCACCCTTCCCAGAGTCCTCCATTGGCGGCCAACTTGACAGAAGTTGCTTTTTGATTTGGTTCAACTCAGACCACCAACAGCGAGGCATATGAGGGGAACAGTTTGTTTGAATTGGGGTTTGTTTCTTCTCTTTTCTCTCTCCCTTCTGTACGGTGTAAGTTTTGACATCGGTTGAAGCCAGCACGAGGGTCTTGTTCCAATTACTAAAAAAAACTCATCTAGCAAACTCTTTCTGTCTGTGTTGATCTTTGTGGTGGTGCACTATTTTACTCTCTAGCTGATCTGTTTTAAATGTTTAGCAAATGTGTAACACTTCTGTTAAAAGTCTGGGTTCAGTACCTCTTTTTGAAATAAATGTACTCTTTGTTCAGCAAGGATGCATCAAACTGACATTCATAATGTTACAAAAGACTTCTGTTTCAAATAAATGCTGTTCTTTTGAACTTTCTATTCGTCAAAGAATCCTGAAAGAATCCATGTAATGTTTTTCAGAAAAGTGTGAAGCAGCACGCAACTCTTTTCAGTATTTATAATAATCAGAACTCTTATTTTTTTTTTTTTTTTTTTGATTAAATAAATGCAGTCTTGGTGATTTTTTGATACTTTACACTGCCAAGTTTGTCCTACTAGACTAGGGATGAACCGAGATGTTCGACTAGTTTAGTCCTGAGTTACTGAAAGTTTTGTCATGCACCTCAGAAAGTCTAAAGAAGTTCATAGTGAACGTGTAGCATGTTTGATTTCCCTTAAGGCTTTGTAAACAAATACTGCACAAGGGTAGAATGACAAGAATAATATTATTTTAGTTACTAAAATATTTACAAGTGTTTAATATATTTCCCTTTTTGGTTTTAGCTCACTTTGACAGTGTTTTTTCTTATAGACTCCAGCCAACCTGAATATTATTTTATAGTAATATAAAACCAGGGTGCTATGCGTTGCAGTGCACAATAAGCCTTGTTTACGCTTTGGTTGGGAGTGTGTGTGACATGAATTCAACAGTAGCCGCTCTTTGTGCGGTTTGTTGGTCGATGAGACGGTTGAGAGTTCACATAATGCATTACTGCACTGGAAAGACTTTAAAATGCACATTGCATTTGCTAAAATTGACTTACTTGGTTTGAAATTTTAAGTGCACAGTGATTGTGTTTTCTCAGATAATTGCAACAAGCCTAATTGCAGATATATTGTGCATCCATAAATAACCCACAACCCATATTCGTTTAGTGTGTTGACACCGTGTGTTAATAGAGGCGGCGTGTTTCATGTGTTTACATTGAGGCCCTGGTTCAGCGCACTTACCTCTGCTCCCCCATCAGCAGACCTCCGGGGTCAGAGTTGAGAGGTCGGGTCAGACGATTTAGTCTCGGCAGTGAAAGAGAGAAGCGATAGATGGTGGGGGTGGGGGTTCGGTGAGGGAGGTGTGAAGGTCACAGGGCTGGAAAATGAGAGTTTAGATCTGATGTCAGGGTGAAAATAGCCAGAGCGGCCCAGCTGCCAGCGCAGTGTGTTTGCTTTGCCATTAACTCGCCCTCGGTTTATTTTCAGAGTCTTGGATTCAGCCACTTTGTCTGGGGTGACAGGGCCTCCAGCCCTATAACATATAGCACACTTTGATATATAGAGCATGAAACAGAGCGAACAAAACTTAGACTATCTTCTGGTTTTTTTCCCCCTGTAGGAGCATTGAAATGAAACATGGGAGTCTTGTTTTGTACTTAATGTGATTTGTATAAAGCATGTTAAATTTTTCACTTTTTTTTTTTTTTTTTTTCAAAAGTTTGGGGTCAGTAAGATTTATTTTTTTTTTTAAGAAATTTACTTATTAATTCAGGATCCTTTAAATTGATCAAACGTGACATTTATAATGCTACAAAAAATTATGTTTTTATAAATGCTGTTCTTTTGAACTTTGCATTAAAAAATATTAAGAAAAACATGAAGCAGCACGACTGTTTTTAACACTGATAATAATCAGAAATGTTTCTTGAGCAGCAAATCAGCATATTAGAATGATTTCTGAATGATCATTTGACACTGAAGACTGGAGTTATGATGCTGAAAATTCAGCTTTGATCACAGGAATAAATTACATTGTAAAATATATTCAAATAGAAAACAGCTATTTTAAATTGTAATAATATTTTACAAAATTACTGTATTTTATTTTGTTTATTATTATTTTATTGTGTCCAAATAAATGCAAGCGGTGTATGGCCATAAGCAACTTCTTTCAAATAAATGTAAAACTTTTACCAATCCCAAACATTTTAAGTTTTGCACAAACAAACACATCAAATTTTCTCCAGATTTTTTTTTAAGTGGTTTTGTGTTATAATAGATCATTGGATTTAAAACTTTTTTCAGTAATATTACAATTAGGTTCATTAGTTAGCGTTAATTAATGCATTAACTAATGTTAACTAACATTAATCTTTGTTAATGTATTTATGTAATTAAAAAAAAGTGTAACAAAAACTGTTTATTGTTAGTTCATGTTAGCTCAGGTTCATTAATTGATATTAACAGATACAACTTTGGATTTTAATAATGTATTGGTATGTGTTGAATGTTAAAGGGGTGGTTCATTGTTTTTTTTCTAGGCTTGATTGTGTTTATGGGGAGCAGTCTAACGTGTTAATGCTTAGTTTTTTAAGAAACGCATTCTTTTTCACATAATTTACCTTTATTACACACCGCTCTGGCCCTTCTCCTATTAATGCACTGATCATTTCCTTCTTTTATGAAGCCCCTCCCTCAGAAATAGGCGATGGGCTCTGATTGGTTAGCTAGCCCAGTGTGTTGTGATTGGCTAAACTGCCTCTAGCGCACCTAAACGACCCGCCCCTCACCTCTGCGGCATGTGCAGGGTTGTATTGTAAACAAAGGCGTTGTTAATATCGCTTATCAGTTTGAGCCCGATTGAGAAGCAGAGGATATTATTGAAGAGGATCACGCAGAACCTGTGCAAGCACGGCTTTTAATGGTAGGCCTATGTTTTTTGTTTGTTGTTGTCTCATACTTTTAGATACGCTGCTATTTGTAAATGCTACTGCTTATGTTAGTTTTTAATAAACGGTTTTATCCTGATTAAAGCTTTAATACAGTACGGCAACTGCACGCGCGTCCATGTTTAACGCTTCTCATAGCTATGTGAAAATAAGTGTATAATTGGTACAGTTCATTGTTATAGCTGAGCTGAATGAGAGAGAGACAGAGAGAGGGAGAGAGAGATGCAGAGCGTGTGCAGAGCAGGGTGACGCGAGGAACAGTATTAAGAACCTCTGCTTTAGAACATTGATTGCACTAACTAACGTTAAAAAAGTGAAATTGCAATGAACCACCCCTTTAACTAATGTTAACAAATGGAACCTTATTGTAAAGTATTATCCTTTTTTTTCATACAAACAATATTCAAAATGTTTTTATCACCAAAATCCTGTTCGTAAACTGTCTTGCAAAGTAGTTTTATTTTATTTATTTATTTTTTTTGGTAGTTAAAAACGTGGCACAAATGTGGTGCTAATTTCCATACAAGCTTTATTTTTGGGCGTTCATCTAATTAGCCAGATCAGATATGTCTGGAGTGAAAAGCACTTAAGGAAGGTGAGTGTTAAGGCTGTAAGACCGCAGCACTTAAGCCACCCACCAATAAACGACAGGAAAGATAGAGAGATAAAACGAGGCTCGGGAGGCTGCGCCTGTAAAACGCTGCCCTGCTGAAACGTGATCCTGTAAAAATATTTTCCCATCATTAAGCTGTCATCCACGAACCCCTGATACACAGCCCGGCCAGGCACTACAAGTGAGTGTGTATTTGTGTGTGTATGTCTGAGGAGGCATTAGTTAGCAGTCGGGACACTGTGTTTATTTGAATTCTGTCCCATGGTAATGTGTCGAGTGAGGCGAAACGACTCGCCCAACTCTGTGTGTTTAAACTGCAGGTTTGTGTAAATATCTGAATTTTGAATGCGGTTTGATGCTCTCCTGAGGACCACTGTGTGGTACTTTGTATGCATGCCATAGTTTAGTATGTAAGGAGAGGGAGGGATCTTTATTTACACACGTCTGTCAGAGAGCACCTCTCCTCTGCTCATTTACAAAGCCCTGTCCGACCGCTGTTTGTGTGAGAGTGTGTTTACACGTGTCATTCAGCAAGGTCTCCCCTGATGTCAGCTCTAACAGGGCGGTCTTGCCATCTGTGCGGCGTTCGTGAATGCCAGAGAAAGTGACTAGAGGGTTAGTTTGAGGAAAAATAAAAGGGTTTTCTTTGTATAGACATGCACTCGCTGTTTAACTGACCTATAGGGCAGCATCGGGTCTTAGCCCAGGTCAGCCCTCCCTTTTTTTAGTGCTAGACAGATCTTACAACCTAAATCAATAGATGATATTTTTGTAGTCCAGCCTGAAAGTTAGCATCACCCTGGTTCCCTTGACAAAAAGCCAGTCGGTGTTTCCATTGGCTTTTGAATTATTGCAGAAAATACGTTGTGTGACCAACTAACGTTTATGATTCCTACAAGTTTTGTTAATCAAGATAATCTTCACGAATTGTGACAGTCACATGACTTAAATGTCAGCTTCCAATAACTCTTTGATGTTTATTTATAATCGACAAGTTGTAAAGTTTGAGTTAGAATAGTTTGCAGGAGCATGAGGCTGTGAAAAAGGACTACACTTTAAAAAATAGGCATAAATAATTTTGGCAGCAATGCCATTTTGGGTTCCACAAAGAATCTTTCAGTGAATGGTTCTTAAAAGGATCATTTTTGGTTGGAGTTAAGAACATTTGAATAATCTGAAGAACCTTTTTCCACTTTACAAAGAACCTTTTGGTCCAATGGAAATGGAAATTTGGTTTCATGGATGTTAAAGATTCTTCATGGAACCATAGATGCCAACAAGGAACATTTATTTTTAAACGTGTAGTGAGTTGAGGAGTTTTCCTGTTTATTGTGATCCGTAGTCCCATTTAGCCACTCGTCTGCCTTTTTCAAGACACATAAAAGCTTAAAAATCACAAGTAGGGAAATACTGATGTATTTTATGTCGTTGAATGAAATGTGAAAATATCTTGAGCTTGTATTTACCATAGACCTTGTTTTGGACGTTTAACCAAAAGCACATTCAAAAGGCAATGGAAACGGCGCAAAAATGCAAACTCGTTTCCGGGTTTTAGGACTCATTTTTGCAGCACTATACTCTCTAGTGGTAAATATTAACACTTGGCATGGTTTTATTGCACGGATATTTGAAAGCAACTCTATCGCCCCCTTTGGCTGTAATGCAAAACCACAGGTCTGTGTTTGCATACTTGCGTAGAGCATGTTTCTGGCCACAGCATTCAACACCTGATCTGAATCCCGCCTCTTTAGCACTTTGTGCCTCTATTTCATCTGTACTCGTCAATTGTGTGTGTAATCTGCAATTTAAACAATAGGCACAGCATGGCAACTGTGTTTGCTCTTTGTGTGCGTCTCAAAGCCAAGGTAAGATAGCAGTGGAGGAAAGCAAGTGTGCACTTGTGTTTGTCAAAGCACAGACCTGTCCTTGTTCCTGCGTGTGTTTGCCGTTTTGTCAGAAGGGATAGGCCAGGCATTGTTCAGGACTCAATGGAGCAGGAGGGAATGTGGACAGCATGGTAAATGTTTAGACAGGTTGCAGTTGGAATTCATGACTGCAGTGCGCACAATTCTATCTTTTACTATGTGTGCCACTGTTACTGTTGCACATACTCAGGGTTAAAGGTTTGTTCAGACACCTTTTGCATGGTCTACATTTTCTTCAGAAAGTCTAAATATCTAGTTTCTCTCATTGAGTCTTCTCAGCCTGTAAGTGCCTATGAATACTTCTAAAAAATGAAATGGACCTCTACAGAGGAAATAGGCCCCAGATGTGCATGAAATCATAGTTAATGGTGAAAAACTGACATCCTGCCGCTATTTAGACCCCTTTGGCTCGCAGTGGGAGGGTTTGGGTTCCCTTCGAGGCCCACGATGGCCTTTAGGACCCAGTTTGTGGTTCTGATCTGGATTTGAGGGTTCAGCTGCATCTTGTAAGTGACAGTGACAAATTCCACAGATTTAGAAAAGAACAGCTAATTGTTCTACAATTACAAAACTTGCAAGAAAATCCATGACCTCAATAATAAATCCTTACATTTTTTGGTTTGATTAGAATTCAAAGTTTGAGATGATAACATTAATGAACTTAAAGCATTTAATGACTTTTATGATGTGTAAACCATTTTTGTGTTGTTTTCTGTAGGTCAATGTTGACATTGCTCTCCCAGATCAGCTTGTGTAGACATCTTCACTCCCCACAGCGAGAGTTGAGGTGTTGACTTTCACAGATTAGATTCCTAGCTAGCAGTGAAGCTGAGGATTTATGCCCCTGATTAATTGCTCTTCTAATAAATCTCAGGTATGGACCCCGCGGCGTGCCCCAGCCGGAGGGGCGGAGGTTTTTAGAGCAAGTGAAAATGAAGCAAATGCCTTTTTTTTCGTCAGGACTTTACCTCCCTCTCATATAAAAACACCGATATTATATTGCAGTTAGTGTTTTCAGTTTATGTAATATCTTTTGAGCATTTAACCTGTACAGTTTTCAGTATTAACCTGAGGATAAAAAATGCACAAATAGTCGATAATTATTTTAATGTTTTCTGGCCATATTTCAAATCCATCCTTTTTGGTTTTAGGTTAGTTTGAGTGTCTTTATTTTTCTTTTCTTTCTTTTCACATTTTCACATTTTTGTATGTGTTTTAAAGTTATTATTTTTGTTCGTTTGGAGCTTTACTCTGAATGCTGTTGAATACAAACTAGACTTTCAAAATGTTTTATAAAGCCTACATTCAAGATTTGTCTTGACGGACGTTCCTTTCCTAGTTGGAACATTACACTTTTTTGCAGATACATTCATTTTTTTTTTTTTTTTTTTTAATTTAAATTAAAATGATAAATTCTGCATCCTTTTTGCTTCCTCAATTCAAATTCAAATAAAAATTAGGGGTCACACTTTAGAGGACCAATTCTCACTGTTAACTAACTATTAACTATAACTTTTGCCTCAATAAACTCCTAATTTGCTGCTTATTAATAGTTAGTAAGGTAGCTGTTAAGTTTAGGTTTGGGTAGGATTAAGGGATCTAGAATATGGTCATGGAATAAAGCATTAATATGTGCTTTATAAGTACTAATAAACAGCCAATATGCTAGTAGTATGCATGCTAATAAGCAGCTAGTTAATAGTGAGAATTGGTTCCTAAACTAGTGTTACCAATTTAGGAATTCAATTGGAATATATAATAGCATCTCTTGAGCAATTAATTAGGCCTTCTCAGTAAAATAAACAAAGGGTACGGTACACAGATATTTTGGGCAATAATACAGTGATAATTATTTTTATGTTATGAGTTATGAGTATATGTGGGAAAACAGTAATCTGTTTCTAATTTAAACCTAATTTGACTATTGCAGAGAATTAGAAAAAATGTGAAATTGGAGTCATTGATATAAATCATGCATCGCTAAATTAAACCAAAACATACCTGCATATCCATGTTTCTTCTTTAGCTTGATTGGTTTTTATCTAATCCAGTCGTCCATGACGTTGCATCTGTCCTAGCCACATCCATGTGTATGTTTTTGGAGCTTTCTGATTTATTATTGTGTATTTTCTTTAAACAGCTATTCATGCAATATGATGAAAGGTGCTTCTCAAACAGTTCTTATTCTCTTTTCTTTATCCTCTGTATTCCTCACTATGGTGATGTCAGTGAGCCTTAGTGAGTGCGGGCCGTCTGTCAACATTACCTTCATTGTCGTGTGAAAGCAGGTTGGCAGGAGGACTTGAAGATGGATGGCACTGTGTTCGTCGTGCCATTCTTTTAGTGAGAAATGCAGACAGAAACACACGGATTGGACTGGTTTCAATTAGTTTTTTCAGCCGTCAAAGCTCACTTCATTTCCCCCCTCTCTGCTCTTATGAACTGATGTTGGATCAGAGTTTGTACCCTCAGACTCTTAACCACATCCTGCCTCAGCAGAAGACAAAAGTGGCTTTAGATCAGCTGGAAAGAGTGGGACAGTGAGCATGTCGTTTCTTGCTGCTTTTTCCCCCCTGCTATCACATCCTCCTCTGATAGCAGTGTGCTGAGCTAGCGGAACTGATGGATTTATGGATGCGAAGGGAAAAAAACATGGTTAGATTTTGCTCGTTTGGCTTTTTTCGTTGTTTTTTTTAGTCTTCAGCATCCCATGATACCCTCTGCTATCATTTTAGATACGGGCGTCAGCTAGATCAGGTTACCAGGAGATAGCAAGAATGGATTTACAAAAGATTTGAAAACGCAATGATTTTCTTGACGTTCAGTTCTGTTAGTGGTTTATGGAACATCTGAATTGTTCCACAGATGCGGACAGAATACCTTAATAAAATATGCAATAAAAGCATGAGAGGTGTTGTCATGATGATGAGCACACGTTTTATTTTCTCTCAGCTGTACATGTGAATCAGCACTCAAAGAGGGTTTTTTTTTTCAGCAAGTCTGCATATTAGAATGATTTCTGAAGGATCATGTGACACTGAAGACTGGAGTAATGATGCTGAAAATTCAGCTTTCTGTCACAGGAATAAATTACATTTCAAAATATATTATAATAGAAGACAGATATTTTACCTTGTAATAATATTTTGCAATATTACTATTTTTACTGTATTTTTGATCAAATAAATGCAGCCTTGGTGAGCAGAAGAGACATCTTTCAAAAGCATTCAAAAAATCTTACCAACTCCAAACTTTGGAACAGTAGCGGATATTCTGCAAAAATAAGCATCATAAAAGCATCATAAACATAGTCCATATGAGTTTTGCACTGACATCCTCTCTAGTTCCCATAGGCATGTTGGTGAGTGATGTGAACTATTTTTGCATTACTGAAATTTTATTGCTCCGGTTCTCATTCATTGTAATTGTAAGGAAAAGAGTGACAGAATCTCATGACAAAATTTTAACATTTATGAACTATTCCTTTAATAGACATCTCAAACAAAGTTGCTAGACGCATTAAATGCGAACTTGAAATCTGACACATAATCATTTAATTTCTGAAAAATCCCATCCCTAATTTTAAAAGCGAGGAGCTGGTTAAACTTTGAAATGGTGATCTTTAGAGCAAGCACTTGCGTGCAAACAGCAAATCTTAGAGAGCGATTTAGGAACAGGCTATGAGGAGAGAAGGCCTTTGGTGCGGCGGTGAGCTCAGCCTCGAGACATGTGTCCAACAGAGCTGTCAGGGAAGTGGAACGGACGCAGAGATAATGACCAGCCAGACTCCATCTCTCTCTCATCTTAACTCTTTGACAACCTTTATCCAAGTGTCTTCTGCATAAACCGTTCTGACTCCCCCGAGATCACAGGCTTCTGTAAGTATGTGCTAACTACAGTGTTTCCTGCACTGCGTTCCTACGGTAAAAGAAATATTTTTTCCAGAAATGTGAGCTCAAGTTATGAGGTATCGCATGTATCATGAAACAAAGCCGTGACGTGACTTTCTATTGCATGTTACGTGTCTCTATTGTCTTTACTAGTTGCACTCAAAAACAAACATATGGTGTGAGCAGTGTAGACCGTTTCAGACTACAGTGATTCTTATGAGGTAATTCTGTTATTATGAGGTAATTTTTATATATACAGTGGGTACGGAAAGTATTCAGACCCCCTTAAATTTTTCACTCTTTGTTATATTGCAGCCATTTGCTAAAATCATTTAAGTTAATTTTTTTTCCTCATTAATGTACACACAGCACCCCATATTGACAGAAAAACATATATATATATATATATATATATATATATATATATATATTTCTTTCTCTTTTTCTTTCTTTTTTTGATGCTTTTATTTAATTAGCTGATGATGAAGAACAAATAATCAACACTTTTGGTCTGTTTCTCTTGTTTTAAGTTTGGCTTACTGAATGTATCATCTGTTTGTTCTGGTTACTTCCTGGTTTCCCCAATAATGGAAGTTGCATCTTTGCAAAATCTCTTTACAGGCTCTTGCATGTACCAGCAGCCAAGATTCCTTTCCAGAGCATGATCGCAAGCTGCACATTTAAGGGCTGTGGAGTGTGACGTTTAACTTAAGCATATCCGAATATCTGTAGCACATCCTTCACTTTAAAGGGGTCATATTCTGCACTTTTGTAGCATTTTAGTCCTTCCCCTGAAGTCCATTGTAACGTTTCTTGTCCGCTGTAAAGTTTCTTGCACCAGAACAGTTGTGATTAGCATTAGACTGTTTTTGCTACTGTACCTTTAAGAATTTTCAATAAAAGACCATTACGATTGACTAACCTCCGCAAACCCCCCCCCCGTTTTTCATTTTGTACTCATGTAGAATTACTATTCTTGTTTGTGTGTGTGTGTTATAATTCCATGCTGTTTTATGAATGTTTGTATTATGCATTAGTGGAGCTTGCTTTATTCTCTTTTCTTTAATTTTGTACACATGCACACACATCAGTCAGCAGGCTCAAAAATTCAGATTCTCTTGCATTGTTCAGTGAGGCCTTCAAATCCAATGACCCTCGCTTGCTTGTCATCGGTCTGCTCTGAATAAGTCACCGCACTCTTTAGGGCTCTCCATATAGTCCACTGATGACAGAGTGATGAACACGAGTGTGAAAACCTTTCCCTCATGAGTACTCACCCAACATATCGCCGCCCCACAAAATGCCTTTTATTTACACGTTCCACAGGGTCCCTCGTTCCCATGTTGTCCGTCTTGTAAAAACAGGACACATAGTTTCCACTGCAGGATAATGACAGACGAATCCTGTCAGTAATGGTGGGACTTTAACAAAGCTGTTTCTCGTTTGACCAAATGCTGAACTAAACCCTCATAATCTGTGCAGGCTTTAGCATGCGGGTGCGTGTCCGTACGTGCAGCGTGTCACTGAACTTTTGCCTTCGCCAGAAATGGCTCAACTGTGTTTGAAGTGATGCAGGGATCTGCGCTGAGGCGTTTGCTTGTTTACATTGGTGGTCACAATGGTCTGTGTGTGATTTGTTTGGCTCTGTATGACTATCAGCAGTCCCCTAAAACACACGCAACTCAATGTGCTTTTCCCCTCTTTTTTTCTTCTGGTTTTACAGCAAATATACAGCATTTGACATACCAGGACACTGACCAAGCACTTCCACTTGTTTTTGCATTTATAGGGTCAGTACCGGCCTTCAGACCTCCTGTGCCCTGAAACCTACACTTGGGTGTCCATCGAGAGATGCATCCCCCGCCTTGAGATCTCTGCCTACTCTCGTCTCAGTGAGAACGCCCAGGGTGGTGAGCCTTCAATCATTTTAAAACCCATGACCAAGCAAATACACTGACATGGTGCATCTCACAAGAAAATGTCCAAGTCACTTTTCGAAACCCAGATTATTTTGCATAAAATATTTTTTTTGTTGTTTTGTTAATATTACGGGGAAAAAAAGAAAAAAAAAAGCTTTTATTAACATTTTTGCTGGTTTTGCATTTTTAATGACAGTTAAGCACATTTTAGATTATTTTGCATAAAATATTTTTTTTGTTGTTTTGTTAATATTACGGGGAAAAAAAGAAAAAAAAAAAGCTTTTATTAACATTTTTGCTGGTTTTGCATTTTTAATGACAGTTAAGCACATTTTCTCACCTAACTGTCATAACTGTGATTCATCCATTGCTTTACTTTTGAATTTCTCTTTACTCGTTTGTTTTAACATCATTGATTTACAGTGATTTTATTAAAAACTGCATACAGGCAATCCAATAAATACCAACATGTATTGTTTATTTATATTTATGTAAATGTATATTTTTTTATCATGGTAAGAGTTTTAAATAATAAAATGTATTATTGTTATTATTACTATTATTATTAATAATAATAATAACAATGTTTTATTATTAATTATTATTAATAAAAAAGAATATTTTTTTTTATGTTTAATAATAATTAATAATTTACATTTGTTTGGAGGGGATGAAATTTCAGCCTAAGTTTTTGAAACTGAGGTTCATCCACTAGCTCACATTTTCTATTGCGCATGTTCAAAAAGATCCTGTAGTTGAACCTGTAAATACTCAAAGACATTGGCAGCTCTTCTCTTTTCCAGAGCCAATCTGACAGGACAAAGTTGTAGGTTCAGCCAACCTTTTCCAGAGCCAATCTGCCAATCCAAAGTTGTAGGTTCAGCCAACCTTCGCCTAACACAGCTGACTGGACTTATCAAATGCAGTCTGTTTAGTGTCAAAATTACAGCAGGTTATTGGACTCCGGGGTAGGGATGCACGATTCTTGCTGAAATGTGAATCATGATTTTTCTCCATGGGAACTGAGATCACGATTCTCTCGCACGATTCTCATTTTTTTCAACCAAAACATTTATTGCATTCAAGTAAAAAAAAAAAAAAAAAGAGCTGTCTACACAGGACTTACAGTTATAATAAAGTGCTGGACTTAAAAGTAACAAAGAATAGTCTCTTTTAAAAATAGTCTTTTTGTTTAAGACCCCTTAAAATGAACAAAATTGTAACCCATTAGGTCATGTAGGGGTAACTACAGGCTGGAGCAGTGGGCATGGCGAAAGACTAGGGTGTGGCAAAATATAGGGGGCGTGGATAAAGGTCTTTCTTATTGGTTAGGGGTTAGTTTCTGTTGTAGCATTCACCTTTCAGTACGCCACCTTTTGCCACGCCCATTACTCCGACCTGCAGCTACCCGTCTCCATTAGGTGAAAGCTGTCAGTCAGTGCAGTTACATTGTTACACCAACAGGTGGCGGAATAGGACTGTCATCATTAAACCGTTCATTCAATGAATACACTTAAAATGCAGATTCATTCATGTATCAAACAGGGTGTTGAAATTAATTTAACTTTGAGCGCCACTTTACAAGCTTCAATCGACCAGCAGCACATCACCTTAGAAACGCTGAAGCTATTTCACTTCATAGAGATCTTGCACTGATTCAGTGCACTTTTTTCACTAATATATGACTTGACCTGAAGAAGGACAGATGCAGGTAATCGCACACACTCAATTGCATGCAAGTGAATCACCGTCATTTAGAAATGAGACCGCATTTATGTTTGAATCCAGATCATGCTTTTTTTCCCCCGAATGAATCGTGCAGCCCTAACTCTGGGTCTGAATGAGTGAAATCACTTTACTATCAGACTTACTAATCAGTTTGACACATCGGTGGAGTGTCAACTGTAAAATCAATATGTAACAGCAGTTCCCATGACTGTAATTACGCAATATACGTCATTGTGTCAGCTTAATAACGGTAGCCACTCGGCAAACTTGCTCCTTGGATGCCATTTCGTTGGAGCTCAATTTGTAAACCATCAACTGTGTTTATAGATCTCAGTTCTGTGAACAAAAGGAGGGGTGCATTGGTCCTGTGAAACGTGTGTTGAAATAACAGGACTGGATCCAGGCATGGAGAGCGTCCAGAATTCTGGAGCGGCAGTCAAGCGGGGTCAATGCTGTGGTCACGGCCCAGAACTGTGGGCTTGATGACGATGATAATAATAATAAATATAATAATGTCAGTACCGACAAGCAGACGCCATGCCTGGACCAAAGAGGGCGGGAGAGGCGCTGATGAATAAAAGAGCGCTTATGCTCTTCTTCTTTTTCTCTGATTTTTCATTTTTGTACACTATAGGAGTCAAAAGTTCAGACACACCTTCTCAGTGTTTATTATTACTGTTTTTCACATTTTAGAATAATAGTAAAGTCATGGAAACTATGTAATAACACAAATGGAAGTATGAAATGATGTAGCGACCAAAATAATACTTCATATTTGAACTACACTTTGGCATTTCATCAGCCAACTTCATGAAAATGCTTCCCGGGATGCTTTTAAAACCATATTGAAAGAGTAACATGTATGCTGGACATTTTTTGATGGTGTTTCTTTCATGATCTGCTCCAACTCCAACATCCACTTAAAATATAGGTTTATATAGGTTTAAGAATGATTTGTAAACTATCAAAGGTGATCATTTGCTTTAATATTATTGAATTACAGTATTTTTTTAAAGACAGCATACAGGCCAACAAATACCAACATGCATTGTTTATTTATATTTATTTA
>NW_015536784.1:525793-547415 GCF_001515605.1 Sinocyclocheilus anshuiensis | reverse complement strand
AATAATAGGAATTGTGCTTAATTCCTAGTTAATTTTAGTTCAGCATTTGGTCAAATGAGAAAGTATTATTGTTGTTGTTATTAATTTTATATATGTTATAAATAAATTTTATATCTATTCTAAGCCTAAAATTGGATTTGTGTTCTATAAGTGAAATATAATGTTTTTTTTCTTTTCAATTTCACACTGCAGATACTCAGACGTTTGCAGTTCTTCCCTTATATTATTCCATTGATGTCTCCAACATCCATTTGAAATATAGTTTTTTACAAAAATGTGAACATATGACCAATCTAAAGATTTTTAATATCACAAAGCACAATTTCAGTTGTGTCCAAATTTTTTGTTTGGTAGTATGTCTAGATATCTGTCTAGATTTTACTTTTTTATAGTGTTTAATCAAAATGTTTTGATCATGAAAAGTTGGCGTTACATACCACAATGGAGTCAGAGAGATTGAAAAGTACGAGGGAAAAGCAATGCCGGTGCAGAGGCAGAGCAGTTTAATACATTTCATGATAGATTACTAAGGTATTTTTTACTTGAATAGTAAATAGGTTAAGTAAGACTTGACATATGTTTAGTGCCTCATGATCAAGTCTATAAAACTCGGTAAAGATTTTCTCAGAATCTCAGAAACAGCCGCCATTCACAAAGCTCTACTCATTCCCCACCTGTGTTCATGTGACATGTTTGTTTGTGAAATATTTTGCCTAATTTGATTATTCAGCTATCAATAAAAGTGTAGTTCTTGCAGCACAATTCATTTGAATACATTTAAATCAGTTACACAAAATTCCTCAGATTTTCCCCAAATAAAATTTGTGTAAAAATACCATCTAGGTCTGCTTATGACAAACAGTGCGTGTCCGACTTGAAGCACAGAAAAGACTTTGCTGGTGTGCTTCTATGCAGTGCTTATGTAATCGGAGAGGCTGATGGAGTCTCTGTTGTGTGTGTTACCCAGTTAAATCAGGACGTGCCACTCCAGCCCACAGCAGAGGTGTAGGGGTGTTTGTGCTCTCCTGACTTCAGATGTTGTCTCTGCACAAAGATCTGTTTTTCACTATTTAAAGAACAGGATTTATAGAGGCATTTCTGTTATTCTCTCAACATTGTGAGTTCATATTTGGTACTGAAAGTGAAAAGTGAAAGTGATGTCATGTGGCCAAGTCTGGTGACCCATACTCGGAATTAGTGCTCTGCATTTATCCCATCCAAAGTGCACACACACACAGCAGTGAACACACACACACCGTGAACACACACCCGGAGCAGTGGGCAGCCTTTTTTTTTCTGCGGCGCCCGGGGAGCAGTTGGGGGTTCGGTGCCTTGCTCAAGGGCACCTCAGTCGTGGTATTGAAGGTGGGAGAGAGCGCTGTACATTCACTCCCCCCACCTACACTCCCTGCCGGTACGAGACTCGAACCCGCAACCTTTGGGTTACGAGTCTGACTCTCTAACCATTAGGCCACGACTTCCCCTGGATGATACAGACAGAGACTGAAGGGAACATTGCTTTTGGGATGCCCCAGACACGTCCACCCCGGACAGACCACCCCGGAGACCTTCTCATTACATCTATACCCTCATGTCTGTTTTATGTCAGACGGCCCCTCTGAACATAATGTTAAAAGAGTAGCTGACCCAAAAATGAACAATCTGGTATTATTTACTCACCCTCATGTTGCTCCAAACTTGTATGCTGTTATTTCTCCCACTGAGCTCATACACACAAGCATTTTTACATATACACTACCATTCAAAGGTTTGTGTGAAAACAAGTGTTTTATGCTCGCCAAGGCTGCAGCTATTTGCTTAAAATTCAGTAAAAACTGTCAAATATTGTGAAATATTATTACAGTTTAAAATAACTGGTCTCAACTTGAATATATTTTGAAATATGATTTATTCCTGTGATCAAAGCTGAATTTTCAGCATCTTTACTCCAGTCTTCAGTGTCACATGATCCTTCAGAAATCATTCTAATATGCTGATTTGCTGCTCAACAAACATTTCTCATTATCATCAATGTTGAAAACAGTTGTGCTGCTTCATTTTTGTTGAAACCATGATGATTGTTTTTTTCAGGATTCGAAATAGAAATGTAAAAGAACAGCATTTGTTTGAAATAGAAATATTTATACATTTAACAACATAAAAGTCTTTACTGTCACAGTTATATTTTCCATACAACTAAAAGCTCCAAAAAGGGAAAAAATGTTTTTGTCAAATCTTTTGTTTTTTTTTGTAAAGAAAAATATATTTGGGTTATAACAACATTTGCAACATAAATAATGACATTTACATTTCTGGCTAAACTTTTCCATATAAGTAACAATAGTATTTTGATCTCACCCATCTTATCATGGCGTTTAGTACACTTTCCTTGTCATCAGGTTCATCTGTCTTCATATTTGACCCTGTCAGCCCTGTAAACACACTGGGGCAAGTGTAATTGTGCCTGTACTTCTCTTGTGTGTAAATATTTAAGTTAGAGCTGAGCGTTTGGACGTTAAATGGAGCGCTCTGGAACAGGGTTGAGGTAAGGGTCAAGAAAGATTACGCTCACAGTCAGCAGATCCTCACAGCGCTGTGTGCCTTTTGAACTTGTCTCTGAAGCCGTTGATGAAGAGGGTGTCAAAGCTCTATGATCCTCATGGAAGTGTCATGTACGGTAGTGATACTAAATGTGTGTGTCAGCTGAATACGGTGTTACAGAGTTTCCTAACCAGTCACAATGCAACAAGTGTCCAAGTAATATGTCCTTATTGAAAGTGAAATGTTGCATGAAGCATCAAAACCGCAGCCAATCAGGCCTTAAAAGAAGTAGACACCGTATTTTATTTGACATGAAAACAAGCCTGTGTACAGTCCATTCAGTAGATTGAACTGTCTTTCAAAGTACAATCTGAAATTGGAATTGGGAAATTTAAATTGGGGAAGTCGTGGCCTAATGGTTAGAGAGTCGGACTCGTAACTCAAAGGTTGCGGGTTCGAGTCTCGTACCGGCAGAGATTGTAGGTGGGGGGAGTGAATGTACAGCGCTCTCTCCCACCTTCAATACCACGACTGAGGTGTCCTTGAGCAAGGCACCGAACCCCAACTGCTCCCCGGGCGCCGCAGCATAAATGGCTGCCCACTGCTCCGGGTGTGTGTGTTCACGGTGTGTGTGTGTTCACTGCTGTGTGTGTGCACTTTGGATGGGTTAAATGCAGAGCACTAATTCCTAGTATGGGAAACCATACTTGGCCACATGTCACGTCACTTTTATCATGGCGTCTAACATGACTAAGTTACACAAAGAATTTTGGACCAATGAGATTCACTGTGGGTGGGGCTCTAAAATCGAGCAGCCAATAAAATATTGCTTGTCATTTGTCATAGTGTGGCTGGTTTGGACAAAACGAAGATTAACATAGAAGAGAGAGAATTTATCACATGATGCTTGGTTAGGACACTTGCTATGGCATCTCTCTCTCTTTTTTTTTTTTTTGAAGTCAAAACCACGAAGGGTATGCATATTAGGAAATATTCTAAAGTCTATAAATTGTCTTATTTTTTTTTTTGAATGATGCCAATAAGAATGACGTCATCGTAATCCTCATGGCTTCCCACACATTTCATACTGGTTTTGATTGCAGAGCTTGGGAGGCCCTTGGTCTTGTTTGACCTACCTCTGCGCTGACTGGCAACCAGACGCGGGCCTTCATTTCCCCCCAGTGTTTTTAAATCGTTCTTGTGGTGCCTCCAATCCTACATGACCTGTTGTTCTTGGCCAGACAGACCAACTATTTCAGGCCTGTTTCTCAGCAGAGCTCAAGGCCAGCGGTCTGATGGTTGGTTACAAGGTCAATGTTTGGATTCTGTTGAAGCCACATCGGAGCCGCATTAAGAACCTAATGTAGAAATGGCTGTTATAAACTCTGTGCCCTATTTAAAAAACTAAGAATGTTTTATTAATAACTGAGGTTATTTTGAACTATAAAATTGTCCTAAGGTTTAAGTCGCTCATAGCTCTTAAAGAGATGATTAAAATAATCATGATTAAAACCCAAAATAAAAATTGTTTACTCACTCATGTTGTTCCAAACCTGTATCACTTTATTTCTTCTGTTGAACATAAAAGAAGATATTTGAAGAAATGTTTTGTCTATACAGTGGATGTCATTGAGCTCCAGTGTTTGGTTTCCAGTGTTCTTCAAAATAAATGTTTATGTTCCACAAAGAAAGTCATACAGTCAACATAGTTCCTTTGCTTTCTGAAAACAAGTTTGGAGTAATTAAATGATGACAGAATTTTCATTTTTGGGTGGAGTATCCCTTTAAATCTCATGTGCGTTGTGACACGCCAAGTTAGAAGTCATTGGCACCACACATTGTTTCTCATGTGTATCATAACACTTTAAATGATTTTAAACAACTTTTTAAAGTTGATTTCTTTTTAACTCTTTTTCCCATTCTTTTTAAATTACTTTAAATGAATTTGTGTTTTCTGTCAACAGTTACTTTAATTTTTTTATTATCATCTACACAAATCAGTGTGAATCTAACACAAAAACACAGTTTGTGGATCGGATTAGTTTTTCTTGTTTTAGTTATGATATGTGATATAGTACTGGTGGTCTATCAGACATAATGTATTTGTCCTGATCTAACAAATCTTTCATCCTCTGCGGTCCTCAAGCAACACGTGATTGATTGAATTTTGTGTGAGTTCAGAGTTGAAAGAAAAACATTCTGTCAGTGGCCTCTGTGATTGGAGGAAACAGTACAGAGTCAGGGCAGAGGATGAAACTCACTTTAATGAGGTGTCTGCGGAGTACGTTTACTCACATACTGCTTGAACTCTTCAGTTGTGGGGTTACTGCCTGATAAGGTAAATCTGGCTGTGAGTGCATTGTGTTTGTCTGGTTCTGTCTATCAAGAGCTTATGTGGAGAGACAGAGTATCATACTGACCTTATGAGCTTCTCCTGACCGACAGGATTCAGGTCATGTCAGAATAATTGTATTTATGTGATGAGTGAAACTCTTGATTTTATTTGACTTTTTTGGCTTTGTTTACACTGCTCTGATTTGTTTTTCAAATTTAATCTTTAGGACTGACAGTCTAGGCTGAATCTACAGCAACACGGCAAAATAAACTATAATTCATCTGATTTGTGAGTTTGGAGTCTGAATTAAAAGTTATGAGAAAAATAAACACATTTTTGAATCAGTCTAACAAATTGCTTGCTGTGCCTGTCAAGGCGGTTGCTGAATTAATGTTACTCGCTGGATGAATGGATATTTATATCATAATGTGTAGTTAGGGTTACATTACTGGCCGAAAGTTTTGAATATTCAAGATGTTTCAGTGAATTTGAAAGAAGTCACCATGGCTGCATTTATTTGATCACAACTGTTTTCGACACTGATCATAATCAGAAATGTTTCTTGAGCAGCAAATCAGCATATTAGAATGATTTCTGAAGGATCATGTGACACTGAAGATTGGAGTAATGAAGCTGAAAATCAGCTTTGCATCACCGGAATAAATTACATTTTAAAATGTATTCAAATAGAAAACAGTTCATTTAAATTGCAATAATATTTCACAATATTATTATTTTTATTAAAAAAATGGTGAGCATGAGACTTTTTTATATTCCAAAATCTTGACCGGTAGTGTACATATGCACAGAAAAGTTCTAATAATTAGTTTTAATATGTTGCAAAAACGTGTTTCTGTAGGACACTTCCTCTTCTTTGAGTAGCGTGCCGGGATGGAATAGAAGATGGATGAATGGAGTAAGAACGGGGTGCGGGAAGGAGTGTGTTTATATACGGTACAGAGCGGATGTTTGGATTGTCTGAATGAAAAGAGCCCAACTGTTGTGACGACTCTGTACAGTGTTATTGTCGAGCTTAATTGAGCAGCTAAAAGCTTTTACTCTGAACTGTTTATTGCTATCTCAACACTGTTTTCATTTTTTTTTCACGCTCATTAAATAAGTCAAGGTACTTTTGTATTTGTTGAATATGATGTACACAAGTGTACAGAACCAGAATATTGACATCAAAATTTGAATCTATTGGTTATATAATATATTCATTAGACTGTTACAAATTTGTGATTCATTAAAAAAAAGTCATTTGTTCACGAATCAGACTACTCATATCGTGCTGCGTGTTTAGTTTTTGCATGCAGCCAGTGAAAACAACAATATCAGAACTTGCTGTTTATTGTCTCTGTATTGTATTGCAATACCTAATCTCATGACATTAATTTCAGACCAAAAATTCATAATGTGTGTAAAATACAGTTTCTTTTGCTGTAGTCCCATTTAAGGGTAAATGGATCTCATCCCACAGGGTACCTCTGAACATTTTCCTTTGTAAAATATGCGCACTTGAGTTGCATAATACCATGCTGAGCATATATTCTCCCAAATTTCACATGCATTCACTTGGGTTGTCTCTTTAAATGCTAATGTATTATGCAACCTGTTTACCCTAGAGGACCATTTGTGCTGATTTAGAATTTTGGCTGAACTTGAATTTTAAACTCCAAGCTTATTTAATTCCAGGAACTACTGTTTGCAAGCAAAAAATAAATGAAGATATTCAGTATAAAAATATAAAGTAAGCGTTCGTTTTCCTCTAACAGGGTAAGTGAAGTACCTTACTGGGACAGAAACTGAGCATTGAGCGCCTGAAGGGGTTTTCCAGGGAATGTTTTTTCTTCTTTTTGAGTGGAAATAAAAACTCTGTGTTTGGTTTTGGGGGTGTAGGCAGGGACTTCATACGGTTATGAGAGAATGTCCAGAACTTGCTGTTCACGGGTCTCGTCTGCTCTTCATTTATCATAATTTATTGGATGTAATGTGATGGACTGCCAGTTACCTCTCTTTTTCCCCTCTCCATTTTTTTTCTCTCTCGCGCACTCTTTTGCTGTCTGTCTTCCTCGCACTCTATTTATCCTGCTTTATCTGTCTGCACGCTGCTATCGTATTACAGTCTGGAGAGGCTAGCATCTTTCTCCATTACAGACAAGGATCAGATCTAATCAAATACAGAACATACAGATCTGTACATTTATAAAGGCCTCTTCAGCTTATTGTGACCCCAACAAGTATTTGGACATTTTTTTATTAACGCAAATTTCATTTATATGAAAGAAAGCCAAATGTTTCACAGATTAAGTTTGAAGACAAACAATAGATGTACTATTCGAAATGAAGACAAAATATTGTGGTTGGCAATGTCTTTTGTTTGCAGGTGTCATTTGATTTTATATATTGCATAAATGCAATGAAATTCAGACCTTTTTTAGGCATTGCATAAGTGTTCAAATACTTTCTGGGACCACAGTACGCCAAAAGTACAGAGTGCATCTAATCTGTTTCCTTTTTCATTTATTTTTCCCAACTTCTCTGCTTAAAGGAACTTCTTAGCCCAGGGTGGATTTCCCTACTAGTTCAGGCTGGTTTATACTGGTTAAATACCGTGATGCTGGTCAAATGGCATGATCTGTAATAACACAACATATGCTGGTCTTCTCAGCAGTGTTTGCTCTTTTTTTTGTATTAAAATGAGAGAACAGTTTGGGTGCTCAAGTTTTATATTTCATTTCTCTTTTCCACCCCCCAGTCTCCCCTTTTCTCATTCCCTCAATCTCCCACAAAACCCGAAGCCAAGTTTGAACAGTGTCTGTGTGCCGGATGAGTTTTACTGGTTATATTACAGGGAAACAGTGAAAATTAAACCATACCCCCTATGTGTGTGAAATGATGAGGGCTACTTTACATTACCCAGCATCCCCATGAAATCTCTGTCAGCTGGCTTCCAGATGAGGCACTTCACAGAGTCAGAGCCATGAGCTGGTGTCAGATCTGTTAATAACAATCATAACTTCCCTAGCAATATATTGCTCCTCATCTGTCACTCTTGGCCTGGAGTTTTGCAGATCCTGGTGTTTATTTTCCCTTATGTTCTTCCAGCGTTATTTAAGGCTGGTGGCCTATAGTTTGTGTATTTCTGTCAGTTTGTGCAATATTACATTATTTTCCCAGTGCTTTATGCCAAAATTTAATTTAGCACCACTTTTTTTTTGTCTACTCCGTTATATTTCAATGTATTTTAGTATGTTCTTTAGCTTTATTAACAGTGTTTCCTGCACAGGGCTGTGCACCATTCAGGATTGAATTATTCAGTTCCTGAATTTGAATTGAGGTGGCAAACAAGATGCAGAATTGCAATTTGAATTTGAATTGAAGGAAGTAGAATTCCAATTAATTGCAACATTCTAAATCGTCCTTTTTAATTTGAACTTTAACTGAAAAAGCTAAATTTAATATGTTGGAATCCTACTTCCTTAATTTGCAGTTCCACATTTTGAATGTCAAAATGTCTTTAAATTTCAAAAACATTCAAAATGTTGAATGTGAACTTGACAAAGCCTTGTTTCATAGTGCCGTTGCTCAGTGCTACTATGTGAGTTGATTTGAGTTGACGTTGTAATGCTTCATTTAGGATAGTCAGCCAGGCCTTGTGGTTTATTCTCCCCTATTTTAACCTCCTGCTGCCATGGAGGGCCATTTTCAAGCTTCCACAAATGATTGCTCTTTTTTTCTTCTTCTTCAACAATTCCTGTTTTAACCACTCATAGGGGAAGGTGTTGGCGTCTTGACTGAATATGCAATGTGTGTCAGAGTTTTGGCTTGCTGGAGTGAAGCCCTATAAACAAATGGGAACCAACCAAGCTGTTCCTTCAGTGAAGGAGTCATTGTTACACGTTTCTGGCTGTTCTGCTCTGAGACGCTGGTTTTGGAATGGATTTGCTTCTATGTTTGTGACGATTGAGGTCAAGCTGCAGCAACCCTGACTGACCCTGTGTCGTTGCCTACGGGTGGAGAGATGCTTTTTCATCATCATACCTGGCTAATTGTGAGTCAGAATCTGCACCTGACCCTCATTTGAACCTTTGAGTTCAGACCATGTGTACTGATGTTTATCCCTCCACCCAGTGACTTTTGTGTCAGTGAAGGATGTAAAGTTGAAGTAGCTTTGTTAGTTGGAGGGTTGCCTTCCTTGGCTTTATTTTTAGGCAAAAGTGAAAATGTGCATTGTGCTTCCCTGCGCAAATGTCAAAGCTAAGGCGTTGTGGTTGCTTACCTGGGTGTTTATTCTGCCTTTGTAAGGTTTTCATTTGTCAGACTCTAAGGTAGCATTTCATGTACACTACCGTTCAGTGGTTTGAGGTTTTATTTTTTATTTTTTTTATTTGTTTGTTGAAAAAACCTATTCAGCAAGTATGCATTAAATTGAGCAAAAGTCACAGCAAAGACATTTAGATTATTACAAAAGATTTCGATTTAAAAAAAATGCTGTTCTTTTTCTGTCCTGAAAAAATATATCGCAGTTTTCACAAAAACATCAGCAAAACTGTTTTCAATATTGTCTTATATTCTGAAGGATCATGTGACACTACTGCTGAAAATTCAGCTTTGCATCACAGGAATAAATTACATTTTAAAATATATTAAAATAGAAACCAATTAAACTATTTGAAACAAAAACAAATTTAAATTGTAATAATCCACAATATTAAAGTTTTTACTGTTTTTTTAATATAAAGTTTAATATAATTGTAATTAATTTATGCATTTTTTAAATAAATGCAGGATGAGAGACTACTTTACATGAGGGGGGGAAAAAAAACTCCAAACTGTTTAATGGCAGTGTATCCTTCATGAATAAGACAATCCCAGAATGCATTGTATAAGCTAAGTGAAAATCTATTTATAAAGCACATTTTAAAACCGCAGAACTACTGCACAATAATAGGGGACACAAAATTAACAAGTCAAAGAAATGGGGAAAAAAAAGTGTTTCTGACTATGTTGAGCATTTCAGATAGCTAACTTAGA
Organism: Sinocyclocheilus anshuiensis; assembly: GCF_001515605.1. NCBI lineage: Eukaryota > Metazoa > Chordata > Actinopteri > Cypriniformes > Cyprinidae > Sinocyclocheilus > Sinocyclocheilus anshuiensis. The sequence goes on along the minus strand of NW_015536784.1, from coordinate 537,502 downwards.
AGGTAGTTGCCTATGTACCAGTAGCTAGTACACAGCAAGGCAGCGTGCTAGGAAGTTCAGAACAAAACCTTAGACTTAGTCTGTAGTTAAGTGGTGACTTCATGGGAACAAATGGTCTTACATTTTTAGTGATCCTGCAGCACTTTAGTTTTTTTAGCGTTTGTCTTTTCGGAATCGAATTGAGAATGCATTTTAATGTCCAATTCAGTTCCTGGATTTGAATTTGAATTGAGGTGGCAAACAAGATGCAGACTTTCAATTTGAATTCGATTGCAAGGAAGAAGAATTCTAATAATTGCAACATTTTTTTTTGAATTTCAAAGTTCAAAATGAGTTTTAGAATTTTCGTTTTTCAGGGTTTGTCTAACTCTTCTCCTCTCTGTGTACTTCTGTAGGTGACGCTTGTGCGCTGAAGGAACTGGGCAGGGTGTTAGTGCTCCACAGGAGGACAGTGATGCCCTATGCGGCGTACGCCCGTAAGCGGAAGGGTTCGAACGACGAGAAGGAAGTGGAGCAGTATGCTAGTTTGGTGGGCCAGACGTGTGCAGAGAAAATCCTGCTCTACAGAGCCTAGAGTCCATTCATACCTTACAAACATCTGTCTCACTCTTTCTCTCTGTCTTTCAAAACATGTAAGTGTTTGTCCTCTTGTACGCTTGTCTGTTTATTGTCTTCCTGATTGTTTATTTGTCTGCTGTTTCCTCTTCCAGAAGTCTTTTCCCCATCTGTGTGTACAGTTTTGTTCTTTTTTTGTACTGCTGTGCATTGCTTCACTCACCCAGGCTGTCGAAATCTCTTTGAACTCTACTTTTAGATTTTCTGGCCAGCAGCGCTTTATAATAATCACACTCGCACACATGCAACACGCAGCCATGCTCACGTGTTATCTCATAGTGTATCCCGAAAATATTACTCATTTACAACTCCCCAATCACATCTTAACTAGCCATATAACAAGAAACGATGTGCGATAGGGCAAACTCTCATTCTGAATCTGTTTGGTTGGGTATTTCTAGATTGTCGTGACCCTGAAACGTTTGGCCTTTGGTGACATAGATCACCGCTTTCCCAAAGTCTTAAATGTTCCCGATATTCATGTTCTTCTAAAGTGACTAATACTATCCAAAGCGGCTGCTATGACACATGGTCATATGTTGAAAGACTTGTTACGGGCTTTGCTGGAGGGTTGAATCAATCCATATTCCTGTGGAACAGATTTTACTTTTCTCACTTTGTCTTTCGGTTGAAGTAATAGCGTGAGTGCTTTTATTTTAATATTATTAGTTTCTTTCAAACTAAATAAAAAAAAAATATATGATCTGCTGGTGTGGTCTCAATTTGTTGCTGTTTGTGGGACTGGAAACAGCAGGTTTTTTGTGTTTGAGCACTAAGCGTCTCTTGTCCAGCTGTAGGTGACATTCTCTGGGCCAAACTCCAGTCCTCGTTCCTGTGCTTCGGTCAGATCTAAAGAGTAACGTGTGAATGCTGATGCACTGTGTTTTGTCAGAAGGAACTGGCTCTGGTGAGAAGGGGTGGGTGGCCTTGGTGTTGAACCAAGAGCGAGAGCCAGCTGTAGATCCAGAGAACGTGCGAAATGAAACAGCGAGACCTCGGCAGGAGTCACCTGACATCTGATGCAGTTCATTATGTCTTTGGATAGCCACACGAATATGCTTAGTCTCAACTTTTGACGATCACAGCTTTTTCTGCCCAAGAACAGCCCACTTAAACAGGAATAGTTTGTTTGGCTGACATTTAACCACAGTTTTGTTTTAAAAGGTGGGTTTATCGGAAAAAAGTTGACATCAATTCAAAAGTATTGAGTTTTTGAAAGATGTCTCTTCTGCTCACCAAGGCTTTGATGTTTATTTGATCATAAATACAGTAAAACAGTAATATTGTGAAAGAGTTTTACAATCTAAAATAACTGTTTTCTTTTTTAATCTATTTTAAAATGTAATTTATTCCTGTGATGTAAACCTGAATTTTCAGCATCATTACTCCAGTCTTCAGTGTTACATGATCCTTCAGAAATCTTTCTAAAATGCTGATTTGCTTATTATCATTGTTAAAAACAGTTGAGCTGCTTAGTATTTTTGTGGAAACTGCGATAGATATTTTGATCTTTAGAAAGTTCAAAAGTATCACTTTTGTTCAATTCCATGTATCCTACCTTGCTGAATAAAAGCATTAATTTCTTTCTTAAAAAAAAAAAAAAGAAAAAAGTAATACTACAGGTCAATGTTTTTGTTCATTTTCTTTTGTGTCTGATTCAAAGATTTGATGCCATTAACCTATTCAACTTTGGTGAATCTATTGATTAGTTCTTCATATGTGTTTGTCTAACCATGACTTTGTTTCCAGGTTAACTGGTACTATCCTGTGCACCCTGACTTCTGGAAGTCACACAAGTCGAAAAATCACATTAAAGCTTGTCAGAGGAAGCAAATGTCATTTTTGTGTGCAGTATGCATCGGATGTTTTTTGGATTGTACTGCCTGTGGGTGTTTCGTCTGAGACTGCACGTCTCTTGTATTCTTTGTAACTTTTATCTTTCTCTCTTAGTCTCTCAGGCCTCTATTGGCGCTGCCGCAGTGTGTTAGTGTCTCTGCGCTGTGTTTGCTGAACTGTGCCAGCGGAGCTCTGGAGCCAGGACTGTAAAAACACCAGGCATCACTTTACCATTTTAGAAAATTTGGCCATGGTGTGTTTAAGAGGGCTGTGAGCCACAAGCTATTTGTGTTGACAGACCAAATGATTCAGGTTGTCCTAAATCGTTTAGTCCTGATTTAGTGTCCCCATCAGCACTGATATGCTCCTCATAGTCACATTAGTGTTATCATCTCATTAACTGATCACCATTTAACGGTTTAAATTCATAAATATAGCTATGTCTTAAATTGCTTAAAGGAACAGTTCACCTAAAAATGAAAATTTGCTGACAATTTACTCATTTTCAGACCATCCAAGATATAGATGAGTTTGTTTCTATATAGGAACAGATTTGGAGAAATGTAGCATTGCATCACTTGCTCAGCAATGGATCCTCTGCAGTGAATAGGTGCCGTCAGAATGAGAGTCCAAACAGCTGATAAAAACATCACAATAATCCACACCACTCCAGTCCATCAATTAACATCTTGTGAAGTTAGGAGCTGTATGTAAGAAATAAATCCATCATATAGATGTTTTTTTATCTTCAAAACATTGCTTCTAAAACAAAAGTCCTCTATCAATAATATTGCTTTCTCCAGCAAAAAAAGTTGTTTTGTCTCTATCAGGACAGAAATCTGCACAGATCAAACACCATTTAGAAACGAATACAGTCCAAAACAGTTCTAAACAAATATGTGGATGGCTTTTAATGTGAGAGGACAACAGGTGATGGACTTTTTCACTGAAGGAAGCATTATTATGGATTATGGGCTCATGTTAAAATGCCTTAGTGATGGATTTGTTAATTGATGGACTGTGGATTACTTGTGGATTATTGTAATGCTTTATCAGCTGTTTGGACTCTCATTCTGATGGCACCCATTCACTGCAGAGGATCCACTGGTGAGCAAGTGATGCAATGCTACATTTCTCCAAATCTGATGAAGGAACAAACCCATCTACATCTTAAATGGCCTAATTTTACTTATTTATATGTACTTATTTCATTTGCTCCTTTAGAAGCTTTTTTCCCCACTTAGGATTGTGGAATACTGTAGACGGTGAAGGATGCATCTATATTGCTATCAAAAATCGCATGAAGTCATACGAGTAAAAAGGATCTCATGTATTTAGAGTCAGATGTACCTTGATTCCCTCATTCCTCTGTATACTGCTTGCAAAGGTATAATTTTTCAGGTTTCGGAGTGCGTCCAAGATCACTACTGTGACCCACGCCGAGGCTGCATTCTGCACAATCCGTTTTACCATCCTATTTCAGTAGAGGTAAACGCTCTGATATTGTTTAAAGCATATGTTGGTAAATCCCGTCTATTGCTCTGATAGTGTGCAGTTTGATTTGAAGAAATGTACTTGGATTTAGTAGCATTGAGTGGTGACCGCAGGACAGAAACACTGGTTGCTTTCTGGCGCTGGTGAAGAGTTTTCTCTGCTCTGAGACTCTCTTCATGTTTCATGAAATTAACTGCTGAGTTTCCGCATGGATAGGCCACATGAACCGATGGGAAGCGAAGAAAAGGAAAATGGTAAACATGGAATGAGATGTGAGGATGTAACATAACCTCTGGTAATGATTCTGCCGTCATCACACTCAAATACTGGCATTGAGTACAATGATTCAGTTTATTTAGAGGACTTGAGTGTGGTGAGGTTAGCTTTCTGTTATTGAACAGGACGTTCTTGATTTTTAAAGGGGTCATATGATGCGATTTCAATTTTTCCTTTCTCTTTGGAGTGTTACAAGCTCTATTCTCGCTGTAGTATTGTTGTTGCCGCCGCTGCCATTGTGTTTGTGTTCTGTGTGTTTCGTTGTGAAAGAGAAACTACTTTGTTTGGCCTTCCAAAAGAGGACGATAATTGTCAGAGGACGATAATTGTCAGATGAGGCACTTCTAACGGATGCCTAGAGCTGATCCGTGCTGGTCGCTGAGGACATACATCCACTTCGCACGGTGGATCGGCTTTCACCGTGGATGAAGTGGAGTCCAGCCCGAGGTCGTCACGTGGTTGCTGCACGCCCGCCGGACGCTACTTCGTCAAATCCGCCGGCCACCACTCACTCTAGCCCGCCGTGTGTGACGCTGTGTGTTTCGTTGTGAAAGCGAAACTACTTTGTTTGGCCTTCCAAAAGAGGACACGACTAGAAATCAGTGGTTAAGTTGTATTTACAACACTGTTCCAGAACAGTTCAACCCAAATATTCAGATGTGTGCAGCACATTTTATGGAGGACTGTTTCCTGAACCTGGAAGAGTAGACTACAATGCCAGCTGTTCTGACTCACAGACTGTAAATAAGTTTTTTATATTTAAAGGATCTGCCACTGACGATTCAAACGCGAGCAGTGTAGAGTAGTGCTTGTTGTTTGTCATTTCTCCGATCACAAATGCAGACATGGTTTTATGTTTACGCGCGATGCAACGCGTAAAAAGAGAGTACAAGTCATTATAATCTGTAATTATGTCCCCACTGGATGCAACAAATGCCTTGTTTATAATGGTTTTTAATGTTTTTGTCTCATTGTTCCGACCGGGACAAGGCATCACAATATGGTAAGGGCGTAACATTTCCGTCACATCTCCCTTTGGAGTGGACTTTGAGATTTGTAACTTTCTAGATCTTTTTAATGCCCAAACATACACACTACACACTGACTAAAATTAAAAAAGTGAAAACGCATAATAGGACCCCTTTAATAAGCAGCATTGTGTGTTTTGTACTTTAGGATCAAACAGTTGAAGACAAGGTGGCACCCCTTTGTGGCCGACGTCTCTGTGTACTCCACCCGCGGTCTTAGTTATTTGTGGTTTATAAAGGTGGGGGCACATGTGTCTATATAAACAACCGGCGGTGTTCAGATGTGCGTACAGTCAGTAAACATTGCTCGAGTGACTTGGAACTTTTAGTAGTAAAATGCAGGCCCCTCTCCTTGCCGAGGGAGTTTTCTGCTGTCTTCCAAGCAGCTGTTTACATTCCGCCAAACGCAAATTCAGTGGCAACGGTCACGATGCTTTATAACACTATAAATGCACAAGAAAGCACACACCCAGAAGCTGTATTTATCATGGCAGGGGACTTCAACCACTGTAATTTATGGTTAGTGCTTCCAACATACTATCAGTATGTTGATTTTCCCACAAGGGAGAGAAATACATTGGACCAAGTGTATAGCAATGTGAATGAAGCATATAAAGCTGTTCCCCGCCCTCACTTCGGAAAATCGGGCCACATATCTGTGTTTCTCTACCCTGCATACAAACAGATCCTCAAGCAAGCCCCCCCAGTTAATAAAAGTATAAAAATGTGGTCCGCAGAATCGGATGCTGTGCTTCAAGACTATCTGGGATATTTTTAAGGATGCTGCTAGGCGTGAGGATAGTACTGTTGATCTCGATGATTACACGTCAGCTGTAACCAGCTACATTAGTACATGCACCAACAGTATATAATACTTTCTACGAAGATCCGGTCATTTCCTAACCAGAAACCCTGGATAAATGGTGAAGTTCGATCCTTGTTGTGCATACGCTCTGCTGCATTTGCTACAGGTAATGCCATCAACTACAAGAAGGCCAGGTACTATCTTTGCAGAGCCATGAGGAATGCCAAGAGAGATTACAGACTGAGACTTGAGCGTCACTGCACCACTATGGACACCTGGCGCATGTGGCGGGGATTACAGAACATCACAGACCATCAAAGCAAGGGCAGGTATGAGAACACTGACCACCGTTTTACACCCAACGAATTCTTTGCATGCTTTCAGGCTCCCAACAACGAACCAGCAGGCATCGGTTTCGTTGAAGGGAACGCAGAGAGCTCACCAGCATTAATGATTTCATCTGAAGTAGTGGCAAAGACTTTTAGAAAAATAAACACACGGAAATCAGCCGGCCCAGACAACATCCCCGGTCAGGTCCTCAAAACCTGCTCAGCTGCACTAGCAGAGTATTCTCAGCAGCTCCATCATCGTCTGGTTTGGCAGCTGCACAGTGCAGGATAGGAAGGCCCTACAACGGGTGGTGAGATCAGCCAAAATCATCACTGAAACTGCCTTAACAGCACTGGGCAGCATTTACCAGACCAGATCTATTAAGAGAGCTATGAACATCATCAGAGACATTAGTCACCCCCAGCACAGCCTTTTCACACTCCTTCCTTCAGGCAAATGGTATAGGAGTTTTAAAGCTAGAACATCAAGACTGAGAGACAGCTTTTACCCTCAGGCCATCAGGCTAGTAAATGGCTGTCCTCCATTGCCTCTTTCCCCAATACGGTAAAATGGACTTTGCGTGTAATACACAGCATAGTCTGTCCACAACCTACCTCATTTGGACTTTGTAGCTACATGCATATTTGACTGTTTACATCGCACTGGTCACTTTATACACTAATATAAACTCACACTTATTCATGTACATGCACTAGCACTTGTAACTTCATAATATGTCTATGTGGTTATTAGTATGTCTCTGGCTGCTAGAGGATTCACAGAGTAAGAATTTCATTGTATAGTGTAACTGTGTTTCCTGTACATATGACAATAAACTCTTGATTGATTGATTGATTGAACAGCAGAAAAAAAATCATTGATTTCTGAAGGATCATGTGAGACTGGAGTAATGATACTGAAAATTCAGCTTTGCATCACGGGAATAAATGACATTTTAAAATATATTCAAATAGGAAACAGTTGTTTTAAATTGTAATAATATTTCACAACATAACAGTTTTTACTGTAATGATCAAAGAAATGCAAATAAAAATGGTGAGCATAAGTGACTTCCTTCAAAAACATTTAAAAAATCTTGCCGACCTCAAACTTTTGAACAGTAGTGTATGTTACTATGGTTCCACCACAGTATATTTTTGTAAGGGTCAAATCTAATAACATTTTTCTTGTGCGTTGAATCGTGGATTTGAAATATTTCAGCTGTTGCTGCATCAGAATAAACATATGGTAAACAGGCACGTCTCCTGTAAACATTATCTCTCCTCTGGCCTCCTTTATCTGTCCTTTTAGAGAAGTTTGTTTTTCCGTCTCGACACGGGGGCTCCGTCTAAACACTCACAATGCCCACTAGTGTGTGTTTGTGATATGTACGTGCTCTTCGTACATGTTTGTGCTGGCACGGACACAAGAAGGATGAAGACAGAAGGTGTTTCTTGTGTCCTGGCATGAGAGGTTAGCATTCTAATTTTGTGGTTTTATTATTGTCTCACTGATGTTTTATGTGCCTTTGACTTGTAAATAAAACACAGTGTTCTTTTGGATGCATCATGTTTGTTTTGGCAGCCGGACGAGCTGCGTAGCAGATATTGTAAACACTGTGTGTTTATATCACTCAATCAACATGGTGATGATCGTGTGGAAGCTTTATGTAAATCACTGCTCAAGTTTGATTTGTTGAAACCATCCATATGTTGTAGTTTCCTAACCTCTCTCGCTCTCTCTCTCTCTCTTTGTGTATTTCATGGCACCCAGATGGGCCCCAAGCGGAAGCACAGCGGCCAGAAGAAGATCTGAAGTGTATTGTGAACAGGGGCCCTGGATTAAGTGAACTAGGTCCTAAATGCAGGGCTTTTCTCTGAGGGATTAGGCCTGGGGTTTGTGGGACCCCCACCTTCCCTTTGGCTCTGTCGATAAAATTCATCTGCTTTGAACCGTGATGCTTGTGTGAGTCCGTTGGTGTACAGGACACCTCACAATCTCCTCAAAGCCTTAAAGTGTCCATAATATTCTTATTTACAAGTTCATTGGTTTATTTTTGGACTCTGTTATAATACTTTTACACGATTTAAAGTTCAAAAACATTTGTTTCTCATATGATCTGAGCTTATGCACCTCAGTTTTTTGAGAGAAATGGTGCATACGTTCAGATCAATGAGGCGTACGATTAGCCACTTCCAAAATGAAACACAAAACCTGTGCTAACTGAAAGAAAACAAGTTGTTCAATTTGGTAGAGATCTAGCAATTTTTTGTAGACTGGTCCCTTTTGACCAGGAACACCACAAATGTAACCAGGTGGGGAAAAAAATCATAAAATAGTACAAACATTGTCCAATTTTTTTTTTTTTTTTTGGGTAGTCGGACAGTTTTAGTCAAACTAAAAAAAAAGAAAATCCTCTCTAGGTCAAAATGACCAGAGCATAATATATGAGGGTTAAAGGGATAATTCACCCAAAAATGAAAATTGTCAATATTTACTCACCCTCATGTTGTTCCAAACCTGTATGACTTTATTTTGTGGAACTAAAAGAAGATATTTTTGTCCATACAATTATAGTCAACATTAGACCCCAAAATTATTTCAAATATATTCTTTTGTGTTCCACAAAACACAATAATGCAGGTTTGGAACAACATGATGATGAGCAAATGATGACAGTCTTCAATTTTTGATAAGCTATCCCTTTAAGTTCAACTTAATCAGGTTATAATCAGGATTTCTCTCTATAAGAGCTTGTTACAGTGCATTCTGTAATTGCATTATCTGTGAAAGATTTATCTGTTGCCGTCTTAGGGGGCGTTTATAGGACGGTTTTCAACTAAAACCAGAAAACTTTTTACACAACAGCTGTGTTTTTGGGGGGCCTGAAAAACAAACTTTTGATAACTGGTTTCAAAGTGCATTTTTTTTTAAAGATGTCATTGTCATCTCTGTGTAAACTACGAAAACATAAATTTGTGAAAACAGTGATGTCGTGTGCATGCAAATTACGTGTTCACTCTGTGTGCATACACACAATGTTTCTCTGCAAACTATGATATGGCCGGCAGCCATATCACCCTGTAGCCCAAGACTGGTTGCCCACTGAAGCTAAGCAGGGCTGAGCCTGGTCAGTACCTGGATGGGAGACCTCCTGGGAAAACTAGGTTGCTGCTGGAAGAGGTGTTAGTGAGGCCAGCAGGGGGTGCTCACCCTGTGGTCTGTGTGGGTCCTAACGCCCCAGTATAGTGACGGGGACACTATACTGTCAACAAGCACCGTCCTTCGGATGAGACGTTGAACTGAGGTCCTGACTCTCTGTGGTCATTAAAAATCCCAGGATGTCTTTCGAAAAGAGTAGAGGTGTGACCTCGGCATCCTGGCCAAATTTGCCCATTGGCCTCTGATCATCATGGCCTCCTAACAATCCCCATATCTACTGATTGGCTTCATCACTCTGTCTCCTCTCCACCAGTAAGCTGGTGTGTGGTGGGCGTTCTGGCGCACTATGGCTGCCGTCACATCATCCAGGTGGATGCTGCACACTGGTGGTGGATGAGGAGATACCCCCTGACAATGTAGAGCGGTTTGAGTGCCTAGAAAAGCGCTATATAAATGTAATGAATTATTATTATTATTATTATAAACTGACATCGCCAATTACTGGCCTTACATGCATAACACAGCGTTTTTAGTTGCTTTTGTGTATTCATGTGAACGGGGATCGTTTTGAGATCGTCTGTATGTGAAACTTTACCAATCGTTGTGGTGTAAACATACCCTTATAAATGCTGCCAGGAGTGTGTCTATGATGTCTGGGTAGGCAGCTCACTAGGTTTTGGAACAGAATTGTGGAAAATAAATATTTTCTTTCACTGTCCTCAAAACCTCAGGTGAAGTGGAATGGGATTTATATTTGAAACGCTCTAAATCTTGCACCTTTGTGAATGCTGTTGTTGTTCTCTAATGCTTGGCATCTGCATTGAAGCCCTGCTGAGTCTCAGGGAGAGCTGGCCTGCGCTCCAGAGCACAAAAACCTCTGTGGATTTAAGATTAGAAAATCTCAGATGTTTATGGTCCAGTGCGGCCACGTTATGTTTTTTTTAGCTCACAAAACCTGATGAATTGAAGATTGAGTTAATATATGCTTGTCTTGCTTTGGTAGTGTCGAAATGGTGACTCGTTCCAATGTCACGAACGCTCATTCTCTTCATGAAGTGTTCTCACCTGGTTTCTGTCGTGGATAAATGCGTCCATGCAATTATACTATCTGTAAAAGCAACAAGCGTACTACTGTTCACTCTCATAAAGCTGATTTTTTTCAGCTAAAGATGTGACTCCTTCACCCTCCTTGTCTTTTTCTCGGCTCTTTACACCTCATTTGATGCTGTAAATGCTCTTGGCTCGGCTCTTCGTCCAGTAAAAGCTACTTCTGCTCATTAATAGTCTGTAATAGCCCATTATTTCAAGAACTGCTATTGTTCTGTGGGTTAATTTTCCATATCTCTTCATGTTATTTATTTATTTATTTTTATCATATTCCCTGTAGATCTTGTTACGAGACTCGTATTAGTTTATTTGGGTCTAGTTGCATTTTTTGAGGACCTTAAGTATAATGATGCATGGCAAGGAATTGCAATCAGTTTTATGTATATGGGATAGACTGCCAGAAAAGTGTGGGTTTTGAAAATACTGATCCAATGTTATAGAGAGCATGAGCACAATTTTCTGTTTTCATTAAATGAACATTTAAAAAGAAAATTCTGTCATTATTTACTCACCCTCACGTTGTTTCAGATCTTTGGAAGCCTGTTTCCAGCACTGAAAAAAAAAAAAAAGGCGATTGCCACTTTTTTCTTGCAATTGAGTTTACACCAAGTTTTTCTCAGAATTGTGTGACATAAACTTACAATTGTGAGAAAAGAAGTCAGAATTGTGAGGAAAAAAAACGTGCAACTTAAATCTTGAATTTATATTTTGCATTTCTGTCTTTATAACTAACAATTGCGAGTTTATATCACGCAATTCTGAGATAAAATTTAAATTTGTGAGCTATAAACGTGCAATTCTGAGAAATAAAGTCAGAATTGCAAGATATAAACTTGCAATTGTAAGAGAATAGTCAGTCTTTTTTCTCCCCTCAGAACTGGACTTTATTACTCATATGTTGCAAGGTTATATCATGCAGTTCTGAGAAGAAAATGTCAAAATTGCAATTTTATAGTGAGATAAAAAGTTGCAATTACCTTTTTTATTTATTTATTTAATTCAGTGGCAGAAACGAGCATCCATACAACACACACACACACACACACACACACACAC
>NW_015536784.1:494482-525499 GCF_001515605.1 Sinocyclocheilus anshuiensis | reverse complement strand
TATAACAGAGCTTTATGAGATCGCGATTAACTGAGATGTCAGCTTTTAGTGATAATAAAGGAAGCGCGCTGCTCGCATTCTGCCATGCCAAACCATGCACGCAGCAGCACATGCTTGTTTTTCTGTTAAAAATAACAGTGGTTTGTGATTGTGAATGTTGATGCTTAGCCTAAATAACAAATATTTTATCTGGAGCGTTTATGCTGGTATGTTGCGGGGCTTAGGAGTATTACAGAACCATTTCATGTAAATTTCTTCGATGTACTGAAAACAAATCTATATAGATTACTTTTTTGCGGGGACACACGGGACACACACACACACACACACACACACACACACACACACACACACACACACACACACAAAATAAATGAATTAAATAACAATACAATGACAGCCAGTGGGATCCAGTGTTGTTTTGGACCCCATTGACTTTCATTATATGGATGAAAACAATTGAAACAATCTTCAAAATATCAAGTTCCACAGAAGAAAGAAGCCATACATGTTTGAAACAGGTTTTTGGACATGAGAATGAATAAATGATGACAGCATTTTCATTTTTGGGTGAAGAGCCATCCATCAATCATCAACAGCAACAGCAAAACATGTTTGCCGTTTAATATGAACAAGATGGTGGGACGTGAAGCGGTGACATAACGTCTCACTGCACTATATCTCCAGCGTTTCAGTTCATGAACGCTTGTGGTCGGCCTACAGCGTGTTTTCTGCGTCCTCATCGTGCCTAAATCACAGAGACATTTACTGCCCTTCCTGATTTAACACACATTTCAGCAATGTCAGAAATGTTTCAAGCATTACATCCTCCTAAATCCAGCATTTCTTTTACATATAAAACGATCAGATGTGCTGATTTACTAAACACTTACTACATACTAGCTGTCGTGATGAAACGGTGATTGGTTGTGATGTGGCACACGCCAGAATATAGATTTCAGTACAGTTTTGAAGTGGATCTAGTCTAGACTGTCTGTAACTCTATTCGTTTTTATCTTCCAGAGGATGGGTGGAGTAACTTTTAGCCTTTTTCCATTTTCTTGTCCAAAACTCTGTCTCTGGCTGTAACCGGACTGCTTGACCACAGACTCATCAGCGCCCTAGGATGGGTGAACTGCTGATTTGGAGAAACGTGCAGAAGTATAACTGGTTTTTCCTCCAGAACAACCAAATCAGACTGACGTAAGCAATCCATGGTAGACACTTTTAAGATGGGATTCATATACGTCCATGACCACCACTTGCAAATATTCGACTAGTCTGATCCGATTAGTGCAGTCAAGTCAAAGCGCTTATTGCGTACACGCACCCTTTCATTTATTAGACAGCATCGCAAATTTGAATTTGCAGAGACCATCTGTAAAAACATACTATGGCTGTACCATGGTACAATGATATATAGCATTGGTTTATATGGATCATGGTGCTTAAAAGAAAGGCTGTCATCTCACTGTCACGATCATGGACTTTTAGTTTGTTGTCTTTCCTCAATTGTTCCCTCATCGTGCCTAAATCACAGAGACATTTACTGCCCTTCCTGATTTAACACACATTTCAGCAATGTCAGAAATGTTTCAAGCATTACATCCTCCTAAATCCAGCATTTCTTTTACATATAAAACGATCAGATGTGCTGATTTACTAAACACTTACTACATACTAGCTGTCGTGATGAAACGGTGATTGGTTGTGATGTGGCACACGCCAGAATATAGATTTCAGTACAGTTTTGAAGTGGATCTAGTCTAGACTGTCTGTAACTCTATTCGTTTTTATCTTCCAGAGGATGGGTGGAGTAACTTTTAGCCTTTTTCCATTTTCTTGTCCAAAACTCTGTCTCTGGCTGTAACCGGACTGCTTGACCACAGACTCATCAGCGCCCTAGGATGGGTGAACTGCTGATTTGGAGAAACGTGCAGAAGTATAACTGGTTTTTCCTCCAGAACAACCAAATCAGACTGACGTAAGCAATCCATGGTAGACACTTTTAAGATGGGATTCATATACGTCCATGACCACCACTTGCAAATATTCGACTAGTCTGATCCGATTAGTGCAGTCAAGTCAAAGCGCTTATTGCGTACACGCACCCTTTCATTTATTAGACAGCATCGCAAATTTGAATTTGCAGAGACCATCTGTAAAAACATACTATGGCTGTACCATGGTACAATGATATATAGCATTGGTTTATATGGATCATGGTGCTTAAAAGAAAGGCTGTCATCTCACTGTCACGATCATGGACTTTTAGTTTGTTGTCTTTCCTCAATTGTTCTCCTGTTTTGACCTAGTTTTCCCTCGTGTCTGATTAGTTCATTCTGTTCACCTGTGTCTAGTTTATTATCTTAATTTGCCTGTGTATTTAAGTTCCTGTCTGTTCAGTTAGTGTTGGTCAGATCTCGTCTATGTTTTCACATGTGCTAAGCCTTCCTCTTGTGGATTTACCTTCTGTGTGGAATATTTAAACTAATTTATCTTCATCATCTTCGTGTTTTGAGTGCACCTGAGTGTGACACTCACCGTGTTTTTGTTCTGAATGAAAATAAATATGGTAATACAATGCACAATAATAATAATAAACAGTAAAAATCTAATCTGCATGTATAATTCTATAAAAAAATAGTGTTATATTTTCCTTTAATTATTTTCCTTTAATTTGTAGTAATTTTAATAATCTTTAAATACACCTTTAAGTCATTGTATTAAAAAACAGTGTTATATTTTCCTTTATACTGTCCAGGTATGTCTGCTGTAATAATTTAATTATAATTTGTAGTAATTGCAATAATCTTTAAGTACATTTTTAAGTGCCAAATAAGAGCCATTTATTTTGTTCTCTGAAACATTTTCTTTATAATATCATGCTTACTATTTTTCCACATTATTGTTCATCATATTTGGAGGGGCATTGTTATTGAAAAGATTAAATACAGTAACACATTGTAGCACTACTACTTCTACTACTACTACAAAAAAAAAACTACATAGCAATAATAATATAGAATTAATAATCAAAGCAGCATATATAGTTATTAAAATAATTTTAATAATGAGTAATATTTTTCTTGACCCTGTCCAGATAATATTTTAATAATTTGTCGTTTTTTGTAGAATTCTAAATTTCCAAAGGCATTTATAATAATGATTATTAATAATATTATTCACTTTATTTGTCATCATATTGGTTGGTTCTTACTCTGAACTAAACAATGTTATGAAATACATTCTTTCCAAAAGTTTTTTTTTTTGTGGTATCAGCTATTGCATGTAAACTAGGGCTGTCAATCTATTAAAATTTTTAATCTGATTAATCACATCCTTTTTCTGTGATTAATCGCACACTTCATGAAATGAAGCATAGCCCATTTACCTTGTTCCGTATGTTTATTTTGTCATCATTTGCTATATCCAGCAGTGAATGTACGGAAATGTCTGTGCCTGTGCATAAATACTATGTGTGATCAGTGCGTCAAGAGCACTCATACACGCATTATTATAACGGACTCACGCGTGCTTACTGTACGACTCCTGTACTCCTGTGTGTCTTTACCTTGATTGCCGTCTTCATCCATCCAATCTTTACTAGCGAGTCTGGTTATCAAGTCCAGAAACCGTAGTTTGCGTCTCATCTGGCCATACAGCGGTGGGATGTGTTGACAATCCGTTCAGTCTGTACTTCACACAGTGCGACGTGTGAGGGCTCGCGCTCTTCAGAGACAATCACAGAATATGACAGAGCTCGTGTTTAAAAGCGAAACACACTGGAATGAATAATATAGTAATTAATAATAAGCTAAAACGGTCGAGTCTGTTCTCTCTGCAATCTCTGATGTAATCAACCTGGTTTCCTTTATATTTGCGCTGTTTTGGACGGATTGTTTGAATGCATTCGCTTACTGGCTCATTGGACTGAAAACTTTCCCGGAGTTTAGCAGCTTAAAATGATCTAATCGCAAGCAGAGTAGCAAAATTGGGTTAAAGGGTTAGAATGGAAATTGTGCTTCAGTAATTTTGTGTTAATTGCGATAAATTATTTTAACGCGTTAAGTGTTGTAAAATTAATCGCATGCGTTAACGCGTTAACGATGACAGCACTAATGTAAACTATTACACTATTACACTTAGAAAACTGTGGTTAGTCGATTTACATTATCAGTCAGATGACCTCTTTCTATCTAGGTGGGCAGCTATCTTAGTCACAGGTCAAAAGATAAAATATAAGATAAAAAACATTTGTAACCTGGCTCGGGTCTAATGTTTTGAGACACTGGTTTCTCGCTTAGTGTCTTGGCTGAGGTGGTTTAACTGAGCTGGAATGGGGATTATAGTGGTCTTAATTAACAGTCATTAGAGAGCAGAGAGGAGACATGCTTCATTAAATCCCACCACCTCAGGCCCGAGGGAAGCCAGCGGATCAGACCCGTCCTAAACCTACTCCACAACACAACCTCAGCACGTTCATGTGGTTTCAGCTGCGTCATAAAATTATAAACTGCTTTTTCAATTACTCTGCTACTGTAAGTAGAAAACGGCTCGATCATCACTGTATCACAGATGACGGCATATAACATATAGTTCAGTAACTTTATCATTTCTACAGGTGTGCAGTTTAATAAACAAGTCTGCATTGAGAATACAACTTAGACACCAGTAAGATTAAGATTAAATTGTGTTTCAGAGTTCTATTGTTTTTTTGTGTGTGTGTGTGTGTGTGTGTGCAGACTTGTATTAAAGCATACTGGACACTTTAGTTTCTTATCATATGCCAAGAGCAGTCGTCAGGCACTTCACGATCTCTTAAAGTTCTCATCCAGCTTTCTGAAGAATTTGTCTCATTATTTTATGCTTGTAAAACACATTGTTATTCTGAGGTGCGATGGAGTTTATTGTGATGAACTCAAATATATGTATTTCTCAAATATAGAAGTTATCAACATTTAGCAGAGCATTGACCTATTGCATGCTAATATTGACAGTATGTGAACCACAACACAGAATGTCCAAACTGCTCATTTCAGTGCATTTTAAGTTGCTTATTTGTCCTTTTTACAGCTTGACAGTGTGAATAATCATCAACTTTCATTGCGTGGAAAAGAGGAGTTGAAATATACTTCAGAACATCTCTTTCTGAGAAAAAAGTCATGCATACAGGTTTGGAACAATAGGGTGAGTAGAAATGATCACATCATTTTCCTGTTCTGGCTGAAACATTCCTTTAATGCTGATGAAACACAAAGCAGAATGTCCAAAGTTCTCATTTCAATGCATTTTAAGGTGCTTACTTGTCCTTGATAGTGTGCATAATCAAGAACTTTAATTTTATGGAAAAAAAGGAGTTCAAATATACTGCAAAACATCTCTTCTTGAAAAAAAAAAAGTCATGAATACAGGTTTGGAACAACACACGGGTGAGTAAATAGAATTTTCTTGTTTTGGCTGAAATATTCTTTTAATGCTGATGAAACTCAAAGCTTAATGTCCAAACTGCTGATTTCAATGCTTTTTAAGTTGCCTATTTGTCCTTTTTTTGCAGCTTGATGGTGTGCATAATCATCAAATTTCATTTTATGGAAAAGAGGAGTTCAAATATACTGCAAAACATCTCTTTCTGAGAAAAAAAAAGTAATGCATGCAGGTTTGAAATGACAGTGTGAGTAAATAATTATTTTTTCGCTGTTTTGGCTGAAATATTATTTTAATGCTGATGAAACACAAAGCCTAAATGTCTAAAATGCTAATTTCATTTAATTTTAAGGTGTCTCTCTGTCCTTTTCACAACTTGGTAGTGTGCATAATCATCAACTTTCATTGTATGGAAAAGAGGAGTTCAAATATACTGCAAAACATCTAATTTCTGAAAAAGAAAGTCATGCAAGTCAATGCAGGTTTGGAACAACACAAGGGTGAGTAAATGACAGAATTATCCGGTTTTGGCTGATTTGTTCCTTTAATACTGATTTATGCAATGTCAAGTTATTGTTTTCTTTCATTTGTTGAACGAAATGCTCTGTTTTTCCATGTAAAGGGCCCTGAGTCTGATGGAAAAATTGTGCAGAGCGATTGAGTTTCAACGATGCCGGACCTCTCCAAGCTTCTATGATGCAGAGCCGAATCTGAGAGCTGTGTTTTGAATAAATCCATAACTATATATGGAGTCCTTTTGTCAAGATGAGCTGCAGATAATGCAGCGGATCCGTCCGCAGGGCACACCTACTCTTAGCTGCTGTGTCTTTTGGACGAGACCAAACCAGTGGCTTTGAGAGGCAGATTATACAGAGAAGTTTCTCTCCCTCCCGTCTGGCCGCAGAGCCGCTGGCTGCGTGAGAGAGTCGTCTAAAGGAGTCTTGCAGCAGATCAGTTGCTCACACACTGTGTTCCAGAGCAAAGCCTCACACCTGCCTCGCCAAATACAACAGAGGTCACGTCTGGATGCTCGCCCTCCCTCCATTGTGTCTCACAGAGCTTTTTTCTCTCAATGATATACATTAACTTTGGCTGCTTTACATTTATTCTTGCATTTTTGCATTTCTACTGCAATGTCCAGGTCAAACTCAAACCCAAAACTTTTTTTTTTGCATCCTGATATAATTTTAATGACAAATAAGCACAAAATTTCTATACATTTCACTTTCAATAAATTTGTATATTTTACTGTTGAGGTTTTCTTTTCTCAAAGGTGATTTTCATAAGATTCTCTTTAATGCAATAAATAATTATTTTTAATTTTTAATCAGCATAAATTAAAGCCAATTTTGACAGCCACTACCATGAACATTTAAATTTAAATAGTTTTTTTTTTTTTTACATTACATTAAAGAAAAATTGGATTATAATTAATTCTTCTTTTTTTAAATTATATAATTGATTTATTTGCTTTTCTGTAATAAGAATTAATTGGGAAACTGTGCTTAAAAATAGGTGAATCTCATGTCCAGGTCTCAGAATTATTTTTTTTTTGCATAAATTTAATGAGGCCTACTTTAGGACCATTAAGATTTTTTGCATTATAACCTTTTTTTAATGACAGTTAAGTAGTATCCTCAAATTTCACCATTTCTTTGATGTATCCACCATTTCTTCCTTTTGACCATTTCTTTGTAATTGGATTATTTTCAAACAATTTTGGCAATTAGATTTTTGGGTGAAATGTGCTTAATTGTCAAGAATATAATGTCAAACAAACAATACTAATAATAAAATAAAAAAATGACATCCTCAAAACTTCCTTTGAGCAAAATATAATTTTTTTTTCTTTCTTTGATTTTTAGGTGAAATAAGAACCAGACAAGTTTTGTCAGATGCCCTCGTTTTTGTCTACCCTACACTACATCCACAACATTCATCCTTAAAAATCTTAAAAATTAAACTATGTTATTATTATTATTACTATTATATGTACATATATAGACCAGTAGACCCCTCTCTCTTTCTCTCTCTCTCTATACACATATATACACACAGACCAGTAGTATCCAGCTTCGTATCAGCTTAGTATCTGTGTGAGCATAAAATCAGTCATGTTACACCTCTGAGAGTGTTTTCAGACTGTTTGTAAGTGCCTGAACAACAAAACGGACTACAGAGGTTTTATTTGTCCAAAGCGTTCTTATTGTCTGTACACTTAAAACTAATTTACGAAGGTCAGCGTTTATAACCACAGCACAGAAATCTTGTTGGCCGGTGCATTTTCTCAAAAAATATTCCCCACTCTGACTGGAGAACGAGCAGCCACAAATCCCAGTCTTGGCCCAAGTATTTGCTGAATGTGCGAAAAATAATAAAATAAAAAACGGACCGGTGGGCTGCCATGCAAATTAAGAGCAGATTCTGCCTATATGACTTTTTGAGTATGTATGTAATAAGACAAAAAAGAGAAGGATGAAAAATGGAGAGGAATAAATCGAGAGAAACTGGCAGAAATCATTGTTTGACTTGGCTGCGAGCGGCGCTGTACGGTTACAGCCTAGTCATTATCCAGGAATTCTGAGCTGAGGAGACTAAAAACCTTGACGCCTCTCTTTCTCTGTCTTTCTCCTTTCCCTCCTTCATATCCAGGGCTAGAAGTAATTTAAAGAGAATTTGAATTCACTGACAAAACCCCAAAGAATTGTGATGTGCGGCCTGGGGAACCATTTCAGGGGATTTGTGGCACCAGCCATATTCAGACCCCAAGAAACCAAGAGCAAATTTGGGGTTAAATCATGGAAACCAAAACCAAGCCTGGAAAATGAATGATATCAAGAATTTGATACTCTAGGAAGGAGGAGAGGAAGCGTTTAGTTGTGGTTGTGTAATTATGATGATTGTGTTTGTACAGTATATATTCCAGGCTGGTTTATGGGAATGCCTGACTTCCTCTCTGTGGTACTCACTGGTAAACAAGAAGAAAAGATCGGCTGAGCAGAGAAAAACCAGTAATGAAATCAAAATGGATGGCACGGTACGTATTTCCTCAAGTCTGAAGGGCCAGAGATATTAGAGGGTATGAAATAAATCAGGTCTCTTACCATTGTGTTTTTTCGTACTTTCTTTGTTAGTGTTAATGTAACCCTTCCCTTTCTACTCGCACCTCTTTGAATGGGATTCAAACCGGCATGAGAACAAGGACGCTAAAGACGAAAGCATGCCTTGTGAGCTCTCACTAGCTGTTAGTCATGTCTCATTTAAATATTAACCTTGCCAGGTGTATGTCTGAAAATTCATTAGGAAAACAAATTATTCAGTAGTTGATATACTATGGAGCCCATAAGGGCACATGGTATTGGAACAAAATCTGAGATGTGAGAATAAAAGTTAAAATTAATTAAATATTAAAAAAAAAATTTCGTTCTTACAATTCCCTTTCGGCATTCCCCTGAGAACCCCCCTGTTTTTTCTAAAGGCATTGAAATATAGTTTTTCCTCACACATATTATTTTCATCGCCACTTTTGTTTCTTGGGTAAATGCAACATTTTTGCAAATGAATGCAAAGTTTCTCAGGAGAATGCAAAAATTTTTGCAACTGAATGAAAAGTTTCTTGGGTAAACAAGTTTTGCAAACAAATGCCAAGTTTCTTTGGGGAACACAAAAGTTTGGCAAACAAATGTAAAGCTTCTTGGAGGAATGCAAACGTTTTGCAAGTGAATACAAAATTTCATGGGAGAACAAACGCAAACTTTGTGCAAATAAATGCAATGTGTCTCGGTGGACTGCAAAAGTTTTAAAAACAAATGCAAAGTTTCTCATGAGAACGCAAAATTTTGCAAGTGAATGCAAAGGTTCTTGTGTAAACAAGTTTTGCAAATGAATGCGAAGTTTGTTTGGGGAACACACAAGTTTTGCAAACAAACCTTTGTTCTCCCCAAAGAAACATTGCATTCGTTTGCAGAACGTTTGTGTTCAAAGAAACTTTGTATTGACTTGCAAAATTTTTAGTTCTACTGAGAAACTTTGCATTTGTTTACACAAATTAAGCATTCTCCTGAGTAATTTTGCATTCGTTTGCAAAACGTTTGTGTTCCCCAAAGAAACTTTGCATTTGTTTGCAAAACTTTAGCATTCCACTGAGAAACTTTGCATTTGTTTGCAAAACTTTTGTGTTCCCCAAAGAAATGTTGCATTTGTTTGCAAAACTTTTATGTTCTCCCATGAAACTTTGTACTCACTTCTATCAAGAAACTTAAAAAAGATTTTAGGGGCTCTGTATCATACAGTAGAGTCAGAGTACAGAGTTATAAATTGAAAGGGGCTGAACTTTCAAAGATCAAATGATAAAATGAAGATATTGTTTAATTTGGAGTTGTTTCTGATTGTAGACAGTTTTACCAGATAGTAGTTTGAGACATTACTGAGATCACTTTCGAAACTTTAGAAGAGATATGTGTGATTATTTGGGGCCTTTTTCTCAGAAGAAACATCTTAGAAGCAGAGGATTTGGTAAAATGTTAAAGTGGTCATATGACGGTTCAGTTGGGTTCAAGTAAGGATGAAAATGCTTTGCATTTAATATTTAGTGCATATGAATATTGTTATTAAATCTAATTTACATATTCAGTATTTTCTTTCCCAGGGACCTCAAGCAAATAATTTCAGAAATGTCTTTGAATATTACATATAAAAATGGGCGGTCACTGTCACGCTCTGCAGAATGATAATCACTGAACATTTCCTCATCTGTTGATGTCATTCTCTTCAAAATTAAAGCTTGAAGTTTTGTTTGTGGTAGTTCAGAATTGATGGTTTATTTATAGTAAATTGATCATTCATTCTTTATTATTTACAGTATGGAACATTTGTTCTCATCTGATGCGCAGTGTTGAAACTCACACTCATTTAAAAGCTCTGAACCTTTCTTCGAACCGAATCCAAATGAGCGTTATCCGTAATAACTCAGTGAGGAGTCTAATCCCTCTTGAAGTTTTCTGTGTGAGTTAGATGAGATTAGCTCATCTTCTTTTAGCCTCTCGTAAACCAGGCGATCACTTAGCGAGGATGTGTGGTGTGACAGTGCAATTCCATTTGGAAAGAACGTGAGCCCTGGACTCTCCCCAGACGAGACGGTGAAGAGCATCTGGACAGCACCCACGTCTCCCTCCTTTGTCTTCAGATCGTGATAAAATGCACTCACCTAAAAATGAGAACGCTCATAGTCTACATAGTGGCTGAATCTTTCTCACAGAGTACAGGCCTCAAGCATGATTCACCTCATCAGGATGGATTAATGGATGGAGGGGGGCGGCCCGATAGATAGATAGATAGAAAGATAGATAGATAGACAGACAGATAGATAGATAGATAGACAGACAGACAGATGGATAGACAGACAGACAGACTAGATGGATGGACGGATGGATAGATGGATGAACGTGTAGACAGACAGAAAGATGGATAGATGGATGAACTTATAGATAGATAGATAGATTTGATTCTCCCACTGTACGAAACCTTAATATATTGTGACATTAAACGTCAGACAGTGTAGAGAGAGTATTAATCACAGCAGGATAGATTGTGGGTTTGTTTAAGTTTAAAGTTCAGCTGTGGGTTGGCACTCATGCCAACTCTTACCCCATCAAACGCCTTTATGCATAAGAATGTAAGGACAGTAACTGTTGTTCACCCTCCCAGGACGAATCTCTTTCTAACACTGGACTGCTCCAATAGGGGCGTCTGACTCTATGTGCCAAGAGACTGCAGCACCAGCTCGGCTCCATTCAGCTGTCCATCTGCTGGAGAAAGCACATTTCTCATGCTACATTCCTCCTATTCAGGCAGACAGTGTGATGTGCCTCTGGTTTTGTTCAGGCTCTGGCACGCAGGAGGTTATAGAGCAGGAGAACATGCGTTGGGCCCACTCCGCTCTACTCTGACTGGGATGAGTTATAGTGGGTAGAGCAGGAGTTTAAATGAGTATGACTAATTAACACTGCACTTTCACATCTGCTGCTGTACAACACACATGCTATCATTCTGAACTGAGTGCTGAGTGGGGTTACATACATAGACTAGATTTTTTTCGGTTTCAGTTGTGGGTGGTTGTCAGGGCCTTGCTATGCCATTGCTAAGTTGTTCTGAATGCTTTGAAATGGGGTTGCAAGGGTGTTTTTTTTTTCTTTTGTATGTTCGTTTGTGGTTGCTAGGTTGTCCTGTGTTATTTTTTTAAGTATGTTGCTAAGGGGTTGTTCTAGGCTAGGGGTTCTCAACTCTGGCCCTTGAGGTCCATATTCCTGCAGAGATTAGCTCCAACCTTGATCAAACTCACCTGCCAGTAAATTTCTAGTAATCCTGAAGACCTTGCTTGGCTTGTTCAGGTGTGTTTGATTAGAGTTGGAGTTAAACTCTGCAGAAAAGTGGACTTTAAGGGCCAGAGTTGAGAACCCCTGTTCTAGGCTATTTTTTAAGTATGTCACTAAGTAACCCTACTAGGTTGTTCTGGGCTATTTTTAAGTATTTTGCTAAAGGGTTACTAGTTTGCTCTGGGCTATTTTTTTATATGTTGCTATGGGGTTGCTAGGTTGTTCTGGGTTATTTTTAAGTATGTTGCTATG
The DNA here is from genome assembly GCF_001515605.1 of Sinocyclocheilus anshuiensis. Classification (NCBI taxonomy): domain Eukaryota; kingdom Metazoa; phylum Chordata; class Actinopteri; order Cypriniformes; family Cyprinidae; genus Sinocyclocheilus; species Sinocyclocheilus anshuiensis. Next base: position 513,446 of record NW_015536784.1, on the reverse strand, counting down.
GGGTTGCTAGGCTAAGTCGTTCTGAGTTATTTTTAAGTATGTTGCTATGGGGTTGCTAGGCTAAGTCGTTCTGAGTTATTTTTAAGTATGTTGCTATGGGGTTGCTAGGCTAAGTCGTTCTGAGTTATTTTTAAGTATGTTGCTATGGGGTTGCTAGGCTAAGTCATTCTGAGTTATTTTTAAGTATGTTGCTATGGGGTTGCTAGGGTATTCTGTTTTTTTATGTTGCTAGGGTGTTTGGTGTCATTTTGAAGTGTGTTTTATGTGGTTGCTATTATATTCTGGATTATATTTAGTTTGTTGGCATATGGTTGCTATAGGGTGTTCTGGGTAATTTTATTAATGTTGTTATGGGTTTGCTAGACTATTCTATGTTTTATTTAAGTTTGTTGCAATGTGGTTATTTGACACATGATTTGAGGAATCATTCATGACTGTAGCAAAAACATTCAGAATGAGTGCAGAATTAATGTTTCAATCACTAACCCTGATCATGTGCAATAGTGACAGTGATGCAAGATTTCAGATTTTTTCTTTCCTTTTATTCCTTTATAAATGATATGGAGGGTAGCTTCACACGTTATGCATATGAGCCCGGATGCCATATTTTGGGTTCATTATTTGTTGGCCTTCTGACCCATTATTTTTTGGCTTTAGTGGCGTATGCCTGACAGACAGCTCATCATCTCATGGCAGTTTGGAAACAAGGGAATGCAGCGGTTTATAATAGGCCTGTCACTCAGCGTGACTGACGGACACCCATTCCATGGGAACCAGAGGGCAGGGGGCCGTTTGGTTGGACAGTCTCAGGATGGGATGGGGAACATAGTGAAATGGGGTGGATTTATATGTTTGTCACTCCACTGACCCTGTGGCGTCCCGGACAAGAAGCACATTGACAGATGAATGGAGAGATCACGGCAATAAAAGCTAAGAGGAGAAAGAGGAGGGGCTGGTTAGTGTGATGAGATCTAATCTATGTGATTCCTTCTCCATCCTTCTGACAGATTTGTCTGTGTTTCACCCATAGGATAGAAAAATCACAAATTAGATGTTGTTAATATCTCAATTGTTTCTCATAGACTTTTGTCCTCTGCTTCTCAGATGTTTCTCTTTAGAAAAAGACTTCAATAATCACTTTGTCGCTCTTGTGTAGCTCACATTGTGCTCTCATTGTGCTTTCTATACATTTCATATTTTTTCTGATGTCCCTTCTAAAAAGAGCATCACTAATTAGCAACAAAACTGGTGAATCTCTCCAACCAGGACTGGTTGACCAGTGAAGTCAAGAAGCCTGTTGGAGACACCAGCATCCACTCATGGAGCAGGCACTCATGGAGAAGGTCACCTGAGGTTTGGCCAAGTGTTTGACAGGTTTGATGGGTCGTCATTCTTTCTCTCGCCTGGTTTTATGATGTGGTGCAAATTAGAACCTGCATTATGAAGAGATAAGAAATTCATTTAGTTCATCAGCTTTCTCCAGACGGCTTTACAGTGATTATAAATGGCAGTGATCTATTTAAGGCATTGTGTTTGTGTTGGCAGTGGTATTTTTTTAGATTACTTGCAGCATTATTTGAAGTTCTGTAGGGAAATTCCTAAATGGAAACCCCTCGTCTTGCAGTATAACATAAGTTTACGGATTGAAGCCAGACCCTAGATCTTTCTTTCTTTCTTTCTTTCTTTCTTTCTTTCTTTCTTCATAAGGCCTGTATCCCAATTTGAATTTTTTTCCAAAGTTTGTCTTTAAAAACTTTTTTTTTTTTTGTAAAAAATGACAGTAATAAGAATTTGTATAGAGTTTTAGATTGAATGAATGAACTGCTAATTTCTAACTAATAGTTAATTGGTAATAGTAATGGTTCATAGTTAGTATGGGTATTTTCTCTGAGTTAAAGGGTTAGTTCACCCAAAAATGAAAACTCTTTCATTAATTACTCACCCTCATGTCGTTTCAAACCCGTAAGACCTTCGATCATCTTCGGAACACAAATTAAGATATTTTTGATGGAATCTGAGAGCTGTCTGACCCTGCATAGACAGCAACACAACTGAAATGTCCCCAAGGTCCAGAAATGTAGCAAGGAGATCTGTAAAATAATCCATGTGACATCAGTGGTTCATCTGCAATTATGAAACGACATGAGGGTGAGTAATTAATGACAGAATTTTCATTTTTGGGTGAACTAACCCTTTAACTCATGAGTTGCACTTTTGAGTGCGTTTGAGTACAAATTCTTCATTTCAGACATCTTTAAAGTGCACTTCACTCCCAGACTCTCAAATCAGGCACATTTGAAGCAGTGTGAGAAGGTTTTCATCCTTTATGTCTATTAATATTATTCAGTGAGAAGTGTTATGTCAGCGGGGGCTGTCATCGACCTCCTCCTCCCCCATTTACTTTTCAGTGGTAAAATTCTGCGGAAAATTGGATGGCGCTACCAAACTGGATGTTCCCCCCCGGCCGTGGAGAGGAGTGCATATCAGGCACATTCCAGGGGAAAGCTGTGTAAATCCCTGCCATTGATTTGGTGGAGGACCTCCTGACCTCAGGAATACATTAGCAGATTAGGCGGGCAGACAGCGCACACAGAGAGCCGCTGCCATTCACACCACAGTTAACACAGGACCCCCGCCTCGCCTCTGCTGGCTCATCTGGCCCGTCTCTACACGACATTCCCTGGCCTCCGGGTCAAATATGTGTGGAAGCTTTGGAAAAGGGGAGCAGTGTGTAGTTGGCTGCCAGCTGGAAATGTGGCATGTTTGGATGGAGGCTTGGTGTGTGTTTTTATTGTTTGTGTGCATGTGTGTATGTTGTAATTTAAGACAATAATTAAAATAGTTAATTCTCCAGTTTATTTTTATATTTTCGGCTTTTATTTTAATATTAGTTTGTCATTTTGTTGTTTGTCATTTTTATAATTATTAGCTTGAACATTTATATATATATAACAACAGTTATAATACAGTTATAAAAACAAAACAAAGAACAAAGAAAGAAAGAAAGAAAGAAAGAAAGAAAGAAAGAATATACAAATACATAATTAATTTGTGGTTTAACTATTAACCATGCTTTTTTTTTCACCTTAAGAGGACACATAGGATGAATATAGAGATGCAGTTTTCACTGTTTTATGATTAACAGAACTTTGGATAGTTTCAATATACTTGTCTAGATCAACTTTGAATAAAGAAAAGAGAGGTTTAGAGCCAGATTTTCATTTATGTATGTGAAATTTAGCTATCAAACACATTCATTAGGTTATATTTTCCTATATTTTCTTTTGAGTACTCAAACAATCCAAAGAAAACATCTTTAAAACAGAAAGAAAAGTCACTTACAAAATGAGATTAGGAACATTAAAAAAATCTGACCAAAGTTTCTCTGTGTGGGTATATTGCCAAACAAGTGAAAGAATCTTCATCAGAAGAGTGACAAAAACAGCAACTCACTTCAATATCTGACTTATATTATAATTACGTCCATAAGCTTTTTGTGAAATTTGGAATAACTCATTAATCTGTTGCTTGACCTTTTCATATTTAAGGAGAGAACTATAGTTTCCAAAGTCAGACAAGCTCGTTATGATTTTCAAGGGTGCAGAATTTAGTAGGGATGCTATGACATATCCCTATCAATATCCAGCGCCTACTAAATTGTCCCTAGCAATAATTTTGATCAAACAATTACATGTCTGTTGTCTGCCTTTATGTCCCGACCAATGCCAAAATCAAACCTATACACCCTTGAAGATATTTATAATGTTATGATTTCTATTTCAAATAAATGCTATTCTTTTGCACTTTCTATTCATTAAAGAAAAAAATAGCAAAAATATTAAGCAGTTGTATGAACTGTTTTCAAAACTGATAATAATAAGAACCACTATTAATCATTGAGTAGCAAATCAGCATGTTAGAATGATTTCTGAAGGATCATGTGACACTGAAGACTGGAGTAATCTCTTCTGTTATGTATTCTGTCCTGTTGTCTGTATGGATGTCCATTGGATAGACTTGGTGTGACAGTCCTGATGTTCACGGCTTGGTGGTCCCACCAAGACCCCGGCCTTCTCTTTTGAGACCCAATCATGGTCCAACAGTCCCAGCAGAAACCGGCTCTGCGGGAACACATCACCCACTGACCAGACAAGCTGGCACACAGATGGACAGCTCACCGAAATACACACAAAAAACACAATCCCACATTATCGTGATGGGGTCATGCCCGGTGCTATTGTGAAATTGACATGTGCTAAAGCAGAAAAAACAAAGATAAGAACAGAGTCCTTTAATAAAGTGCAATCCCCTAAAGTATGACCACATTGTTCCATTACACGTTCGTGGAATAATTTTTCGTATTAAAAATACTTGAACAACTGCATTATCTGTCCCTGTCAACATAAAGCATTTTGAGTTTTCTTCTCATAAAGACGCACTTGCTGAGACATTCCCAAATCTCTTTGGGTATCCTGGTGCAGAGTTGGGAAATTCTGCTGGACTTTTGGGGGTCAAATGTTTTGGAAACTCTCAAAGGGACACAGAGCTTATAAGTCAGTAAAAGTCTTGTGTTTTAGCAACGAGTAAAAGGCAAAGTGAGTCTGACTGCAGGCTGATGGAGTTCATCCTAATCTACTCTGTTATTTACAATGTCAGCTAGGCTGATTGTGATGATTTTGTAATCAGTATTTTTTTTCTCTTTAGAGAGCAGTTCCAGATCTGATTGGATGGTGCCAAAATGTTTAGGAAATAAGGAGTAAGAGGTAAACATGATTTTGACTCAATGGTGAGTGAACAGTTTAAAAAAAGAAAGTATATAGTGGTTGCAAAAGAAAAAGACATACATTGTTTTCTACCAGTTGTCTGTGCTATTAAAATAATCAAACTGGGTGAATCTTAGGAAAACTTAGTTTACTCCAAAGGCAAAAAAACCATGAAAAATATAATTGAAATACAAACCCTATTTGTTGAACCAGTAAGGATTTTTGCATCATTACATTTTTAAATTCAAATAAATTCTCATAGCTGTAATGCACATAGATGTTTTACTTATGTGTGTGTGTTTCTCATTATTCTCAATAATCAAATAAATTACTAATGCTGTAGTGATTTTTGCTGTAGAGTACACTCCAATATATATATATATATATATATAAGGTTGTTTATGCTTTAGTTTTTTCACGTTTTTATGAAACTTGTGATGATACATACATTTAAAAAAAAAAATATATATATTTTTTTATTTCAGTTTCAACTTGAAATTTTGTCAGAAATATATGAGGAAAAAAAAAAGTTTCCTGATATTTACCCAGCTGAAATTTAGTTGTGAGAATCTGTAATGAGGTTTTGTGTTGTTGTTTTGTTTTTTTGAGGCTGTGGGGGTTGATGGAGAAAATAACAGGATGACTTTCCCAAGCATCCATGTGTGAAGTTTCAACCCTCCTCCAGCTCCTGAGGTGAGAAAACCTTGACACATTTATGGCTTTAAATCTGAGGACTAATGGAAAACAAACAACTGATCATTCGCCTCTGGAATATCAGATGCTTCAGTTTGCCATCTCCATTTGTGGAAGCAGAGGCTTTGCACTGGCTTTGATTGATTACTGTTTACATTTTGAGTTACAGTCACATGTTTATGTCATTCTACTGTAAACCTCCATATTTTCCTCACACCTTTACAAAAAGTACAGTATAGTGATACCATGGTACAGTGATGGTATCAGATGGTAGAATCATGGTACTTGATATAGACCCTAACACTGAATCTTCTCTTCATGAGAACTAGCACTAGCCTGTGTTGGTGGCTGTTTATAGGCATAAGCATAAAGTCAAACCTGCTGCTGCATGTCTTTGCCAGAAGATTTACAAGACTTCTCTCAGCAAACGGGACAGTACGAGCAGATATGTGACCCTGGAGCACAAAAGCAGTCTTAAGTCGCTGGGGTATATTTGTAGCAATAGCCAAAAATACATTGTATGGGTCAAAATTATAGATTTTTCTTTTATGCCAAAAATCATTAGGATATTAAGTAAAGATCATGTTCCATGAAGATATTTTGTAAATTTCCTACTGTAAATATATCAAAACTTAATGTTTGATTAGTAATATGCATTGCTAAGAACTTCATTTGGACAACTTTAAAAGCGATTTTCTCAATATTTTGATTTTTTTGCACCCTCAGATTCCAGATTTTCAAATAGTTGTATCTCGACCAAATATTGTCCTATCCTAACAAACCATACATCAATGGAAATGTATAAATCTCAATTTTGAAAAATTGAAAACACTTAAGACTGGTTTTGTGGTCCAGGGTCACATACAGTATAATAAAGCTGAAAAAAGATGAAAAGGTTTTACATTTATAAAGGCCATTTAAACTAGTCTGTTCTAACTTCACATCTTGCAATCTCAATTTTTATAACAGTGACAGAATTAAAATAATGTCCCATATTCTGAAGGAAACTGTGGGTCACTGGAAATGTGTTTTAATAGACCATGGTGTATATCAACTGGGTCTACCTGATTCCAAAAAATAAAACATTCAACAGGAATTGAACAATATCTCTCTTAAATGCTTTTCCCCATCTCTCCGTCTGTGTGTTTTCACTTCTCACCCTCACCGTCTCTGTATAATGTGCTCATGGTGGCCCACTGCTGTGGCCAGTTGTGTGTTGTCACAGTAAATTACTCTGACATACTGGAGGAGTGATGGCTCTCACTGGGTGGGATGAATGGAGAGGGTGTGTGTGTGTGTGTGTGTGTGTTGTGTCAATATTGGGTTTGATTCTGGCCTTCATCACAGTACAACCAATCCATCTGGACTCTGCAGGAGTTTGTTTTTACAATTTGATCTCGATTTTTCCATCATAAATTGATGTGATGTTTTCTTACAATTTAAAGACAGTTTGAATGTACAAATTAGGCATCATTTCATGAATTTATAGAAATATATAGATATATACAAGTTTGGGATCAGTAAGATTTTTAAATGTTTTTGAAAGAAATCTCTTATGCTCGTCAAGGCTGCATTTATTTGTTCAGTACAGTAAAAACAGTAACATTCTGAAATGTTATTACAACTTAATAGATTTTAAACTGTAATTTATTCCTGTGATCAAAGCTGAATTTTCAGCATCATTACTCCAGTCTTCAGTGTCACATGATCCTTCAGAAATCATTCTAATATGCTGATTTGCTGCTCAAGAAACATTTATCATTATTATTATCAATGTTGAAAACAGTTTATATTTTTGTGGAAACTGTGATAATGTTTTTTTTTTCAGGATTCTTTGATGAATATGTTAAAAAAATGGATTTTAAATAGAAAAGCATTTATCTGAAATAGAAACTTTTGTAACATTATAAAAGTCTTTACTGTCACTTTTATCAATTTAGTGCATTCTTGCTGAATAAAAGCATTTATTTATTTAAAAATAAATAAACAAATAAATCAAATCTTACTGACCCCAAACTTTTGAACAGTACTGTAGATATTTTTTATATTTCCACAACATGAAGGTCTGGAATCAGTTTCACTGGCGTTCGCTCTCATCAGTCTGCATTAAATTATATTTAATGGACGTAATGTTCATGTTAAGGCATGTTGTTGTCTGATTTTCATGGATTTATTTGTACTTTGTGTTTGCCACTTTCCTCCTCATCTGCACTTTCATAACAATTTATAGTCACACAGTGTTTCTTTCCCGAGGAACTTTAGTATTTAACATGCAAATCTTCCATTCATTTTTGTTACTTGCTGATAAAGTCATTAAATATAACTTTGCCTGCAGCGTTTTCAAACAAGTTGGCATAAATTTAGTGAAAACCTGAGGGGGGATCATTATGAGCCAACAGCATCACTGCAGAAGTTTGAACACGCTTCCACTCGCTGCAGGTGAAGCCGGTGTTGCATAATCGAGTCATTAGGTGGGCAAAAAGTAGAGGGGAAGACAACAACGTGAATCTGTCATTTGTTCACCTGCAGACTTGCATGCCGTGACCTGACGTCTGGCTCAAACCCAACCCATGCTTTATTCACAGGGTGGAGGCAGGCTGTCAGATACAGTAGTGAGCATTAACTGAAATTCCTCGCCCTTAAACAGCGAGGTTGTATGAAATGGGCCGGTGTTGTGCCGAATTCTGACCCCCACCAGATTATTACCCCCCTAGTATTGGTAGGTTTACACTGTAAAAAATGACCGTGAATTTAACGGTAAAAGACTGTAAAATGCTTAGAAACACGCAGCGTTACTCTGTGTTGACGTCATTTTAACTGAAACAGGAAGACAGGGCGGGACATATCAAGCAGCCCCGCCCCTTTTAAAAATAGCCAATAGCGTTCGTTTATATCACAGCTTGGGCTAGAGCCGTTCAGAGCCGTTGAGCTCCGTAAAGCCGCATTTGACAGGGTATGCCAGCCACAATCTCATCTATATTGCTATAAAATATAGCATTCTGTGTAGAATTTAAATAGCTCCGATACATTTTGTGGTCTGCGCCGACTCGCGCATGTGATCCGCTCCGTGCTATCGTGTCTCTGAACCGGAGCAGAGTGTGTGTGCGGTGCGGTGGTTAGCGTGACACAGCGCAAAACCAGACTTCTTTTTTTCCTCAATGGAAAGCATATTTACACTGTTTGAATCGTTCCCTGTCCCCTATAAATGTTAAATATTAACTAATTATTACTGAAATATTCAAATCCCAAGGAAGAACTTCAAGTAAATATTTTAGGTCACAGGGCTTCAGCTGACAGAAAAAAGTCCTGGTCACTTTATGCTTTTGTTTGTGAAAAACAGCAGCTTGGACATTCTACTAAACATCTGCTTTTCTGATCTACAGAAGAAAGTAAGTTATGCAGTTTTGGATCCATGTGAGGGTGAATAAATGATGACAGAATGTTCATTTTTGAATGAACTATCCTATTAAAGTTCACCCACACGTTTTGATGTTGTTGCTTGACGGATGTAATTTTAACCCTCATTTAAGTGTAAGTGAGCCTTTGAAGGATCATGTCTGTATATAAACCAGAGGGAATCCATGTTCCCTGTTCTGGAACTCTCTTCACTGTGTTTTAATGAGGTAACAGCAGCAGTATCTCGTGTCTAGCCGTTTGTCCCTCCTCACTGAGGTGCAGCCAGGTGCTGTCACAATACAATCCACGGCTTTGTCAACACACAGCTGAAGAGGTTCATCATAAACCTGTTTCTTTAGTCTTCCCTCCTACCTCTCCTCTTTTCCACTACTTCACATTCTCTAGTGTCTCGCCGAGACTTCTCAAAGCCTTTTGCATCTCCAGATGAAAGATGACTGAAGAGGGCTGCGTTTACTCAGAAGAGAGATGAGTTTGAACATGAAAGACAGGAGCTGCTGGCAGAATATGATAGGAATAAAGTGCCAACATAACTGATGAGATTTTCATTCAGCATGGATGCATTAAATTGATCAAAAGTAACAGTAAAGACATTAAGAATGTTACAAAAGATTTCAATTTCAAATAAATGCTGTTCTTTTCAATTTTCAGTAACACTTTATTTTAAGTATTAACTAGCATGTACTCGTAAAGCACATATTAGTGCTTTATTCTGCATGACCATATTTTAGATCCCTTAATCCTACCTCATACCAAAACTAAGAGCAAATTAGGAGTTGTTGTTTTTTTAAAGCAAAAGTCGTAGTTAATAGTTAATAGTAAGAATTGGACCTTAGTTAAAATAATGTGTGACCAAACTTTCTATTCTAAATTTCATGAAGAAAAAAAAGTATCACAAAAAAATATGAAACAGCACTGTCTTAAATTTGTTAAGTAATATGTAAATGTATAATAGTATAATAGTAAATGTTTCTTGAGCAGGAAATTAGAAGCAGCATATTAGAATGATTTCTGAAGGATCATGTGACACTGAAGACTGGAGAAATGATGCTGAAAATTCAGCTTTGTATCACAGGAATAAATTACATTTTAAAATATATATTTAAATAGAAAAAAGTCATTTAAAATGATAATAATATTTCACAATTTTACTGTATTTTTGATTAAATAAATGCACCCTTTTGTTGAGCATTAACGACTTCTTTCCAAAACGTTAAAAATCTTACCAAACCAAGCTTTTGAACAGTACTGTAAGAGTCTTATATCTGAAGTTGAGGACTTTTCTTTTTTCAGCAAAGCATGCGTATTTAGCTTACACAAACTAAGCCCTTTGATATATTTCACTGTCAGGATTCATTTTTCAGTGTTGACAAACAGTGTTTTAGTCACTGAGGAACAGTAAATGTCGTGTTTGACTTTGTTTCGTATTGTCACAATGTAACTAGACAAATGCTATAAAAGCAGTTTGCAGCGAGTGTCTCTGTTGACTAATTATCATGCTAATGACACATGGGGAGTGTTTGGGCTTCATGGGGCCTGTTTGTGACAGTTTTAGTGCTAAAGTTTAACCACGTTTCCTGCTTGTCCAGATGGAATGAGTTCATGGATTCGCTCGGTCAGCACAAATGCTTAAGCTGTAGTCATCACATACGCAGATAGCAGAGAAAGCTGTGTGTTTTTCTACCTCAATTAGATTTTTATTTGCATTATGATGGACTGTCAGTTTTTTGGTCAAACAAAAACTATGATTTAATACATATTTCAGGAAGAGTTTATCCAAAAATTTTAATTATTTAGATGTAGATGAGTTTGTTTCTTTATCAGAACAGATTTGGAGAAATTCAGCATTCCATCACTTGCTCACCAATGGATCCTCTGCAGTGAATGGGTGCCGTCAGAATGAGAGTGATATTAACTAATTAATTGATGGACTGGAGTGGTGTGGATTACTTGTGCATTATTGTGATGTTTTTATCAGCTGTTTGGACTCTCATTCTGACGGCACCCATTCACTGCAGAGGATCCATTGGTGAGCAAGTGATGCAATGCTACATTTCTCCAAATCTGTTCCCATGAAGAAACAAACTCATCTAAATCTCGGATGGCCTGAGAATGAGTAAATTGTCAGCAAATGTTCATGTTTGGGTGAACTATTCCTTTAATAGCTTCATTTTGAATAAAAGCAGCAGTCACTTTCTTCAGTGTTGTTGTTGTAGTAATTAGCTCGTCTTGGTCACTACATGTGAAGATTTCAGTATGACCAAATTGTTAAAAAGCACTTCAACACCTTGATAGTGCAGCTTTATCACCTTTGAGTTTAACAGTCATCATTTCAGCACTTTCTAGGCCCCAGACTTCCTAAAAGTCTGGAGGGATTTTCTTTTTTCTTTTTTGCAATGTATTTTTGTCATGTTATAATTAAAAGATCAGAGGTAGATGACTCATATCCTGACTGGAATATGAAACAAATGTGAAAAGATGTGTGTGTGTGCATGCACATACGCCCCGGGCCTTAATATGAACCATATAAGTTGACTGTGGAAACATGTTGGTTTGTATGAAGATGCAGTGATAGACTCGAGGAACAGCCACTGTGAACTTATCCAGATTCATTCTCAGTCTGAATCTTCAGAGGTCTAAGATAATGTTCTCCACAGATGTCACTCTTAAACACCTCAGTTTAAAAAAAAAAAACCCTCATCCTGTAGGAGACATTTTCACTTGATATGGTTCTTGAGTTCGTCATGCTTCTTTGGAGATGCACCAAGAACTTTCTGAAGTTTTTAGGTTCTTTAGATTAGTGTTCTGGTTTCTGGGTTCATATACATATATCATTCAAAGTTTTGGAGTCAGTAAGAAATTAATGCTTTTAATAAGCAAGGATGCATTAAACTGATCAAAAGTGACAATAAAGACCTTTATAATGCTACAAAAGATTTCTATTTCAAATAAATGCTGTTCTTTTGAACTTTCTATTAATCAAAGAATCCTTTAAAAATGTATTATGGTTTTCACAAAACTATGAAGCAGCACAACTGTTTTCAACATTGATAATAATCAGAAATGTTTCTTGAGCAGCAAATCAGCATATTAGAATGATTTCTGAAGGATCATGTGACACTGAAGACTGGAGTAATGATGCTGAAAATTCAGCTTTGATCACAGGAATAAATTACATTTTACAATATATTCAAATAGAAAACAGTTATTTTAAATTGTAAAAATATTTCACATTATTACTGTTTTTACTGTACTTTTGATCACATGAATGCAGCAGAGGAGAACAGACTTCTTCAGAAACATTAAGTCTTGAATCTGTTTCTCAAACAAGCTAATTTATGACTTCAGAAGACTTGAAATATAGTCATATGGCCTTCTTTTATGATGTGTTTTGTTTGACACAAACATTTCAGGATTGTCCGGACATGACAGAGAGTAAACAAAGACATAATTTTCATTTTTAGGAGTGAACTATGGTGGAACTAGGACTAGGGCACAAACTGTTTTTTTGTGGTTCTCCTGTCGGATCAAACCGTGAAACCTTTTTGCAACTTCAGCAACCACAATTAAGAGATTGTTTGAAGCCATGTCATGTTTTGAGTGCTATAAATGAGCAGAATCATTTATAAAACATGGTTAACGCTTTCATCACGCAGATTAAAGAAATCTTTTTGCGGTAACTTACACCTATAATTATAAAACCGTGGTACAGTGCACATGAAATATGACATGTCTTTAGAATAGCATGATAACGAGTCTCCTTAATTAAGTCTTTGTCTTAAATGGCTCATAAACATCAGTCTTTGGTGATTTGTAGCGATGAAGTTTCTTAACCTCTGGCCTTTCCTGTCACCTCCGTGCATTAACAGTCTCTCATCCTTCCTTCCGCCCAGTGTGTCACTTCCCTGCAGTCTTCTCCTCCAGCCCTACGACTGTGTGTGTGTGTGTGTGTGTGTGTGTGTGTTGGTGAAGTGTCCAGATTCTTCAGATGCCTGGGCTGCTGCATGCTCTTTGGAGTGCCTGGAATATCTTGCATGCCTGTCACTAGACTTCTGCAGCAAGTGTGAGTGTTCGATTTCTCATTTGGGCCCTGATCAATCTGTAAAATCTGCATATATTATTAGGAACCACATTAGTGTATTTTAAGCACCTTCTAGAAACAAGCTTAGGCAAAAACTAGAAGAATTTGACATATTTTGTATTAATCTGTGATGCATGTGACCACTTAAATTCACATTTTCTTCAGAAAATGTAAAAATCAAATGGAATATCTTTAATTTAGAACATTTTAAAATAGTTTTATATTGTTACAGTAATGCATCACTGTGCAACTATGTTCTAAATATATGCACCTATATCAGTGTTTAAAAAACTAACTAGTGATAATTGATAATTGAAAAATTAAAAACTGAAACACAAAGCTCACATGAGTCTAGTTTAGTTAGATTTATGGACAAACAAATCACAGATCTTTACTGGAATTAACTCAAATGAAATTAAAGGTGTTTGAAAGGAAGGATTTTGTTTTATTTTTAATTAATTTTTTTCTAATGATTAATTTTTTATAATTATTTAATTTAATTTAATTTTATATTTACATTTTTTTTTTTGGCAGGGGAGAAACATCCCTAGAGACAATGCTTTACAGATTTAAAACATGATAATACTGATTTAGTTATTCTCCACACATTTCAAATGCTCTTAAAAAATGATGCCAGACAGTTCTGGAAGCCTTTAGGTATCATTCACTTTAATGATCAAATCTTTACTCATATTTTTTTATATTTGCTTATATACATAACATTCACATAACAAAAGCATTGTTTGTTTGTTTATTTTATTTATTTATTTTTACCTGTGCAGAACCAACCTGTGTGATCTCTGTAATCTTTGCGCTCAAGTTTATTGTACTTCTTAAATGACTGTGTTTTTTGGTTCCTAACCAGTGGTGAAACCCTAAGAGAGGTTTTGTTCTGCCTACTGAATCCACAAGGAAGCGGCATATAATGCTTGATGGACTGCAGTTTGAGATTGTCACCACAACCACTAATGGCATCACTAAAGCTGCACTGCAGGGCCATTTACTGCTTACGCTTGCTGTCCAAAAGTGCCAATCTCACAGTCAGGAACAACACAAGCTGCTTAACTGGCTTTGTCATTCATATGCATATAAAAGAGTGCTATTAGAAAGACCAAAAATCATATCCACACAGTTTTCCACCTCTTACTTACAGTAAGTGTCACTGGTGAACCAAGACCATTTTAAATATATAGTTTTTCCTTGTGGGTTTGATCCCAAGTCATTCAGCTAATGGCGCTATCAAGACATTAAAGGCTTCAAGACTTGGATGAAGGGCCGCTTTTGAGCCAGTAAGCAGCCGCATAGCAAATAGCATCATGGCTGTGAGTTTGAATCATGGGTATGAATCACTCACATTACCTTTATCTAGTTTAAGAAGCTGTTCTGTTCTTATTGAGGTCCTCTATACTAAGTACATATTGTATTTGCCGTTACAAGTGGATTATTGCACTAAACATGTTAATACATGGCAAAGAACAGCTACACAGACATTATCCTACAATTATTTTGTTCTCTATAATTTAGGTGTTGAAGTATTTGGCACACCTGAAGTCAAATTGCACCAAACGCTGTTTAAAGTGTTTTGTTAATGATCATAATGAATATTTTTTTCTCATGCAGGTTGCTAGGGAGATGATACGTGACATCATGTTTTTCTAAGAATTCTTGCCCTCATAGTGACGCGGGGAGTGAGTGTTTGTTCTCCGTGTGAATAGTTTTTCTTTTCGTCTCCTCTCCGAGTAAAACAAACTCTGCATTTTGGTAGGATTGTTTTGAAACCAAAAGCTGACCAAACAATTGTCTGGCATAAATCATAACTTGCTGTCAATAGACAGAAGGGCAGCACACAGCAGGCCGGTCACGTGACTGCCTTTGGAGGTAAAATAACACTGTAGTGTCGATGGCCTTACCGAAATCACTCAACATTAGCATAACAGCAGGACCGAGCTGTAATGAACGTTCAGCATCCATTAGGTGGCTGTTCTCATGCTCAAGTCCATTAGCTGTGTTCTGATTACTCTATTGACTTAAATAAATGACCAGGCTTTCTCAAGACGTGTTTGTGATTGTGTGTTTTTCTTATTTATACTACTATGTCATGAGCTGCTTTCCAAATCACACACTTATGCTAAATGCTAAAAGTATGTACTTCAATGCTAATGTGAAAGCACTGTACATACTTTTGAAAAAGTTTGACCGTATTCATGGGACGTGAACAGAATGAATCTGTGTAATTTGTTTGTTAAACAATTTTTTGTAAATAGTTGTATTCAGTTGGACAATTGACATGATAGGGTTTTAAGATTGATTCACATTGAAATTAGTTCTACTCATGTAGTCAGTATTGTATGGAAGCCTGTTTCTGACACGGAATAGATAAAAAAAAGGTAATTGCGACATTTTCCTCACAATTTTGGCCTTTTTTCTCACAATTCTGAGTTTATGTCTCACAGTTTGTCTCACACGAAAGCTCAGAATTATGAGATATGAATGCACAATTCTGTGAAAAAAGTCCAAATTGCTAGATATAAACTATAAAGGATATAAAAGAATTCTAACTTCCTAACAATTATGAGTTTATATATTGCAATGAAGAAAATTCTGAATTTTTTTTTATTGAATTGTGAGATATTAATTCAGAACTGCTAGAAAAAAAGTCAGAATTGTGAGCCAAAAATGGGCAATTATGTTTTTTATTAGTATAAATATTACGATTTTAAGTCATCAAATATCTCTCCAAACTCAATCATTTCTGAAAGTTAATCGCTGAAATATTTGTCAGTATGTGAACATTTACAATTTTGAATTGGGTTTTAGTTTTATATTTGACATTTTCATACAGTTAGTTTTAGGATTTAATTTTGTTGTGTGTTTTTGTCATTTTTATTATTATTATTTTTTTTAAATATGTCTATAATTTTTACTAATTTATATTTGTTATTTTTATTTTTATTTTAGTACATCAAGTTAAACTAAATAAAAATGAGAAATGTTGTTTTGTGAACTAGCTGAAATCAAGTATTTTTTTCTATTTTATTTCAATTAATGTTTATTTTATTTCAAGTAATCAAAATGCTTTTTTATGGTTTTCATTTTTCTTTCAGTTAATTATAATAACCCTGGTTCAAGGGTTGTGGCCAATAGCCTATTAGCTGAAAAAGCATGTGCAGTTGCATCTATAGCATACTATTTGCATAATGTTCTTCAGGTTGAGACATATTGGCTATATTCAGATTAGCAGACTGTCATGCTGTACATAGTATGCAAATATAATTTTATGACAGGATGCCACCTGCATGCAACATGATGTGGTGATTTGTGACAACATGTTGCATTATGCAGTAAACTAGTATTCCATTCTGAACGTAGCAAACTGGAATGCAGCCATGTTCTTACTCTATATTTTTCCACACTGTTTAAATGTTTTCTCATTTTGCTGATGAGTCAGTACAAATATTACAGAGTTAGTAGTTCATCAGATATTGTTTGTGATTTAAACCGTTGGTTGGATCCTAACATTTTCAGCTGGATGGGGAGGAAAGTGAAGAACAGCATGACGTGACCCACAATTCTGTCTTTTTCTCTCTGACTCTCATTAGCTGTCCTATTGTGTTTGCTAAATGTGGCAGGCCTGTAAGCCATAAAAACAATGTAAATCTGGCTGGGACAGGCGATGGGGAAGCGCGTGAAAGACTGTATAGTCCACCTTTTATTTCACACCCCTAAACCTGTGGCCTGTCCCCTCCTTTTCCAGCTTCCCTCTCATTGCGATCCAAACTGTCACCTTTTATGGGAGTGTGTGATGGCTTCACTGTGTATGAGTGAGCGAGAGAATCTGGGCTAAAGAAAGAAAAGCCGTGACTGAAGGCCCCATTCACCGCTTTCTTTAACAGCCTTATTAGCTGGCTCGTTCGGAGTGAATGGGAATGTTTCTTTTATGAGGAAGGGGGAAAAAAACAGGAGGCTCGGGTAGCCTGGTGTAGAGGACAGAGGAAAAACAAGAGGGAAAGGCATATTCACCACAGTTCCCTCCTCCTCTCCTAATCCCGCTATCCTCTGCGACTCTGTAGTTTTCTCCTTCGGATCGGTGAAAAGGGCCTGTCCAATGGAGAGGACAGTTTGGAAGGAGAGTGTGGAGAGCGGCAGGGGGGCCCCTCAGTCTCTGAAATGTAGGGGTCATTGATTAGGGAGCCTCCCTGTGTAAGCGCTGGGACAGAGAGGGCTCCACGAAGGAGCTGCGTGAGGGCACAGCTAGTAATGCTGGGAAAATGACGGGCTCCGTATGCAACAGTATGGATGATATGTAGTGGAGTTTACATGCAGATTAAAGGAAATAACAAATCTGTCATTATTTACTCACCCTCATGTCTTTCCAAACCTTTCACCAAACTTTAAACAGCTCTTTTGTATATGAAAGACAGTTTATAGTGTCCAAACCTCTTTCAATATCCAATAAAATAAAATAAAATAAAATAAAAATAGCTATAAAATATTGATTGATAGTTTTGTACTAGAAAGAACATTGACAGTTTTCTGCTCTTCTGAAGCACTGAAATCTGTAATTTTCCATGAATCCATGAAAAACTAATAATCAGAAACATTATAGCTTAAAACATGTAAAAAAAAAAATTACATAGCATTTTTAACTATATGGTACAAATATTCCACTTAAAAAAAGAACCACTTAATTATATATTTATTTGTATTTATTTATTTTAAAGGGGTCATATGATGCTACACGCACTTTTACAAGTTGTTTAAACTGAAATGTGTGTTGGCAGTGTGTACACAACCACCCTATAATGATAAAAATCCACCCAGTGGATTTTTTAAAATCTGGTTAAATGTTTTCCCGTTTCTCAAATCGAGCCGATCTCAGATGCCTGTCTGTGTGACGTCACACAGACAGGCCCCTCCCACGATAGTTTGATTGACAGTAGCGTTTCAGCACAGACTGGACTGGTGTCTTACCTTAGACCTGCCCTGAGTGAGCTGTCATCAGTCCGCCATTGTTTCACCGCCGGAGCAGATGTAGACAAGAATGACTCCTAAGCGATTGAGGTGTTCTGTTGTTGGATGTAATAATGAACATAGCAGTCGTCATTTACTCCTGACATCTGAGCCGCTGAAGACGCAGCGGATTATGTTTGTTTGTGAAGGGAATGCGCCCCTGATCTACCTAAATGTGTCTATCTTTGCGCAAATCATTCGTGATCCAGCTTCAGGTCCAGAAGAAGTGAGTGTAATGCCGAGTTCACACTGCACGATTTTCAAAGACGTCGCATCACTGTTGGTTTCACACTGAACGTCTATCTGGGGTAGCATTCAGTTGTTGCTGTGTTCACACTGCACGATGGAACGACGACAGGAGGTTACACACTGCATGACTTTACAATAGGAAGAATCGCCGACAGCTCTGTCTGGTGCAGGGTTGCCAGGTTGCTACAAAACCCGCCCAATTACTACTCAAAACTAGCCTGAAAATAGCCCAATTGCTTTCGAGGGGGTCCCCCAGTAAAATACACATTTTTTTAGCGGGGTTCTCCTGGTACAGTTCACATTCCAGGGCCTAAATTTCACTCGCGTGAACGAGCACCAATTTGCCTCCGATTTCGGGCATTTGTCGGCGATTTAGCAAAACCTGTCGACGAGTGAAAAATCGGGCTAAAATCATGCAGTGTGAACTCGGCATAAGGTTTTTTGAACGAATCTTTGCAAATCGCCTTTCCTTTTAAGACCCTAAAGAATCATATCAACTTGTGGAAAATGGGCATCCGATGACCCCTTTAAGTTCAGGCTGAAGTGTTTTAGACTTTTAGACCTGGTTTAGACTTTCAGAAAATGTAAAAATATACACTAATGGTCAAAAGTTTGGAATAATAAAGATATTTTTATTTTATGTTTTTGCATGAAGTCTCTTGCTCACCAAGGCTGCATTTATTTGTTAAAATAAAAATAAAAACAATACTATTGTGAAATATTATTACAGTTTAAAATAACTGTTTTCTATTTG
>NW_015536784.1:480838-494218 GCF_001515605.1 Sinocyclocheilus anshuiensis | reverse complement strand
ATCATTACTCCAGTCTTCAGTGTCACATGATCCTTCAGAAATCATAATATCCTGATTATAATATATTTCAAATAATATTTATCTAAGTTTTTGATCAAGTAAATGCAGTCTCGGTAAGAATTCTTTCAAAAACATAAAAAAAAAAATCTTAATTATTTCAAACAATTTTTGACTATGTTTTTAATCTCTGTTTTGTTAGATTTGCCAGCAGTGAATGATCTTCAACTGCCAGCTTACTTGTGCTGATTTTATACAGTAAAAACTGGTTATCGAAAAGTGAAAATATCAGCATTAAATAATTTTATATATAAAAAAGCATATCTTAACATATAAGGTTGAACGAATCTTTAAGATGTCACAATGCAATTTGTTAACATTTACAGCAGTGGCGTGCCACAGACCTCCGGAGGGGCAGGGGCTCGAGCCCCCCGGACCCCTGTGCACGCCACTGATTTACAGACACAACAGAATGTTTTAAAATGTCAAATCCATGAAATTGGAAAGTGTCAAGAATGTATGCATTTTAAAAGGCCCTGGGGTCTCCCCCCCAATAGTATGTTCCTGCACAACCGGAGGCTGCAGTTTCAGGACCGCAGTTCTAGGACCCTATTCTTTTGTAACAGCGCCACCTGCCGAATTGGATCACTAAAGATGGACGACATGGACAGTAATCAGAGTGAGTAACTTTACCGATTTTCAATTAAATTTTATTTTATAACCTTAAAACGATGCAAAGTTTACGTAGCCAACGCGAGAACTGCTAAGAAATAATAATGAATTCCCGATTGCTAGTTTTATTGATTATTACGATGTTCTTAATTCGTGGCCATGATTTAATTAAGCTAAACCTTGTTGACATAATGACTACAATAAGTAAATCTAGCCAGCACATTAATTAAACTTAAAAAGATGATAAACGCCTGTTGATGTGAGATGTGTCAGATTTACCTGTAGCTTACTGCATTAGTGTGAAAACTTGTTTGATACTCATTGTTTTAGCATATTAGTTAAGTATAAATCATCTTTCATAATTAAACTGGGCTCATTGCTTGGTTGCACCACAATATGTGTTATTAGCCTGTCCTTTTGGCAGTACTTTAGATTAATCTTGTTGATGTTTGAAAGGCATGGTCAGCGGTTTGCCTTCTGGACTGATGAGGCCAGAATTCAGAACTGCGGTCTTAGAACTGCGGTCCTGAAACTGCAGCCTCCGGTTGTGCAGGAACACCCTTCTCGGGTCTCTGGGACCCCCAAAGGGTTAATGATCCAACAGATCTGCCACTAGGTGGCGCAGTTGCAGAGAATGAATGGCATTCTGCAGCACTGGAGCTCGTGCAGGGGAGGAGGGAGACCCCCCAGCTCCGGACAAACTTTACAGGATTGCGCAGAACTGGTTGAGTCGCTCGGAGGGAGCTCGAGCTCTGAGGTCTGTGATTGGAGGAGAAAGACCGAGTCCAAAAAACTATCAGCCAGGAAACGTCTCGGGTTTCAGGGGGGAGTGACATTTCTTCAGGGGGTTGGAAGGAGAGAGAAAAAAATCTGTGTAAACCTGACAAAGCATCTGAGAACAGCCAGTATCCTCAGAGACTGCGCTCATGTCACTGGATGTGTATTTTGGGATGGATGTTTTATTCGGTGTTTGTTGCACTGTCGCATCTCGTGTAGCTGAAGGCTGATGCGCGTTTGCACGAGCCGTTTGGTGAAGCAACAACAACTTGGTTTACGGACGAAAAAACGAAATTTTTGGGACGCGTAGTTTTTTTCCTCTTGTAGAAGGATTTACACAAACACGCACGGATACTATCGGTGGGTCGCTATTGGCATGCGATCCTGTCGTTGGTGCCCCGTTGGATTTGGGAATAGGGAATAGTTTTGGTCACATTCCTGACTGGATTCGGCCCATGAGCTCTCTGTTTATATGCGGATTCTGAACTTCATTATCAGCTCCTTCTCTGTAAGATATTTGTGTTTCTGTTGATATTTTAAGCGGAGGTTTACTTGTCTTTTATGGAAATGCAACTTTTTGTCATTTATTGCGGCTTTACGCATGTTTAATTGTCGTGGCTGCAACTTTTAAAATACGCAAATGTATCTTAACTACTGCATACGATTATATATTATATTAAATGCGCACAAATTTGGATATTCTAGGCTATATCTGAAGTTACGTGGAGTTCACTGAAAATGTCATAACTTCTCTTTTATGATCAGCGATGGCCTTGTCAGACTCTTTTATCAAGGTTATTTAGCAAAATATTTTCACTTAGTTTAAATGTATGCACACTTAGTGTGTGTGCATTTTTTCTTGCTCGCTTTTTATTTTTTAAAATAAAGACAGCTTGCAAAAGGTAAAATTATGAGTGCCATTATGAAACAGCAGATAGCCTACTACTTTCACTGTATGAGAAACATGTCATTTAAAAATGTCGTCTTAAATGAAAGCTGCAAGCCAACGCTAATGTAATGCGTGATATAAAATCATAAACACCTGTTATATTAACTGTTAAATACTCCATAAAGTCAAATATAAGTCAAAATGGTTAAATCCACTCAAAATCACCACTTAGATTAGCTCAGATAGCTCGTTCTCAAGCGTCAGGATTTCCAAAAGTATGATTTTAATGCATTCATAATATACTGCAATCAAAACGTGCACATTTTTTGAACACTTCAATCAATTCAAATTCAAATTTAGATTCGAATTCAAAATGCAACCAATTTTTGTGTTTTTCAGGAACAGTCTGGCCTACCTGTTGTTTTCTTTCTTTCTATCTTTTCTTTCTTTTTTTAAAGTGTCTTTTAATCATCGTATAGTTGCAATTAAAGTATCCCCAGGCTTCCTGCCCTGAAATCTGTGGATACAATAACATCACTGAAACACACTTATGAGTTTGCTTTAGAAAGTTTACTTTGCCATGATAAATAAGTGGGTTTTGTATTTCCTTAGTCAATAGCCTATTAGTGATAAATTCACAGAGCAAAGCTCTGAATGTCTAATAAACTAGAATGTTATTTGCAAAAATCAGTCAATAATTAACTGTAATCATAATTTAGATACTAATTAGAGTTGATCTAATGATAAAATCTGACCATTCACGAAGTGATCAAATTAGTTTCCAGTAAGAAAATCATGATAAACTCATTAGATTTGTGTTTTCTAATGGTCTTCGATTAAGAACGAACATTAGGTTCAAGTAACAATTCAAATGCAATCAAAGAACACAGAACAGCTGATTCCAGAGGAACACCAGTGTTTTTCTTTGCATTGGCATTAAATCCTTTCTGTGTATTCTGATTTGAATGTGAATAGGATGCTGAGCAACGCCTTCAGATTGAGTGTGCACGCGTTATAATCCGCAGAAAATGTTCTAAATCAATGCTTTGGTGAGAAAAGTTCTCTAAAGGTGACATCATGTATTGCATTGGGAAATCTTTTTCAAAATCATGCTCATGCAGCAAACCTGGTAAGCACTGACGGTGGTTTGCTCTCTGTTTCTATCCAGCATTAGCAGAAATGCGTCTTGCGAACTCTATGTTCACTAGTTATCAAACCTATTAAATTTAATTGAATGGCGCATGATTAGATATGAGAATAAACTAGTGCTCGTGTCCGAACTCGTGTTACAGCATTAAAATCCTGCATTTCTCACGGTAAAAAAAAAAAAAAAAAATCTCAGAGGAACCCCACCAGCTGTCACTCATCTCTCAAGTATTGAACGCTGTCAGTGTTCACTGACTGACTGATTTACTGATTCCCGCGTTTTCAATTCATTTTCCGTTGTCTTGTTTTGAATGCTTGAAATCATATTTTTGTTTGTGCAAATGAGTTCTAAACTGCCAATAAAGTTGTTTCTGTTAGCATAGGAATGAAATGCAAGTCTTGTGATAGATAGATAGATAGATCGATCAATGTATGTGCTTGGGATAAAAGTGTCTACCAAATGCATAAATGTATATAAACAAATGCACAGAAATATATCCATAGTTTGTTTAGCTAGATGGTTTGCAGTCCTGATAAAATAAATCACTGTTTAATAGTGATGTTGGAAAATTGTCTCCTACATTAGTCTGTCAGTTCTTTAGAAAGTGAGCCAAAGTTGCAGGTAGCGAAATTAAAAAAAACTAGTGCTCGTGTCCGAACTCGTGTTACAGCATTAAAATCCTGCATTGCTCACGGTAAAAAAAAAAAAAAAAATCTGCAGAGGAACCCCACCAGCTGTCACTCATCTCTCAAGTATTGAACGCTGTCAGTGTTCACTGACTGACTGATTTACTGATTCCCGCGTTTTCAATTCATTTTCCGTTGTCTTGTTTTGAATGCTTGAAATCATATTTTTGTTTGTGCAAATGAGTTCTAAACTGCCAATAAAGTTGTTTCTGTTAGCATAGGAATGAAATGCAAGTCTTGTGATAGATAGATAGATAGATCGATCAATGTATGTGCTTGGGATAAAAGTGTCTACCAAATGCATAAATGTATATAAACAAATGCACAGAAATATATCCATAGTTTGTTTAGCTAGATGGTTTGCAGTCCTGATAAAATAAATCACTGTTTAATAGTGATGTTGGAAAATTGTCTCCTACATTAGTCTGTCAGTTCTTTAGAAAGTGAGCCAAAGTTGCAGGTAGCTCTTGAGGCAGTGGCTGATGGAGGTGTTTTGTCGGGTAGTGTGTAGGTGTCAGACTGTAGGTAGGTCTAAAGCATCAGAGCTTTGGTATGTCTGTGGCAAGGCTCGTTTAACAGCATTTTGACACGTGGGCCTTTAGTTTCTATCGGTCTCTTTTATAACTAGGCCTACGCACTCTGCAAGATATAGCTGTGCTTCAGAATCAACTGATTTGAAATATTCACACTAGATATGTAGGGCCCAAGCTATGGAGTGTTATCTGGAGTGTTTTATTGTGGATTGTGTATGGCACCTTGAAGGACATTTTTCTAATTGTTTCTCCTGTTGTTTTTGATTTTTGGTGATCACCTGTCCCCGTCTCTGTCCTGTCTGCTGCCCTCCTCAGCCCAGGTGATCAGTGGGAATTCCAGTGAGTGTCCGACCGTACAGCCTGCAGTTCATGGTTGGGTGGAGCTCCTCAGATGGGATCCGTGTCCAGGGGGAGGCCGAGGAGGGGGGGATGGGGAGACACGCCTGCTGCTGACGGGATGTCCACCCGAGGGTGGCTTCTGGGTGCGCTCCTGCTTTTGACCCTGGCAACGGCGTCCGTGGCAAGGCCATCGCCAAAGATTGCTGAAAAGGTGGAGACTAAAAGTGAACGTGAAGGTAAGGAATAAGAGCAATGGAATATCATTCAAGAAACATTCCCAGTCTTTACAGCAGGATCTTGTTAGGAATTCTCGATACTTCAGTGATGACAAGAAAACAGATGCTTATTTACTGCTTAATCGCTATAAAAACAACCTTCTTCTCCTACGCAGCTGCACCTATGTGTGAAAATATTTTGTTTTTATTGGAGGAAGTCTTGGGAAAATAAGGAATTTGGGTGAAACAAAACATTGCCGCACGGAATTTCTCGTGGTATAGGTAGGATTCCTCATGGCTTCATACACCATTAGTTAGTGCAGATTTATGGGATTTAACTTTTCTTAAACGGTTGTGTTCAGCCCTTCAAGACAGCCAGGAAAGTTCTGAGGAGGTCCTGGTTTGCAATGATGTGTGGTTTGGAGGTTTTATGAGTAGCTGTATGCAAACCCTAGGAAGTGCTTCTTTTGCATGGAGCACGCCTTTGAAATGCTGATAATTATGTGGAGAAAGTGGTTTAAGCATATATCTGGCGTCTTTGAACTGTGAACCCTGAGGTTTTATAATGTATGGAATTATTTTTCGTATGCTATACTCACAACAGCTCGTTTCAAAATAGTCGCTTTCAGGATTTTTGTGGTTCCACTCATAACGTCTCTTTTCCTTTCTCCCTCCATATTTTCTCTCTCTCCATCTGTCTGAGTTTAATGTTGTTCAGAGTTGAGGACCACACACATACCTGCTAGTTTGGCATGCAGATGCAAACCAACCCGTATTAGTTTGTTTGGGAAGAAAATAAACCTTATATGCTTTCAGATTTGAACTAAAATGAAACGAGATTCTCCGCTCTTTTTGGAGGTTTCCTGACTTCCTTTTAACGGGATGTGGTTTGTCATCGTTTTCATTCCTAACTCTCATTTTATTTGGTTCTTTGGCACTTTCTGAAGTGGTAAATTCCCAGTGGCGTATCTTGGCCCAGTTTTGCCACATTCTACCATTAGTAGTTGAGATTATTGACGTGATTTTTCTGTTTCGTTTGGGGTAGCAGGTAATGAGAACTGTTGCGTTTGATAAGTCTGCTTTTGTTCTTCTGGCTTTAATTACTATATTAATTAAAGGGTTGTCAAACACAATCACTGGAAGTAGCCACCCAACCCCCCCAACCAACACTGCCCAGATGCCCTTTGACCTCAGGGTTAAAAAAAGAGGTCCATAGCAGGGTTAAAGGGAAAGTTCACCCAAAAATAAGATTCTGTCATTATTAACTCACCCTCATATTGTTCCAAACCTGCATGACTTCCCTTTTTACGAAGTAAGACATTTTGAAGGATTTCTGCTCTTTTCAATAAAATGGAAGCATATTGTGATCAACGGCTTTGGGGACATTTTTTTCAACCAAAAAGGACAAAAAAGCACCAAAATGTTCAACTTTTTAGTCTTTTTAGATTTGTGCGAGAAACGATCAAATTTAAGTTGTTATTCACTGAAAATTGGAGTAGACTTGTATGGACTACTTTTATGTTGCTTTTTATCCTTGAAACTCCTTTTATTCTTCTATGGGATATAGCAGCTTGGAAATTTCTTCTTTCCACACTTGTTTAGAGTGACACAAGGGTGAGTAAATGAAAGATTCTGCTTTTTTGGATGAACTGTTTCTTTAAGAGTAAAGCCTCGCTTAACGTCGCAAGTACAAAAGACGTTCTATTGCGCAATATCGCATTGCATTGTTCTACCGGTTATCTTTTTTCCAAAGTCAGATGCGTAACTTTTCATCTTCTAATGCTAAGTGGTCTATGTTGTGGAACTTTGTAAGATGATTTGCACTTTTCTCTCCTATCATATGATGGAAGATTACGGGAGGTCATGCGACGGAGGATTAAGTGGCTGAAGTGGTGTCATGTGATGCGGAAAGGCTGGGAGGTTTTGGTGAAATGTGGAGAGCGCTAACCACACCAGTTTCTTGTGGTACAGACGCAACTCAAGTAGTTGTGCTCAAATGGTTGTGCTAAACATGTTTACTTTTTGTACCAAAGAACAGTATATGTATCAATTCAACAACAACAAAAAAAAGCCTGCCATTAAACGCCCACCCCTGGAGGGAAACTTCAACAGCCCCCACCTGATGCATGCAAAGCCCACCAAGGACTCGCTTGTGTTTCTGGGAGGGGTCATTGTTTAAGATAGCATATCAGTTTAGAATTCTTACAGAGTTTCACATGAGCTGGTTTTTCTGTTAAGGGAGAGTTGATTATATGAAATATTCCATTATCTTCCTGAATCAGCAACGTTGCTAACCTAAAAAGAGTTTTATTTGGAACGGGCGTCGCTTCTCTTGAGACGTGATAAAGGCTGGGAGAGAAGTCGAAATCTTCTCAGAGGTTGGAAAAGAACACATTGTGAAAGTGTGGGAAAGCAAACTTGGATCAAATGTAATCTGACAGGGCTTAGCGCACAATAGAGTTGAAGATCTTCGCCCTTTATTCTCTCATTCCCTGCCGCCCCATAAGGTTTGTGGTTGGAACCAGAGGTATGGCCAGGCTGACCCAGTGGTGGAAAATGTGGAATCGCACAAGGTTGGTTCGGATCATTGTTATTTGGATTGTGTGATTTATTTATTGTCATTGGAGTGGTTCTGCTGGGGTTTTAGTGTGCGTGTGTGCCCTGTTGGTTTGGACAGAATTAGACACAGTCAAACGGAGCTTTGATGATGTTTAAAACATTGGCTGGAGATCCAAGCGAATCCCTCGCTGACTTTCCTGCCATCAGTCTTTTTTCTGAAATTGGAATTGTCCCCAATTCCATTCTCTCTGCCTTTTTAGCCCGAGGGTTTTCTTCTTGCAACCCAGACGTTCCTGTTCACAACAGTGACAATACACGAACCAGTAACACCAGAAGTGTGAGAGATGCTCAGCATCTCGATAAGCGTGACTTAAATTGACCACCTGCATACAGTAGGGGGTTTCCTGGGCCAATAATTCTCTGTTTATACCAAGAGTCCTAAATCATGATAGTAAGTCCCTGTAATAAAAGTGTCAGCTCACACCCTTTGTTTATTATGTTTTCTCGGGTGAATAAAGCCTCATTCTCCCACTAAACAAACTAAACTGTTTTTTTGCCCCAGAATTTTTATATGTGGCAATTGGCTGCTGTCAACCTTTGCAGTGTTTTTTGTTAATACATGTGTGCTGTATGTGCTTTATATTAGGTAACACAAAGGGGTTTGAAAGAAATTCATTTTCTTTCTTTTTATATGTAAAATATATAAAAAGTATATAAAAAATATATTTTGTTTTATTATTATTTTATTTATTAATTTATTGTTTTTTTCACTACATTTTCCCCCCTATTTCAGCAATCACTGTGTGGTTGCTAAAGTGATTTGTGTGGTTGTTAGCACATTGGTAGGTGGTTTCCTGAGTAGGCCTATATCAGGTGCTTGCTAGGTGGTTGCTTACTGGCCCAAGACATAAAGAAGTTTTTTTGTTTTCTTTTTTATGCCCATTTTATTAATTAAATCCCTTAGAAACCAACTAGCACAACTCTCCTCAAGAAGCCGCATGATTTGATGCATAATTCATGCCTGTAGCACAAACGGTACAGATCAGGTCACACGTTAAATTTTAAAGTTAGCGGTTTGCTCAAACCCACCACCAAATTCCAGTGTTTATATGTGACTCCAGAGGTTTTGGAGGGAAAGTTGGCCAATGAGATTTGCACGGATGCTTGTGTTGTTGTGGGCGCCCCTGAGAGGCCTGTGCTTTTGGCTTGGCATGCCATTGTCATGACAATAAAGCTTGCAGAAATTACAATTTGAAAGGCGATTGTGATTAGGAAAGAAAAGGAGCGGCTACGGAAGAGTGTTGGGATTTAACTGAAAATGAGTAGAAAATGGGAAGGGTGAGAAAATACGGAAGGAGGGGAACGTGAAAGGAGAACAGGGTGATTGCCAGCTTGCGTAGTGTTTACTTGTGTGGGGTGGCTGGGTTGTCTGCTAAAGCCCTGCGATCTAATAATTATCAGTGTTTGCTAAGGTAAACATCACTACTACTGTTTAAACAGACCCCTAACCCTAACTACTAAACTTTAGAGTGTGACTCGTCCCACACCTATAGAGTCCTATAGAGATGAGTTGTGTGCTTTTTAAGGACAGGTGTGCTAATACGTTTTGCAATTATACTTGTAAGGAGGACCTGAGGAATATCTAGGGTCCAGAATGTCATCGAGATTTCAAGGTGAATCTGGGCAGGACGCACCCACTTAGCAACACTATAGCAGCCACCTAAAACACTTTTGCAACCGAATAGCAATTCACCCGAATATCATGTAACAACTTTTGCATGGGCAAAAAATGTTCTGGGTTACACTTCATTTTAAGGTGTCCTTGTTGCAGTGTAATTATACATTTAAGTACTGAGTAATATTAATTAACTACATGCACTTACTATATGGTTAGGGTTAGGATTAGGGTTTGGCTTAGGGGTACTTGCATGTAATTATGCATAATTAATTGTTATTATAATAGTAAGTACATGTAACATGTGCAACAAGGACATCTTAAAATAAAGTTTAGGATATAGTTTTTTTTGTCAAATTTGTACTTTGTGTGATTTTAAGGAATGTTTTACATTTTCATTAAATGATATTTGGCGTCAACGACTTTTGCATGGGCAAACTGTTTTAGGAATTTGCAAAAATATATATATTTTTAAATTGAAATACTTTGTGTGATTGTAAATGAATCATTTTGGCCATAAGATGAATGGAAATAGATTTGATTTTTGATTTTTTTTATTTGATTGTAAGAATTTTTATTAAATGACATTTGGCACCAACTATGACGTGTGCAAAAAAGGACAAAAACTGTTCTTGGGAAAATGCAAAAAAAAAAAAATTAATGTTTTTTTTAAAAATTAGATTATTTAATGCTTTAGTTTAATTGAATAATTATAATTTTATTAAACTACATTTGGCATCAACAAATATACTAGTACCTTTATGAAGACTTGGGGGTTTGCAACTCCCTGGTTGGAAAATCCTGGAAAAGTGGAAATAGGGTGTATACAGTGGGTACGGAAAGTATTCAGACCCCCTTCAATTTTTCACTCTTTGTTATATTGCAGCCACAAATGGCTGCAATATAACAAAGAGTGAAAAATTTAAGGGGGTCTGAATACTTTCCGTACCCACTGTATGTCTGCTATCAGAGAGGCATTTCATCATGGTCTCGTCTCAGACACATCTCATCCGATTGACCCCGAGCACTCAGTGAAGCGCACAATGGTCTTGATTCCATGTCGCCAAGCAGACCGAGACAGAAGGATGATAGTGGGAGAATTGGACAGATTGGATCCTGTCACAGTTTGGTCGAGAGCCTAATTATCTGTTCTAGCTGAGGCGCAAATGACACTTGGTGGAGCGGATGGGAAGTGCGAGACAGTCCGTATCCGTCATTCCTGACGGGACGTGTGATAATAACCGCCACTCACAGCGTTCTTTTCCAATAGCCTTCCCATCAAAACACTGGAGAACAGATAGAGTCACACCTCCAGAAATGGAGTTTGAGGGTTTTTTTCCCTGCATGTGTTTCACATATTATTCCAGTTTAAGCACATGAGGAAAAGATGTTTATTGTGGCACAGTGGCAGAGTAGGATGTTGCTCTGACTAGGGTTGGGCGATGTCTACCAAATTGGCCTCGGATGATGTCTAGATTTTCATCATCAGAAGTGTCTGCGGACATGTGCGCACACCGTCAGAATGCGGAAAGTGAAGTATAGCCGGGCCCAAGGGATGCGGAGTGGATGTCAGAGGATTAAAATCTTTTATTTTAATTTTATTGTAATATATTTATTATCCAACACCCACGATCTGACCCACATGTTCTAGCCTATTTAATCTAATTGAATTTAAATAATTTTGAATTTTGTTGCTGTTTTTAGTTTGTGTAAAACATCTAGCCTATAATATGTTTGGCGTTTTTGCACAATAAAACAATAAATCATGATGCCGGCTCAACATCGTGATGTCTGTCGTCTATCGGTCCAACCCTAGCTCTGGCCTTTCCCAAGCAGAAAAATCTGGAATTTGCAGGATGTCAACAGGTTGTGGATTTGTGGAGGGTCGGTGTCTTGTGGACGGCAGGGGGCCGGTTGGCAGGGTGAGAGGTGAAAGGTCATAGATCAAATCAGAGGAGCAGGAGGTGGTGTTGAAGGTAAAGAACAGATGTAGTGGACCTGAAGAATAAAGAGAATGAAAGCATGTCAAATGTTTAAAGTTCCTCTCTGCCAAAACGGACAAAATTTATTGTGGTGCTGCGAGAAAAACTTTCTTAACCTTTGGATAATGAAGCTGTTTTTAAATGTTGACAAAGTAATTTGATCAACTAAAACTGATTGAAACTGTCTGGTTTGTCTTTTCTTCGTAGCACTACTGGTAAAACATGACGGTAGCAACATCCAATTTTAAGTCTTGTACTAATTAAAAAAATTATTTAAAGCTAACATTTCAAATAAAATGAAAAGTAAAACTAAAATGAGCTTGAATGCTCTAGAAGTTACTCTGTCTTCCAAATGCGTACATGTATAAACCATAATAATTTGGAATATTTAGTTGGAGAGCTCTTCTGTGTCTTTTTTTTCTGCATGGCTCTTTCCGCTTTCAGCATGCACAGCTTAATCTTTTGCACTGCTTACTTCAACTCCCCTTAGCATTTTATCTGTTCGCAATTTATATACTAAAAGTTTAGTGAGACTCAATTGTCCACTGGTCATGCTATAGAGTTTCCTAAGTGTGTATGTAAAAAAAACTGATCCACATGTGTTGGCTTTCTAACAGGACTTGAGTGGGTGCAGGCCTCGTTTCTTTTTTCTTTTTTTCAGTTCGTCTTTAATCGTACAATAGAGGGAAATACACAACCAATTACAGTTAAATAACAGTTGGACAAACAGAGGCCTCCGGAAGAGCAAGGCAATGAATACCGGTCACATCAATCAACGGCAGAGTGCGTTCTAAGGCCGCACCGTCGCGAAAGACATAAAGGAAAAGGTAATTGTTTCCGGAGTAGCGAAAAAAGGAACAATACGGGAACTAAACGTGTGTAGGGCAACGTGCCTGGGGAGAGAGTTTAGACCTTCAAGCACACTCCAAACCCCTTGAGGACTGAACGCAAATCATATGACTTTCCCTTCCTGTGGTGTGTAGTTCAATCTGCCATACACATTCACAATAAGACACGAATGTGCAGAAAGATAGGTGTGTTACTACGAGAAAGGTTGGGAGTGTCTCTGTGCCGATGATTATTTCTGACAAGTCTGACCATGTTTTTCCATACCTCTCGCTTTCAAAGTTTGTCTTTTTGAATGCTTAGTAAGCTGTTTGTTTACTTAGTATGCAGTAGGTTGTTGTTTGCACTGTAGAATCATGGGATCTTCTACAGTGTCAGAAGTTTATTAGTGGTCCTTAAACTTCATGCATTTGCATTCACTATTGTCACAGAAGTGGATCATGGTGTACTGGCCAAATTATTGAGCAATTTGTCCAGGTTTTCACTGAATGTGTTTGTGGTTTGTTCTGAATTTCTGTGGTCTGGGTTTAATCATACAGCTATGTTAATTGCCCAGAAATCTAATATCTGTGCTGGTGTTGCTCAAACTGTATCATACAGATTGTACAGTTACCATCTGTATTAGCAAGTGTTGATGGCTTTGTTTTGAAGGCAGTTTCGATCTCATTTGAGTCATTGTGTATCAGCATCAAGGCACCGGTGGGGTTACTATGCAGTGCAGTGTTCGTCGTCGTTTATCATTCTACCCATAAGATTACGTGAATTAAATGGATAGAATAACTTCCTCGCTCTTTACTTCTCATTCTGACCTGATTGGGGCGTTTGATTTCTGTTCATCTCGGCTTTGCTCTCAATGCAGTCTCAGGTGAATTGAAATGGATATAGTTGGTATGTTTTGCTTAAATGAACATATCACATATTGCTTCACATAACTAGTGGTCAGCTAATATGGGTTTAGAATTTACCGAACAAATGCAAATTTAATTAAAAAAGAATTAAATAAATATCTAAAAAAATTAATTATATGTTTGAATATGTTTAAAATAATTTTATATATATATAT
>NW_015536784.1:479166-480675 GCF_001515605.1 Sinocyclocheilus anshuiensis | reverse complement strand
GGAAATATATTTTATAGTGTATATATATATATATATATATATATATATATAATTACAATTACAAGTATGTACTATAGAATTTATAATTGAATAGATAAAACATTATATTATAGAATATATTGCAAACTAAATATTTTATATTGGGCGCTCTTGCATCTTACATTTTTTTTTTCTCCTTAATGCTCATACCACCTTATTTCAATCTGAAATCAAGCCTCTGATTTTCCTCATTTAGGTGCCTCACTTTGAGGCCAGTTGGCATTCCTTATGAGCGTTTGGCTAGCCAATATATTTATTGTAGAGCATAATTAAAGATAATGGAATAAACCGGCAATAACGGGCTTAATTCTAATGCGTGAGGTCGAGGTTGAAATGACAGGGAAAGGAAAACCGAAGGCTCTGTTTATGAAATGAACAAATATTGAGCTCTGTTTCTTGACTGGCACCTCTTTCACGTCAGCGCACTGCTAATGCCACACTTTTTCCCACCGGTACAGCTGCATGCTTCCAGAAACACTCTGTATTCACAATTCACAGCTAATGGGACACTCTGAGGTGTCTGTATTTGGGATATTTTGACTTTTGGGTGAACTATTCATTTAATTGAAGCCTCTTCTCCACACTAGTCACTCTAGGGATGTTATTTTGGTGCAGTGTTCTTCGTCTTACACTCTTTCTCTTTCTCTGTGCACCCTGTCACCCCTTTCCTCCTGCCCTCCTCTCTTTTCCCCTCCGCTCTGCAGAGCCTCCAACCAAAAACCAAAACTCTAAGCCCACCCTGTGCTCGGTGCACCCGGGTGAACTGCTCAAGCTCAACTGCCCGCTGCCCGAGGTGGCCGCCATCGTCTGGACCAAAGACGGCTCCTCGCTGGGCCCTGACAACCGCACACTCATAGATCAGGAGTGGCTACAGATCCGCGATGCCACCCCTAAGGACTCGGGCCTGTATGCGTGCAGTACCGCGGGCTCGCAGGCCGGCGACATGCTTTGCTTCATCGTAAACGTTACAGGTGAGACACTTGTCTACCACAGGTGGCGCCATCTGCTGAATGAGACTTTGATATTCGTAGATGAGTCTTCGCACGCCTGAAATTGAATGGTTCTGTTTGCCTGTTTTCATTGCATTTTTACAGTTCATCACTCACTTTACAATGCAAGGAAGTGGAAGATGTAGTCTTTAAAATGACTTTGCATGCAGCATTCGGATTTACGTCCTGAGTTTGAGATTTGATTGTATTGTTTTTACAACATTCGTTGGCTCTGTAAAATTAGTATTAAGATTGTATTCGTTGAAATGCCTGATGTTAGCTTATGTCTTACACTTTTTGTCATTGTGTTGTACAGACATTTTGTCTGTCTGATTTAACACGTTTAACACACGTTAAAATATTTTTGACAGTCATTTTTTTATTTAAAATAATATATACACACATAAAATTAATATATAGAAATATATGTGTATGTATATATATATATATATATATATACACACACATATATATATAGAAT
>NW_015536784.1:465255-477755 GCF_001515605.1 Sinocyclocheilus anshuiensis | reverse complement strand
ATAGGACGAGCCTGCAGTGGAGTCTGATGTTCAGTATGTCACCAAGAATTCCAGCACAGACACATTCCCAGAATTCCAGGCCTTCTCTTTCCTTCTTCCTTTGTGTCTTTGTGCTCTCCATTTCTCAGGTCCATGAGGGGCCTGTCTGTAATTTACCTGCTTAGAGATGTGTTTTGATTTGAGAATGGCAGGGAAAGACCTGAGTGAAATAGTAACGAAATATAGAAAAAAGAGAAATTCCAAAGATGTTAAAACCTTGTTAATAATCAGAGTGTTGCAAGGATGACGTATATTTGTTGGCAAATCTGGAAGTTAATTTGTTTCCTCAACAAAAAGCCCAGGATTTTTCCATTGGCTTTTAGATTATTGTGGAAAATAAGCTCTGTGACCAACAAAAGTTTATGATTCTTATGATTCTTTTTGAGCTCGTATTAACCACAGACCTTATTTCAGGCCAAAAACCCATTGACTTTGGAACGATGGAATTGTAAGTTCAAAAATGGCAACTTATTTCCAGTATCAGGACTCATTCCTTCAGCAATCTAGTTTTTTTTTGGTCATGGTTAACACTAACCGCTTCACATTTTTGAGAACTTTATGCGCAAGAGAAGCCGTGACAGGTGAGGAAAGGATATTGACTGCATTTCCACTGTTGAAATGAGCGCCATACCCAACAAAATCTGTTTTGAGTTGTGCAAAACTAAATATTAAAGATAGTTGTTGGAAAGAGGGATGGAGCTAGGTCTTCCAGCTAATGGGCTCTGGTTTGGATCTGTACCAACACTTTTTTGTGTATGCTTTGGAGGTCTGGCCTTTGGCTGTGTACGTGGGGGGATTGGGGTTGGGATGGAGGGGTGTTTAGCATTGTGCCTGGGGCGGTTTCGGGCTCAGTGGTTTGGATTTCTGCCCAGCTGAACCACTCAGAACTCTTTGATATTTCTGTGCAAAGGGGCCTCAACAACAGCAGTCTCAAAAACAGCAATTTTCCCCCCTCTCACGAGAAAGTTTCCTTTATTTTTTAGAGGTTTTGCCTGCATATGAGGTATGCTGGAGAAGACAACACTGTGATTGTTTAAAGTCTAAAGGTCTGGTTTGCATGTTTTTTTTTTCTTTCTCTGCTTAATATGATGGAATTGGCTGCTGGGATGTTTCAGTGTTTCTGTTTACTGACCGTTTTTTTTGCAGATACCAGTGGTATTTGAGTTTTTAAAGAAAAATGTCAATAAAGGTTCAATAGTCAGTCCATCTTTCACTGGAGATCACCTGTCTTGGGGTTGCCCAGGACATCCGACCCTACTGCCCCAGTGTCTGAGGGTCATTCCCATCTTTGTTTTCTCAAAAGGAGACATGTAGTCTGCTGTCCTTCAGGGCGTTGAGGTCAAAGAGAATGACCGTTATGAAAGAATTCCCACGAGATGAGATGAAAAAGTTGGGTGGTGAGGAAAGAAAACAGACAGACAGATAGATAGACGTTGAAGAAAAGGGTTGAGTTGAAAAGCAGTTAGCATGCCTTCACGCTGAAGGGAAGATGTCTGTTTACACGTCTGATATCAAGTCGTTTGCAACCTTCCGGTTAGCATGTCTGTCGAACAAAAGAAATTGGATGTGATGGTCCAGTTCCTTCTTGGCAAGCTGCTGTGCTTTTGGACCATTTGTTTTATCCCCCTTTTCTCTTGTGTTGCTCAGAGCAAATGGGAATATGTTTTTATTTAAGCCGCTCACTGTGAGTTGCAGGGTTCCATTAAGCAGATGGGCGGTGCAGTCATGCAGTGCTGCGAGTGTGAATAACTGTTTTAATTTGCATCCGTGGTCATGCCTTCCTGTTTCCCCTTGCTGAGTTTCAGACGGGCTCCTGCTTTCTGTCTCTTGGCAATGATGCATTTCTTTTGGGATATTGGGGTTGAATCAGAATGGACCTCAGATTGATTTGCCATGTCATTGCATTTTTTTTGTGTCGTTGAATCAGTGTCATTTTGGCATTATTTATGTGCTATTTTTTATTTTAATTTTATTTTAATTTTGTTATGTGCTTTTAAATATTTATTAGTGTATATATATATATATATATATATATATATATAATAACAAATAAATAAATTGCTACACATAGGCAGTATTGGCCAGGGCTTGATTGCATATACAAATACAAAAATTAGACGAGTAAAGAAAACGCGGTACTTATTAAAAGAATCACCCTTTTATTTAAATATATGAAAACAGGAAACCGCTGTTAACAGGTTAATGTAACATTTCCCATTCAATGACTAGTAAAATAATGGCAACTTACTGTCTGGATAATATTGAACATGGTTCTTCTGAGATATATTCATCTGCAGACCCGCAGCATGGATACTATTGTTTTTTCTTGGAGTAGTGCGGCCGCGCGCTGCGTCTTCTTCTTGTGTGACAGGTGTCAGTGTTAAGGCGCAATACTGCCACCTGGGAGGTCAACCAGGTACTGGCGCTGGAGTAGGCTATTTGCGTGTCGTGTTATCATAAGTGTCCTGTTAATTTAAAATATCATGGTTATCATCAATACCGGTATATCGTCACACCCTAAATTAACACGATGTCGATATTTCATGATTTGAATATCACGGTTATCGTCAATACCGGTATATCACGACACCCCTAATATAATGCATTTATTTCAGTTGCTGCCTTCATTGATTTAGCAGTTGCACAAGGTCATGTTGCAATTTTGATTTTGAATTGATTTGTTATATGACCCTAATTCTGATTTTCAGAGCTCCAGAGAGCTAAAATCAAACTGATTCATCTTCAGTCTACTGTACAATCCAAAAGCTACTGTTTCTGGCTTTGATCCTATGTTTTTCCATAAACATAGATATAGAAAACACACTGTAGTTGTCAGGGACTGATATATGAACTGCTGAAAGTTTGCATGGAGGTTTTATGTGATGCATATCAAAGCTGCATGTTCAAGTTTTTCAATTCAATTCAAGTTTATTTGTACAGCGCTTTTCACGATACAAATCATTGCAAAGCAACTTTACAGCAAATTAAGTTTCTACAATATTTAGTGGTAGCTTATCAGTGGTGACTGTCAGTCAATGTACATATGGCAGAAATGTACGGAAAAATCAGTTAAAGACGTAATCAAACAGACGATGAACACTATTAACAGCAATTGAATTGCATGTAATCTTAAAAGCTTCGACACATCAAAGAAATATATATAGTGCACTGCAAGTGTGTGATTCTTGTTGATGTTTGGATGATGCAAATGGTTGTAATTGCTTCTTCTTTCCTACAGTGGCGCCATATTGGACCTCGCCGGATAAGATGGAGAAGAAGCTGCATGCCGTCCCCGCGGCCAACACTGTGAAGTTTCGGTGCGCGGCGGCGGGAAATCCCAAGCCTGAAATGCGCTGGCTGAAAAACGGAAAACCCTTCAAACAGGAGGATCGCATGGGTGGTTACAAGGTAAGAAATCTTCACTAATGCCGGATGAGAAATGGAACTCATCATGGTAAATTTAAAAAATGCTTAAATACTAGTGCTTTTCAAAGAGGTTTTTAGAAAGCGAAATGTGTACATTTAAGTATTTTTTTATACATGCAGATTTACATGAGTCAGAATTGTTAGCATGAAACAGCTGGTGAAGCACTGACTCTTGGTTAAAGTGTAATAGATGTGCGGGACGACTGGCCGATGTACCCCGATCAGTGTCTGTTTGCACTTCCTTCTCTGAAAACACAGCTGATCCACACAGAAGGTCACTAACGATTGAGCTGCTCACGCTCGATTGATCTGAAGACTCAGATATGAGCCAGTGTCTGACTACAGGACCAAGAACTCGTTCATTCGATAATTCAGACTCAAATTACCATTTACAGTAGTTACAGACAAAATTATATATATATATATATATATATATATATAGATAGATAGATAAATAAATAAAAGATAGATAGATAGATATAGAAAGATATAGACATAGATATATGCATTCTGTTTACAGGTCATGATCTGATGAAACATTTAAATAAAACTAATGACAAATAACAACTAATTTGGTTTATTAATAATAAAATCTGATTATTAATCAAATATGTTTGTGTTAATGATTTGTTGTGAAGTGAATGCTTTTTAATAACAATAATAACTTTTAAATTATATGCTTTTTAAACATAAAGAAATTCATTGCGTCAGCAAAGATACGCATCAGCTTATAACCAGTGATATTTTACTATCATTGACGTACTTTTATAGTTTTTGTTAATATTTTGAATTAGATTTGATTTATAGTTTCTGCATTCATGTTAATTTTAGTTTTTAAGTTATGTTGTGTTTTTGTCATTTTATTAGTTTTAGCTTTTATTTTTTTCTATATATTTTTTACAAATTGTATTTAGTTTTAGTTTTAGTTATTTTAGTACATCAAGATAAAAAAATCGAAAATTATGAATGTTGCCTATTTGAAAAAAAGGTTTACGTTTTATTTTTATTTTTTTATTTCAATTAACATGTATTTTATGTTTTATATTTTAACGAAAATGTATTTTAATGATTTAAGTTGTAGTTAACTATAATAACCCTGATTATTATTGCATTTTTAGAATATACAAAGCAAATCTTCATGAAAACAGTCTCCACCTTCTGCCTAGAGTGCAGGTTTTAGTCAAAATAAGATCTAAAATTCAATTCAATTCAATTCAAGTTTATTTGTATAGTGCTTTTCACGATGCAAATCGTTGCAAAGCAGCTTTACAGAAAATGAAAGTTTCTACATTATATTCAGTAATAGCTTATTAAAATGTTTTATAAAATAAATGAGATTATGGATAACGTGCATAAACTAAAGTGCCTCAGCTGGGTGAACCCTTATTTTGTGGTCATTTGAAGGGTCTCAAAAGGCCGAGGGTTGAGGAGTGAAAGTCTCCATGGAAGAGAAGCAAGATTTTGTGGCCTGCAGTCACGAGAGCTGCATTCCTGGGGTGGGGGCGGGAGCTCGCTCGTCTGTCGGCACGGCGATATTACTTTTCCCATGGTGCTCTTGCTCAAAAAACCCTCGTCTTCTGGGACAATTTCTCTCTCTCTTGTTTGTTCTGTCAGTGCTGCTGTCAGATTTGCCCTTCATTTTGTAAGACGTCACACACTGGTGTGAAATTGAGGATGATGGACACTTATCTAAACCTGGAGTTTTGTTTGAGATGAATTTGAGAATAACAAAAACAACCACCTGTGTTTGGTTATACGATTCACAAACTGGGAACGTTGCATAAACAAGTGACTAAACTATTCTGAACGTGTTCTGTTGTACTAAGTTTGTTTTTTATTTGCCACGTTCAGCTCCGACTCCAGCACTGGACTCTAATCATGGAGAGCGTCGTTCCCTCTGATAAAGGAAACTACACCTGCATGTTGGAGAACGCCTACGGATCCATCAATCACACCTACACGCTGGATGTAGTAGGTGAGTCCTGTTTACATGTGTTTACATGACACTTGTTTTTCCTAAGAGGCTGATTTGGACACTGGTAAACAGGGCATATAAGACTGCTGTGGGTATATTTGGGTGGAGTGATTGATCTATATATTGGCCAGGCCAAGAAGACAGATGAGGTTTGGCCATTGTGAGAATATAGACATTAGCCGATAACCATAACTGATTAGCAGACCGATTGCTATGTTAAGAAGGCTGCCTTTATTTGATAAAAAATTACAGTAATATTGCAAAATATTATTACAATTTTCACAATATATTTCACAACAATTATATTTTGAAATGTAATTTATTCCTGTGAGGCAAAGCTGAATTTTCAGCATCATTACTCTAGTCTTCAGTGTCACATGATTAGAGGTCGACCGATGTATCGGTTTTGCCGATTAATCGGCACCGATAGTATCGGTTATCGGCAAAAATCCATGCTGATAGTTTTCCGGGTTGCGTCCGTTGCTGGAACGGCTGAGAAGGGTCTGCTGTCATTATACAGTTCGAGAGCAGCCTCTAGTGGTTGAAATCACTGACAGCATGTGCTATTTGTTTAGACACGTGATACTGCACGCTGAACAGAGCGGGAAACCACATGATCCTTCAGAAATCATTCTAATATGCTGATTTACTGCTCAAGAACCATTTCCTATTAATATCAATGTTAAAAGCAATCTTTACAGTGACTCTACTGTCACTTTTGAGCAATTTAATGCATCCTTGCTAAACTGAAATATTTATCTAGTTATAAAATCATTGCCATTGAGTAATGGTTGACCACTTATTTTCTCTTACATATGGCATGGAAGCTATATTTCAAGTCTTCTAAATCTATTCTGTTCTTGTATGTATTGTGAACGTGTCTATCATGCAGCTTTAAAAGACTTGGAAGGCTTCATTTTCATTTTTTTGGTGTGAACTGT
Source organism: Sinocyclocheilus anshuiensis (assembly GCF_001515605.1). Taxonomy (NCBI): domain Eukaryota; kingdom Metazoa; phylum Chordata; class Actinopteri; order Cypriniformes; family Cyprinidae; genus Sinocyclocheilus; species Sinocyclocheilus anshuiensis. The sequence continues at coordinate 471,374 of NW_015536784.1, read as the reverse complement.
CCCTTTAATTCACAGCTGTCTGCAATAGTTTAATGTTTGAGTAGATCTGCCCCATCTAAACCTAAGAAACCAAGCTGTATTTTTGCATGCACACGCCCATGAACATGCAGACACGCCAGACTCACACACACATATACATGCTCCCTATTTAGGGCCCCTGTTCTGGGTTAAGTAAAAGCAGTCTTTCAGAAAGTCTCTGTTTTTCTTTTCTGTTTTATTGCAAGGCCGTAAAGCCCTTTTGTGTCTGGCTCAGTCTAATACTCTCATCAGAGAAAGTAGGAGAGAAAAGTGGCGGAGGATAGAGGGATAATGCTGTTGTTTTTCACTTTAATGTAACACTATCCTACCTGGGAAGTCAGTGAAAATTACAAGATTAGATAAAGAAGGTCAGAAGAGAGAAAACCTTTTCCCAGTGCCGGAATTGGAGTCTCGGTGACCCTTCGAACAGGTCAATGAATGTTGCACAAGTCTGAACTGGCCTGCATTTCAAATCTGGACTAAGTACAAAGCGCTGACACTTAAAAGAGCCAAAAAGACTCTAATTATCGCTGTTTATTGTGGATGTCGGCCAGATTCCAGAAACTTCTACTGTAGATCACTTCCAACAATAGCTTCTTCTACCAATTTGTGCACATATTATATAAATATTTGAGTTTAGGACGCCTAGTCACCATCCACTTCCACTCACGGTTTGCTGCCATTAGAGTTTGGCAATAAATCACAGTAATTTTAAGTCATAGTAACAGTATATATAATAATATAGTGGTTTTTGCTAAACAATTATTAAGTTCTTTCTCATCTTGACTTGTTTGGTACACATATTTTTGCATTACCTCATGCTTTTCGTCAATTTTGTTAATATGTAAATAATATAAAGTACTTCTTTGCACTGATAGCCAATTTAAACACATCTTCTGCATTATAAACCATACAGCAAAAGCTCTACTGACTGATGTTTCAAACCACCATACCTATTTGGCACAGTAACTTAGTTCATCTACACTGATTTCTCTCTCAACCAATCCCATGCCACAACCCCAGCAACCCCTCCCTGACTGTTTTTGGTCCACGTATGCTAAGTCAGCAGGTTATCCAAAGTTCAACTGTCTTGCTTCGATATGCCAGATCAGCCTGTAAATGGCTGGCTAATGATGTAATTGATCGATTGTGATTTGGTGGAGAATGTGGGAGAGCAACTGGCACTTGGCTTGACTCAATGGGTTCTTTAGAGGAACCTTCAACTTGGTTTCAGGTTTTTGGAAAGTTGTTTGGTAAGGGTAGTGGCTAGCAAGCCCGAGTAAGCAATATTAAGCGATAATGTGACACAATTAGGGTTGGGAATCATTTGTATTTTAGCGATTCGATTCTGCTTAGTGATTATGATTCTCTATGATTCTCAGATTTGATTCCAATAAGGTATAAAAAAGTAAACATTTAGATATCGAACATTTTTTTTTGCAAAACATTCTATTGCAGCTGAATACCATGAAAAATAATCATCAGCCTGAAGAGCACTTACACAAGGAGATTCCTCCTATTGTTTTACCAAAAATACCACAGCAAAAACAACTAGACTAACTAATATAGGCTAGATTTCAAACCTCATTAAAGACAAGTCAGCAGTAACAAAATAAGAACAAATAAACAAATTAGCAACAGTGCAAATAAATACAACGAAACAAAGTGCAGGTACAGAAATAGAAATCTAATTTAAAATAACACTGAATAGTTTTCTTATTCTAAATGAAATATAGATTAATCCCTAATAAAGTTATTCAGTCAAGATCAGCAAGTGATTTTCTTTTGCTATTTGATTAACATTAATGGCACAAATGACAAGGGGAATATTAGGCTGCTGTCACTTTAAGACATTAAACTGCTACACATGCATTTTCAGTCTAAAATGCTGCTTGCGTTCCCTTAAGACAAAACCGACTGTGTTTACAAGGATATTTGGACGTAATTCTGTGTATTTGTGTGTTCAAGCGCAAGACGATGTGAAAGAAAGCTCAATTCAGTATTCACACACTATACGAGGCTGCTTTTTGTGCGTGTGCTTTGGAGAAAATGTGCGCAAATGCCAAATTGAGTTTTCCTTTTGTATCTTCTTGTGCTTGAATGGTTAAAAATCTAAATAAAACCAACACACATGAATCGATAAGCGTAATCAAAATCGCTTGTCGTATCAAATCCACCAGTCTTGGAAATTTGGAACCAGTTCTCGATAGCCAACCCTAAAACACAATCAATCTGAAACACTTGCTAGGAAAGGAAGACTTTCTGCCTGACTTGGAGATTTTGTAAGGTTTAGATCTTTGTGTGTCAGCAAAGTTTGTCTCTGTACCTTTTTGTTTCTCATCTGTCTGTGTTTTCTTTTCACTGCCCATCTGTTGGGCATCCTTTATCCTCTGCATCCCTTGACCCCAACCCCTCTTTCTTTTGCTCTCTCTTTCTGCTTTGCACCATTGTTTTGAGCTTTTCTTGTGCCCCCTCTTGTGCCTCTCAAGTCCTAAATCCTCTTACATCCCCTGCAAACCTCCGCTGCTTGTCTGTGAAGGTTGACCTCTCCACATCTCCTGTGTGACATCATGCTCGTGTGTCTGTGTATGTCGAGGTAACCAGGAGATGTGTCAGAATTACAGGGTGAGAGTAATGTTGTGTTGTTCAGACAATGAGGTGTGTTTGTAATATGGTTTAGTCTGTTTAGTTTCGTTATTTTTCTTCTTCTTTTTCTTTGGAAAACTTGATGCAGTAGTCTTGATGCAAGTTTTCTTTTCTTTTATTTTCTTGCCAAGCTAGTGTAACTTGATGTACCAAAATATCTAAAACTAAACTGTAATAAAAATGAATATAAAACTATATAGGCATATTTAAAAAACAAAAAATAATAAAACTTACAAGGACACAACCAAATTACTAAAACTTTAACTCAAATTAAAATAAAAACATATTAAAGTAAAACAAAACCAAATATTAATAAAAAATAAAATGATTCTAAAATAACATCTATAAATAACGTTTTTAAATTATAGGTAACTTAACTACTCACAAAGTTGACGTGTATTAGCTACTCAACATGAGTTTGCTTATTATTGTGGCTTTTGGAAAACAAAAGTCACAGCATTCTTATTTTGTAAGATAATTTTTAAGGGGAAAAAGGAAATGAAACGAGAAGGTTCCTGATACGCCAACGCTGCTGGAACCGCAGCTGATATATGGTGGACACTGTACATCTGTCTTATTTTTTTCCCCCACTTTGCCTTTCTTCATCTGTGTTTGTTCAGTCCTTATCAGCAGAGTTAACGCAACAGTCTTTGTTTTGTGAAGTCTTAACAGCAGCCTAACAGGACTGAAGCTATAGGTCTTACCATGCACCATCTGTTTTCAACATTGATAATAATAAGCAATGATCAGCGAATCAACATATTAGAATGATTTCTGAAGGATCAGGTGACACTGAAAACTGGAGTAATGATGCTGAAAATTCAACTTTGCATCACAGGAATAAATTGCATTTTAAAATATATTAAAATAGAAAACAGTTATTTTAAATTGCAATAATATTTCATAATATTTTTCTGTATTTTTAATCAAATAAATGCAGCCTTGGCGAGCATAAAACTTCATTAAAAAAACATTTAAAAAACGTACCGACCCAAACGGTAGTGTCCTTGGTAAATATTAATATAATAATGTTCATTCTTCTTCCTTTCTATCAGAACGCTCTCCTCACCGGCCCATTCTTCAGGCAGGCCTGCCGGCCAACGTCACTGTGCAAGTCGGAGAGGACGCTAAGTTCGTCTGTAAAGTTTACAGTGATGCTCAACCTCACATCCAGTGGCTGCAGCACATTGTGAAGAACGGCAGCCGTTACGGTCCTGATGGGCTCCCTTACGTCAAGGTGTTGAAGGTATTAGGCTATTTAGGCTTCCGTTTTCCGTATATTCTGTCCTTTCGTTTTGGGGAACAGGAATGTTTCGATGCAGCTGATTTCTTTTAGAAAGAACGAGAAGATGCAAAAACACGTTATTCTTGCAGGAGATATTCTAATGCCATGTAACGAGTTGTGCTCCCTTTTCTGCTCTCCTAAAGAGTAAGAGATTATAACACATTGATAATAATAAGCAATGATCAGCGAATCAACATATTAGAATGATTTCTGAAGGATCAGGTGACACTGAAAACTGGAGTAATGATGCTGAAAATTCAACTTTGCATCACAGGAATAAATTGCATTTTAAAATATATTAAAATAGAAAACAGTTATTTTAAATTGCAATAATATTTCATAATATTTTTCTGTATTTTTAATCAAATAAATGCAGCCTTGGCGAGCATAAAACTTCATTAAAAAAACATTTAAAAAACGTACCGACCCAAACGGTAGTGTCCTTGGTAAATATTAATATAATAATGTTCATTCTTCTTCCTTTCTATCAGAACGCTCTCCTCACCGGCCCATTCTTCAGGCAGGCCTGCCGGCCAACGTCACTGTGCAAGTCGGAGAGGACGCTAAGTTCGTCTGTAAAGTTTACAGTGATGCTCAACCTCACATCCAGTGGCTGCAGCACATTGTGAAGAACGGCAGCCGTTACGGTCCTGATGGGCTCCCTTACGTCAAGGTGTTGAAGGTATTAGGCTATTTAGGCTTCCGTTTTCCGTATATTCTGTCCTTTCGTTTTGGGGAACAGGAATGTTTCGATGCAGCTGATTTCTTTTAGAAAGAACGAGAAGATGCAAAAACACATTATTCTTGCAGGAGATATTCTAATGCCATGTAACGAGTTGTGCTCCCTTTTATGCTCTCCTAAAGAGTAAGAGATTATAACAGGCTCCCATATGTGTGTTTTTGTCCCTCGTTATGGCGTCCCCTAGCGCTCGGGCATAAACAGCTCGGACGTGGAAGTGCTCGTGCTCACCAACGTCACGGAAGAGGACTCTGGTGAATATACATGCCAAGTGTCCAATTATATTGGTCAGGTCAGCCAGTCCGGTTGGCTCACTGTCCTACCAGGTAAAAAACAAGATCGAGGCCTTCAGCGTCCCCTTCCCCTCTGCTGGTGTTTTGGGTTGTTTTTTTGTCGTCGTGGTGATCATGGGATTTTCGCTGAGCTGTTGTGGTGTGGTCTGGTGTTTTTCTTATTTTTTGGCGGATCTTTCCTGGTGCCCAATCAGCCATGGAAACAAGCCTTTGGTCTGTCCTTGCCACTGTCTTTCTGTTCTGTTCTGTGTCAAGTTTCCCTCCTACTTTTTCCTCTTTCATTTATCACTTTTCTTCGGTTCTTTCTTGGCGAAAAGGCAGCGGCTTGTTTTCCATGATCTTCACTTGTGTTTGCATGAACCCTTGAGGATCTGGTGGGTTCACCTGTGTTGGTACAAAGGTTTTGGCCTTCATTTAGATCTGCGTTTATGGCGATTTTTTTCCCTGCCCTTCCTATTTGACGATCCTCTCTCCTGAAGTGGAACATCTACCATCTCTGTAATGCGTAGATGAGAAATACAACATTGAACATCTCCTTTTCTCTTATGGGTATTATGGGTCTGATTTGTTTCTTTTCTTTTCTTTCTTCTATCCATTCTTGTATCTCCCTTCCATCTTCCTCTTCTCCTTTGTTTCTCTCAGACGGCAGGTGTGAACACTACAGACAAAGAGATCGAGGTGCTCTGCCTGCCTAATGTAACTTTCCAGGATGCGGGCGAGTATACGTGCTTGGCGGGTAACTCTATTGGGATCTCCTATCACACTGCTTGGTTGACGGTGCTTCCAGGTATACACTCGTCCTCTACTGCTTCCTCTGCACTTCCTTTATGTCAAAGCCACGTTGGTTGATATCGCACCAATGGTCTTTGAGAGGGAACAAGAGGCACTTGGGACTGTTATTTTAGTATCATGATAGTTGGAAAAATTTCACAAAGAAAAATAATTCAGCGGACTGAAATTACAGCCCAAAAATGTATTTTTCCAAACTGCATTGTTAATATTTTGAATTACATTTCCTGTTTTCACTTTAATTTTATTTAATGTTTTAGTAATTTTGTTATGTTTTTGTCATTTTTAGGTCTATAGAGTTTTATCAATATATGTGAATATATATATATGTATATATATATATATATAT
>NW_015536784.1:461001-465091 GCF_001515605.1 Sinocyclocheilus anshuiensis | reverse complement strand
TCAATGTGCAAATATAATAGTGCTTGAGTTGATGATAATTAATGTTTGTTTGTAACATATTAAGACATATTCACATTTTTACTTGAAATATTAAAAATATTCTAGTATATATATGTGTATATATATATATACTGTATATATACTGTATATATAACAATAATAACCTTGGTACTCATTTTACCCAAAATTTTAGGTTCTTTATTGTTGAATGTTAAATTTTTTAGCATCATAATGAATTTGTTCATCAAATGTAAGAATTATGAAATAATATTTTGGGCTGAAAATCTCTAAAATTGCACCCAAGTGTCTCGAGATCCCTGTTATTTTCAATTTTCTCTTCCCAACTAACATTTTATTGGTTGCATGTTTGGAAAGACATGTTTTGATGGTATAGTTCGTCTAAAATTACAATTCTGTCATTATTTACTCACCATCATGTCATAAAGTATGACCGACTTTCTTCTGTGGAACACCAAATGAACAAAACATCCAGTTATATGAAAGAATTTATGAAACTGAATGAGAGACATGGGGAATATGTTCTGTAGTCTGTTCTTTGCACAATACTATCATATGACTTGGAATATATCGCATGAGTCATATGAACTGCCTTATTTTGAAGCTTGACGCTGGTCACCATATGGTTATGTTGTACGAAAAAGAGCAGTTTCACTGATGAAAGAAAGTCAGACGGGTTTAAAATGACATGAGGGTGTTAATGATGATAAAATGTTGATTTTTGGGGTGAACTATTCCTATACGTTTCAAAGTCTTTTTCCATTTCAGCTCTAATTACTGCTTTGTTCTCTAAAGAAAGTCTCAAGATTTGCTTACCTTCTCACATGCTGGACTTTCTTAGTTATTAGCGCCACTTCACAACCTCAGTGTCTGTGCCTGTGTGTGTTTTTGAGTGTGATTTAGGACTAGATTTAGATATTTCAGTACATTTTTTTTTTTATTTTTTTTAATTTGGACAGGTTTAAATGAATATTAGTGAATTCAGCATAGTTTTACGAACACAAAAGCTATCTGTCATCATGCACAAGACAGTGTCCTCTGTGCATGCTAACGTGCATAATGCAACAGCGTGCACCGCACTGCATTTTAATAAGAGTCCATTTCCTGACAAGGAAACAGATGAAATCTTTGACCGCAAATGGCACCACTTACTGGTCTGCGGTCAGACAGATGGAAGTCAGTATGTGTGTGTTTGTGTGTCAATCGTATCCATGAAGTGTGCATTTCTGGAGGACCTCAAGTGTCAGGAAGTTCTTCAATGCTGTGGTTATATGTAAACCATTTTGTGAGCGTGTGTATGTTTGCAGGGGCCATTGAGTGTCAGGAAATATGCTATGATGGAAAGAAAGATCACCAAGGAGATCTCTTAAATATCTATTATCTGTTATTAAATGGAGATCAAATTAAGGCTTAAGTCTCAAATCTTTCTTCGAAGACACCAGAAATATCACGTGTCTTAAAGGGTTAGTTCACCCAAAAATGAAAATTAGCCCATAAATTACTCACCCTCAAGTCATCCTAGGTGTATATGACTTTCTTCTTTCAGACGAATCCAGTCGGAGGTATATATTAAAAATTGTCTTTGATCTTTCAAGCTGTTTCATGGCACTCAGCGGGTGTTGCATGCATCAGTCCAAAAGAAGTTAAATAAAAAGCCATCCATAAAAAAGTGTCTCACACGGCTCCGGGGGGTGAACAAAGGCCTTCTGTAGCGAATCGATGCGTTTTTGTAAGAAAAATATCCATATTCAGAACGTAATAATTACTTTAATGTAGCTTGCGCCAACAGTCAGTACACTGAAGCAGCTCCGGGCTGATGACGTATGAGTAGGGATGGGGATCGTTAAGGTTTTAACCAAAATTGAAATAAAAAAATTAAATTAGCTTAATAAAACAGCCACAGGCCTAAAGTGTAAGCAGATGTTTGAATGTTTAGTTCTCTCTTCTATCATAATTAAACAGGGCTTTCATGTTGCGCGTGCTGAAGCTCCTCCGCGTGAGCACGATCTTGCTTCTGAATTGCGAATAGCAAAAATGCATCATAGACAAATGTTTGAAAAACAGCGGGTGACTCTGGTGAGATAGAATTTGCAAGATAATGTATATATAGCAATAATAAATGTATGTGTGTTTTATTAATTTCTCCAGTACCGATAGCAGAACCGTTAACGTCAGAGCTTATCGATACTCCGGTCTTTCATAATTTAGCCCCGGTACCGATTAAATACTGAGTTTCGGTACCCATCCCTACATATGAGGTCAGCGTTTTTTATTTAACTTCTTTTGAACTGATGCATGCAACACCCGCTGAGTGCCATGAAACAGCTTGAAAGATCAAAGACAATTTTTTAGATACCTCAGACTGGATTCGTGTGAAAGAAGAAAGAAAGTCATTTTTGGGTGAACTAACCCTTTAATATGAACTCCAAATGTTGAACTGCCCTTCAAAATCATTTTATAGTTCTTACTTAAGTTGATACTTAAATGAAAGTTTCCTGAGCTGAAGAGCAACATCTAAATAAAATCTCTTTATTAGTTATTTATTGCAACAGCCCTGGAAGGAAAGTAGTTTGTAGAACATTTAGTAGTTTGAGAATAGTTTTATGTCAAAGGTGTGTGTGTGTGTGTGTTGATTCATCTTGTAATTCTTTAGTCACCTTCACCTTTTTCTCTTCTGTTTTGTTATCACTGGCGGAACATCTTGCTCTGAAACCTTAATGTCCTTCTTAACCATCTTAAAACTGTGCTGTGTCCAACATTAAGGTTTCTGGTGCAGTATTCCTCGGCTGGATGACTCGCCTCACTTTGTCCAATTCTTTTCGATTCTTCTCGTTACTCTACAGCCGAGCCAGACGCCATTGAGACGGACTACCCTCCGGACTATGTGGAGATCGCCATCTACTGCATAGGCGTCTTTCTCATCGCCTGTATGGTGGTGATCGTGGTGGTTTGTCGAATGAGAACTTCGGCTAAGAAGCCTGATTTCGGGAGTCAGCCGGCAGTGCATAAGCTGACCAAACAGATCCCTCTGCGCCGCCAGGTAACAGAAAGTAGATAAAGAGTTCTAGAGATCTTATACACACATACTCTCACACTACTGGAAGAATGATTTGTCTTCCAAGTGTATAATTAGTAGGAGCTTCTATGGCAGATTTATGAACCAACTTCTTATTTTAAAGTATTGCATTTTGGCATCTAACTTGTCTTGGACATCTGTGCTACATACATAAATGTTTCTTTAAATAATGTGACCATGTAAAATGTTAATTTATTTTTAGATATAATAAATCACGCTATTTCAATATCATATATTGTATAAAGATAATTGAGAGGATAATGACATAATTTAATGACTTTTTATATTTATATTTTATATATGTTGATTTTTTTTATTGTATACATTTTTATATAAAATGATTTTATATTATATATAGTTATAACTTTAAAAATAATCTCAATTATTGGTCTAACATTTTGACTCATACATTAAAATCTATATAATGTATTATATAAAGATAATTGAGAAGATAATTAGATAAATTACTTTTATATTTATATTTTATATGATTATGATGATTTTATATGATTTATATTATTATACTTCATGCTGATTGAGTGTCTATTTTATATATATATAAAAAATATATAATCATATAATTAACATTTTTTAGCACGTTTATAAAAAGTATGTATTATATATATATATATATATATATATATATTTACATATATATATTTACATAAATATATATATATATATATATATATATATATAGCAGTAAACTGATATCCAATATTTTGAACCGATATATATGTCTGGTGTAAAAATGAAAATTAATGTCAACATTAAGACTGACATGGGCTCGGACTAAAAACTTTCTTTAAATGCTTTTATGTGATCATGAAGATGTGATCTTTATGAAAGTGACAGCAACAGGAAGTCTTGTGCCCATTTAACAGCCTATGCCAAGTTTATAAAAGATAAATGAATTTTTAATAGCATTTAGAATCAGTCAGTAAAAATGGCCACAAGTATATCCGCCATGAAGTAAAACATCCCCATACAAAAATA
>NW_015536784.1:437160-457969 GCF_001515605.1 Sinocyclocheilus anshuiensis | reverse complement strand
CGGTGTTGTGCATTTTGACCAGTTGATGGGAAAAGTATTCTTAAAATGCATTCAAAATTCTGAATAACTTGTAATATATAATAATTCACGGTATTTAGAAGAGCCCACGATAACAATATCGTGCATATTCATTACCGTGATATATCGCATCACCGAATACCGGCACAAGTCTACATTCTACAACAACTAGTTCATTAATGCTGTATTTAAACGCGTATCAGAGTTGTGTCTTTTCTGAATGTGAGGTGCAAGAAATCACAGTGTATATTTTGACTCATTAGTGTTGCCAGATCTTGCTAGAAAAAGGCGGCAAACAAAAACAAGCCCATAATAAACTCAAATCCAAACGCGTTATCTTGGTAATAAGCCACATACCAAAATATAGTGATTTGCCTACTTTATTAACTTGATAAACTGGATCGCTTTATGAGCCGAGCCCAAACAACAAGCCCAAAGACGCTTAATAATAAGTGGACATGGCAACCCTTCAACCTTCCAAACATAAACAAAACCTGACGGTGGTTTAGTTAAAATCATAGAACAAAACGAGTCGTTAGTTGGTGTAGTATATCTTTGGCTAAAAATGGTGGATTCTAAATGTGCGAGACGGCAAAAGGTTGCTATGGTTACCATGGTGTCAATCATCGCAGTTTCTTGAGAGAAACTTTACAGTGTGTACGTAGCTAAAATGTTTCTTGTTTTTTATTTATTGAAATATATTTGTATGAGAGTATAGTTTTTGTAGGCGTTATTAAATTCACAGTATAATCTTGCATCTTTTTCACTGATGTGAAGCTAATCTTCTTATACGCTTACAATCCCATTATGTCTAATTATTAACCTGTGACTTATGCAGGCGCAATGTACAATCAATCATTCATAACACAACACAGGCCTCTGTTCGTTAGCTTTATTATTCTTAGAGAAACCAAACACACATTTTTCTCATTAGAATGGAAGATACAATTGGCTACCAGATAACTTTCTGTCAGCATCACGCGTTCTATTCTGACACGGTGACCTCGGCTGATCGTGTGACTAACGAGAGAAACTCAGACTCTCAGATTAATGTTTAACCGTCGTGCTTAATATTTAAGAAATGCTTCCAGTATCATTTGGAGATTTACAATGGATCCACTATCGTGGTGTTGCCAAAACCGTACAGATTCCTAATTAATGACTACAAAAGCCTGTTTAAGCAATCTGTAACGAAAATGGAGTCTGTTTGTACTTTGATTGTCTCAAGGATGATTTGTAAGCAGTTTAACATGCCAGTATTCAACTCCAAACTCTAACCAAGTCTTTATTTATTAAATTAATGGTTGAAACCCAACAAGTACAGGCAGTGGTGGATGAAGTACACAAATCAAGTACTTGAGTAAAAGTACAGATCCGTATAATAAAATATTACTCAAGTAAAAGTAAAAGTACTCGGTTTTCAATTTTACTCGAATGAAAGTACAAAAGTACTTGATTTTTTATGTACTTAAGTAAAAAGTACTGATAGATGAATGTTTATTTTGCAGTTTTATATAGGCTACTTTTATCATTTAATTTTATATTAGCATATATTTTTTATAATCCTACTGCTCAAAATACCTGGGATTTTCCCAAAATAACCAATAAGGAAATAATGAATATAATAAGGAAAATATAATTAGATTTTCATAATGATTTTTTTCTTCTCAAACCTTGTCTGTGGTGTAAAAACACCCCTGGCCAAATGCCCCCAGAGGGTATCACTACCCACTTTGATAATTACCGTAGTTGCCATGTTCTGAACATCACATCATATCGTTTTCCCTCAGATGTAATCTATCTAGGTGGTTGAATAAAAATATTTGGTAGTGACCGTTGTTTTGTTTCGATCTCTCCGCGTGCGTCACTTCTGAGCCGCACATGCGCAGCAGCGCTGACCTCATATGTAATTCCCCCGGAACTGCTTCCGTTTAAAACAGTGAGCGCAAGCTAGATTCAAGTGATTATTACGTTTTGAATATGGATATTTTTCTTACAAAAACGCATCGATTCGCTACAGGAGGCCTTTGTTCACCCCCCGGAGCCGTGTGAGACACTTTTTTTTGTGGAAGGGTGCTTTTTATTTCACGTCATTTGAACCGAAGCACTGCAACACCCGCTGAGTACAACGATAGAGCTTGAAAGATCAAAGACAATTTTTTATATAACTCCGACTGGATTCGTCTAAAAGAAGAAAGTCATGTACACCTAGGATGACTTGAGGGTGAGTAATTTATGGGCTAATTTAAATTTTTGGGTGAACTAACCCTTTAAGTACAGTAACGAAGTAAAACTACTTCGTTACTGTCCACCACTGAGTACAGGTGGAGTTGCTCAGTTTTTTGCAGGATTAAGCTGTTCATGATTTAGTGGATAACAGTTCTTACATGTTCACAGCTAATGGCCATTAATGCTCATTCTATAGGTGAAGGGAAGCACTATTTTATGTATTTTTGAACTTCACACCCACTAAAGGAATTGTTGCCTTTGGGCAGACAAGCTAAGACGTGTATTTTTGGAGGAACGCAAGACTTATGGAAGGAAAGATTTTGTTCCATTCCAACAAAAAATGTATTCATTCGATAACATTATCAATATTGCCCGATATTATCTTTCTCTCTTTTTTTTTTTAAATTTTCTACTATTGAAATGAGTTCATATTCATGGCCTACATTTTTCAATTCAAACAGTAAATTGTTATTTAAGTTTCAAAAATACTATACAGTAATGTTTGAAAATCAGTCTTATATATACATTTTTATTTTTTTTATTATATATAGTATATTAGAAATAACTGTATTTTTACTGTACATAATATTTTGATAATTTTACTGGAAGCATATCAATTCTAGAATTTTTAAATCATTTTTAAAAAATCAGTCTTATGTACATTTTTAAATGATTGTTATTATATATAATAGAATAAATAATTATAATGTCTTTTTACTGTACATAATATTTTCCTAAGTTTTACTGGAAACATATCAATTCTAGATTTTTCTAAATCAAATTTTAACAGTTTTTAAAACAGTAAAGTATTTTAACTATTTATTATAAATTAATTATACATATATATATATATATATATATATATATATATATACATACACACATACATACAATATTTATTATTCGTTCATTCATTCATTTTAATTTATTTTAGCCAAACTTTCTGTTTTGTGCATTCCTACCATCCCCTTTTAGCACAAAGTTTAAGCTATTAAGTTAGTTAAGTCTCTCTCTTTTTTTCTTGGACTGCTGTCTTCATCCCCGCATGACGTGCATCCCCCCAGGGTGCATGCTGGGCCGAAAACTGTGGAATGTTAGCGTTTGTTGTCGGCGTGGAGGATAAACATAACATTGATTATCTGTGGTGGGCTGGAGTAGACAGAGGCCACCATTGACCATACGGCACAGAGGGGGATTGTGATATCACTGCCTCAGATCGGTCCCGGGCCCCAGCGCGGGTGTGAATGTTTACATCGCCCAGTGCTGGAGGGGGCCGGGGACAGACCCAGCTCCTGCCAATCAAAGTTTGACTGAGGGCCACTGGCAGGGCAGGAGGTTGAATGTCACAGTTATTGTGAGGGATGAAGATGAAGTGTGTGCGACTGTGTTTTAACGTGTGAGGGTGTGTTTGCTTCCAAACTAGACCTAATTAAGGGACAAATTAGCTGGAAAATGTCCCCAAAATTTCATTCGATGAATTTAAGCAAATTTTGGAGCTGTTCTCAAAAGAAGAGTTGGTTCATAAATAAAATAAGTTATTTTAATGTTGTTTCATGCTCTGTAATAAAACATATTTTCAAAGTTGTGAATAAAACAAAGATTATTGGAGTAAGTTTTACAAGAAAATTCAGTCTTTCTATTTCATAATTTTTGTTTAATTGAATGTTACTTGCCGTTTCTTTGTAATTATTTGTGAAATTTATAATTTTTTTTAATGCTGTAAAACCTTAATGCAATAAAATAGACTCTTTGACAAAAACCTGATTATGTTTATATATAATCATAATCAGCTTTATATATATATATATATATATATATATATATATGTCGGCATTAGACTGGGGACTACCTGTTTGATTGAACACTACAAGTGTTTGAAAACAGTCATTATTTTTGCAATTCTGCACAGAAATAAAACACTTGACCCCTTTAGAAAAGGTGGTAGTCTCCTAACTGATGTATACGTTACAACACTCTCCTGAAACATGCTCTAATCTTTTTTGCACTTGACCAGAGCGCACTAGTCAAGCGTTAACCCCTCTATCTAGCCTTCTCTTGCACTCTTTAAGAAAGTCTCTAAATCCCCAAAGGGCATATTGTTACTCACCCCAGAGGACCGTAACTCTAGATCTCCCAGCCAGACATTCGGCTGTCACACTCACTAATGTCTAATGTAAGCTTTGCAGTGGAAGGCAAAGGGCATCCACTTAACACCTACGAGTTAAGTAAACACAACACATGCAGCTCTGATATACAGTTAAATGTCGCTAATGCAAAAGGTTTCCAAACTGGACAGCATTTTTTTGGCATCATAATCGCATCTACAGAATTAAAACGTCTGTCTGGATGGATAGAAATGCTCATGCAAATGGGCATAAATAAGTTCTGTCAAAAGCTTTAGGTTTCTCTGTAATGTTTGTGTTTGTTTGTGCAGGTTAACTCTCGGTAAACCGCTTGGCGAGGGCTGCTTTGGGCAGGTTGTGATGGCTGAAGCTCTGGGCATCGACAAGGACAAACCTAAAGAGGCCGTGACTGTGGCTGTCAAGATGCTGAAAGGTAAATATTTATGGATTAGTATCCATGTGAGTAAAACTGTACCCTAGTGAGTGTCCTAAATCAACATTTACCCTTAGTTTGCTTGCATGTTAACAGTATCTGAAGGTTTTTATTCATCTAGGCCTATGCAACTGGTCCATTTTTGCATTTGTTTTAATTTATTTGAAACATTTCACCACTAATGGCTTCATCAGATGTAGGATGGTGGGAATTACTTGACTTTTAACCTCATCAGCTCATAAATTGATGTGGGCGTCACCTTTCGAATGGTTCACATTGCTTTTTACAAGGGAGCTACTCTGATGTTGTGAATCACAAAACTACTGGTCCATATACGGATGGTACTCGAGTGAAAGATCAAAGCTGGGCAGATACAAGCTACAAATCACACCAGCTCAGCAGACAGATACAATTCACATGTGATATTCTACAGAACAACAGACTGGACTCTTTAGACTGTTTCATGCAGAAGACAGAGTGGACTGTTCAAAGAAAAGCAAAGAGTTTGAAGATGACGGGAAGCAAACACTCTAATAATGTCTGCCTGCCCAGACAAGGCAGTTGCTAAAAAGCTCAAAAATCTTGCACAAACACCAGACAGACAGGCAGAGCACAATGCAGACAGAATAATATTGTCATATGGACCCTATGAGGCTAAAGTATCAGTGAAAAGATGGAAAATTTTGAACAAAAGCAATAATGTGTTATGATCCCAGCAACACGCTAAGACACTTCTTGTTGAATCATAGTGTTCATGATTCAATTATATATTAAAATAATAAAAATAATTTATAATTTATTTTACAATTATTTATGTATTAAAATAATATAAAAAATATATAGCTATAATTTATTTTACAGTTATTTAAATTATATTACGTGTGTGTTTGTACACACATATCAAAATATTAATTTACATAAATGTATTAATATAAATTTGTATTGTATACATTAAATTCATATAAACTGTTGTTATTATAAATATTCTTTTTACAGTTATTTGACATTTTTAATTTATATATATGTGTGTATATAATGATATATTATTATATATTATTAGTAATTACATTTGTATTGTACATTACATTTATGTAAATTGTTGTAGACCTCCTTTTTGTTATTTATACTTATATATCTTAAACCATTTTGAGCTCTAGATATCGGCAATTCATTTAATTCTTTTTTTTTTTGTCAAAATAAAATGTTATTTTTGGAATTTGGATTTTGGAATAGACGATTCTGGGCACAATTATCTCAAAATTGGCCAAATGTCAGACATTGATAAAATATACAGATACAGATTATACATTATACAGATATAATGGCCTCTCCCTAATCGTTCCAGTCGCAGATGAAAAAACTACTTCACATAAGCTAAGAGTGTTTTGATTGGGTGAAACTTTTAGTTAAGGTATTGTTATGATCTGAGAATGTGCGTATGTTGAGAAAGGGAGAAAGTGGGAGAGGAGGTCTTGACTGTGGAGGCCTGCGCGGGGTTATTTGTTGGTGCTGAGTGATGTTGGTAGAGCTCGGGTCAAGAGGCCGCATAGCTGACCCGGTGCTCACCAGCTGCACGGCTCTCGCTCTTCACCTGCACAAAGAAAGACCCTCACGCTGAAAGAAAGAAGAGTGGGGGAGGGAGCCAGTGGCTCAAAAGAAGTTTTAAAGGATGTTGAGAGGACCGAGGGGGGAGGGCTGCAGCGGAGAAAACACTTAAAACAAGAGCACGTTCACCATTTACACCTGGCTTAATTACTGGTCTCGAAAAACATTTAGAAACTTAAAGGGATAGTTCTCCCAAAAATTAACGCTCTGGCGTTGTTTACTGATGCTGTTCCAAATCCATATGACTTTCTTTCTTCTGTAGAACACAAGAGAAGATATTTTTAAGAATATCTTGGTATTTTTTGTCCATACAGTGAAAGTAAATGGGGTCTGGTATTGTTTTGAACCCCATTGACTTTCAATATGTCGACAAAAACAGTTGAAGCATTGTTTAAAATATTTTCGTAAATCTGGTACAGATTTACTTTTTTTATATTTTTGAAAGGAACTATCATTTTAATCAGTAGTGTTGTTATTGTTAGCAAAAACTAGAATTATGAAAAATCTTTTTCGGAAATTGAAAAGAAGATGAAATAAAATATAAATACTAAATGAAAATCTTAAACTTAAAAAAAAAGTAGAAGAGTTGCATTGGCAACTTACTGAAATAAATTGAAGTACTACATTTCTAAAACTGAAATAAAAAATAAATTAAAGCTATATATATATAAAAATAATAGTAATAAAAATGACAAGAGTGAATAACAAATTGACTAAAACTTAAAGTCAAGTCAAGTCACCATAAAATATTATCAATTATTACAAAAGTATATGAATAATACTAAAATAACACTAATGAAGATTTTTTGGGCCACTGTAAAGTATCGAACAGAATCTTAGTTCACAAAAAACAATTTTTAGAGAAGTTCTTGAAACGTTGATGAATCTGGTTTGGAAGGAAGAGTGCACAGCATTCTTAGAAGAAGAAACTGCAGTAAGATAAGACAGGAATGGCGGTCAGTGGATTGTGTCAGGTTCGCTCTAGTGATCAGCAGGCAGGTAATGAAAAGGCGACTGTCTCTAAGGCAGCGGCAAGGAACCAAAACTCCATCGGTGACAGAATGGAGAAAAAACCTTGGGAGAAACCAAGCTCAGTCGGGGGGCCAGTTCTCCTCTGGCCAGACGAAACCAGTAGTTCAATTCCAGGCTGCAGCAAAGTCACATTGTGCAGAGGACTCAAATGGCTAAAATTAAAATGAAAACTGAAGTTTAAAATTAAATGAAGCTTTATAGACAAAGAAATATAAAGATTTATATAAATATAAATAGAATATAAATAGATAATAATAGAACTAAGGTAATTACTCTAAATGGAAGAAACGCTTTTTAATTGTGAGGTAATGAAAGGAGAGCTCTGTGGCGGCTCTTCAGTGTAACACTAAACCACACAGACAGTTACACTGAGACACAGACTGACAGTCCGGCCAGTCTACTCATATAGGATGCGCTGGCATGGATGGCACACTAACGTACCACTTATACTGCTTTTGTATTATGTATAATGTGTATATATATATATATGCTACAAAAATCTACAGTATCTAAATTTCGAAGTAGAAAGGCTGATATAGCATTTTCTAGTAAAATGTGCTCCAATAATCTTTGTTTTATTTTTTAGGATTTTTCCTAAAAAAGCAGATTACATTTTGTTGAGTGGGTACAATGAACACTATGTTTATTTGTGTTTTATTTTTTTAACCTTTCTAGATGATGCAACAGAGAAAGATCTTTCTGACCTGGTGTCAGAGATGGAGATGATGAAGATGATTGGCCGACACAAGAACATCATCAACCTGTTGGGAGCGTGCACACAGGATGGCAAGTGCCAGTCTGGTTCATTTTAAAGAGATAGTTCACCCAAAAATAAAATTGTCATCATTTGCTTAACTTCATGTCTTAACTTTATTACAAACCTGTATGACTTTCTTCTGTGGAACACAGAATGAGATGGTTTGCAGAATGTCTGCTCTGCTCTTTCCCATTAAAAAAAAAGGTAGACCATGACTATGGGCTATCAAGCTCAAAAAAAAAAAAAAAACCATTTTGCCAAGTTGGCTGTAATTGGCATCAAATGCCATTAGTGTCTTGTAACCGAACATGAGCCACCAACTTTGAAAATGCATGAATGTAAAATAAAAAGTAAAGCTTTATAGAAATATAAAATAAATAAAAATGATTAAAGCATATAACAAAATGACTAAAATTTAAATGACAACTGAAAATATAAAAATAAAAGCTAATGTGTGTGTGTGTGTGTGTGTATATATATATATATATATGCTACAAAAATCTACAGTATCTAAATTTCGAAGTAGAAAGGCTGATATAGCATTTTCTAGTAAAATGTGCTCCAATAATCTTTGTTTTATTTTTTAGGATTTTTCCTAAAAAAGCAGATTACATTTTGTTGAGTGGGTACAATGAACACTATGTTTATTTGTGTTTTATTTTTTTAACCTTTCTAGATGATGCAACAGAGAAAGATCTTTCTGACCTGGTGTCAGAGATGGAGATGATGAAGATGATTGGCCGACACAAGAACATCATCAATCTGTTGGGAGCGTGCACACAGGATGGCAAGTGCCAGTCTGGTTCATTTTAAAGAGATAGTTCACCCAAAAATAAAATAATTTACTCACCTTCAAGTTGTTCCAAACCTCTATGTTCTTCCGTTGAACACAAACAAGGATAGTTTGAAGAAACAGTTGCTGGTAGCCATTGACTTCAATAGTATAGAAGTCAATGGCTGCCAGCAGCTGTTTGGTTATAAAATTCTTCAAAATATCTTCTTTTGTGCTCCACATAAGAAAGAAATACATACAGGTTTGGAGTAACATGAGGGTGAGTAAATGAGGACACAATTTTCATTTTTGTGTGAACAATCCGAACAGTGGGATGACACTCTCTCTCTCTCTTTCAGGTCCGTTATATGTCATAGTAGAGTATGCATCTAAGGGAAACCTTCGGGAGTATTTGAGGGCCCGGCGGCCCCCAGGAATGGAGTATTCGTACGATATAGCCCGAGTATCAGATGAGCCTCTCACCTTCAAAGAGCTGGTGTCCTGCACTTATCAAGTAGCCCGTGGCATGGAGTATTTAGCCTCACAGAAGGTATCTGCACATGCACAGCATATATACATACTATTATCATCACTTATTGATTTATAAATGTCACTTACATAGGCTTTACATGGGGCTGGTCACAGCCTCAGATCTCTATGATCTTTCTAATCAAGTCGAGTCACTTTTATTTATATAGCGCTTTATACAATACAGATTGTTTCAAAGCACATTTCAGCAAAATAACAGTGTTAATGTTATGAAACAAAAAAGCAGCTGTACAGAAGATAATAGTGGCATTGTACAGCTCAGTTTACTTCAGTGTGTCAATAGTGTCAATGTGTCAATTCAACAGTGTCAATGTTGCAAAGTTCATCAATTATGAAACATTTTAAATTAAGCTGTAAACCAAAACAGTAGTCTTTATTCAGCTCAATTCAGTTTAGTGTTGATTCAGTGTAGTTCAGCAACAGTGTTGATTTTGCAAAGTTAGTGTCATCTAAATTCAGTTTAAATTTTGTTCTCATGCGATGTAGTTAAATCGCTAATATTACTGAATATTAATTGTCTTTTAAACCCCTAATGGACATGCAAAATGGCAAACACTTTTTGAAAATTGCAAGCTTTTAATCAGTCTGCCTGGAAAAATGTTGCATGTCAGGCTGCTAAAATGAGCACTACCCATAAGAAACTAGTTGCTGGATAGTTTGCAAGGTTCACGCCGTCAAATCTTTGAAAGATATTCAAGGGTTTAATTTGCACACGCCTGTATATTCTGTTTCATCCTCAGAGTATCTGATTTCACATCTACCTGTCCCTAAACGTCACTTTTAAAAAAGTCTCCAAGTGGCTTATTCTTCTTTGCCGTAATAAACACAAATGGACTAGACTTGATGCTAGTGGTTTCGCTAAACTATTTATAGAATAGAAATGGAAGAGTTTAACATATAATAAGCATTTCTAAGGCAGTTTATTCTCACGTGCACATTTGTTTAAAGAGCATTCAGCCGTCCAATTAGATTCATGCAGCATTTTTCAGACAGACAGTGAATGAATCCCAGCAGATGTGCGCGGTCACAGCGCTCTCACTGCGAACATGCTAACTAAACACTGTCATCACGCTCCTCTTCACGTCTGGAATGCGCATGGAGTCTTATCGTGCCTCAGACACTCTCACGCGTAGATCCGCCCTGCACTTTATCCCTAAAGCACCTAAAACCTTTGTGTTGTTTGTCTGCGTGTGATTTTTTCTGTGTTTTTAAGATGAAGTCGTGATGATTTATGCTCTTTCTATCTTTCTTCATCTCTGTGGCAGTGTATACACAGGGATCTGGCTGCCAGGAATGTGTTGGTCACGGAAAGCAACTTTATGAAGATTGCAGACTTTGGCCTGGCCAGAGACGTCCACAACATAGATTACTATAAAAAGACCACAAATGTGAGTTTCATTTCATCAGGAGTTTATTTAGTCAAAACACATTTCCTGTTGATTTTCATCTCGCTATGCATTCTTTTGTTGAAATTTATAGATGCATGTAATGACACTCCATTAGTTTTTAGTTGTGTTGATATTTAAATAGGAAGTTGAGACAAGACATACACATGTTTGTGAAAGAAGTATCTTCTGCTTACCAAGGCTGTGTTTAGTTGATCTAAAAATACAGTAAATGTTTATTCACAGTTTATGAAATATTATTACAGTTTAAAATAGCTGTTTTCTGTTTGAATATAATTTTAAATAGAATTGATTTCTTTGATGCAAACTTGAATTTCTAGCCATTACAATGTCTACAATGTCACATGATCCTTCAGAAATCTATTTGATATGCCCGAAAAACATTTATTCTACTTACTATTAATGATAAAAACTGCTGTGCTATTTATTATTTTTAAGGAAACCAAGATACTATTTTTCAGGATTTTTGATGAATAAAAAGTACAAAAGAACAATTGATTTGAAATAGAAGTCTTTTGTAACATTATAAATGTCTTTTCTGTCGTTTTTGATAAATTTAATGTATCCTTGTTGAATAAAATATGAATTTCTATCAAAAAAACTTGTGAACGTTAGTGTAGGAGAAGGACATTTTTATTTCTAATTTTGAATTCAATACTTTTGGTTCATTTTTCCTGATAAGAAAGACTGTAAATTAAATAAAATGCATCTACTAAATGTTAAGTCTGTCAGTGTTTAAGTGTACACAACCATATGAATGGCTGCAAAACTCTGATTTAGATCTCATTGGGTCTTGAAGCATCCTTTATACCAGTGGTTCCCAACCCTGATCCTGGAGGCACCCCAACACTGCACATTTTGCATGTCTCCTTTCTCTGGCACACCAATTTCAGGTCTTGGAGTCTCTACTAATGAACTGATGACCTGAATCAGGTGTGTTTGATTAAGGAGACATGCAAAACGTGCAGTGTTGGGGTGCCTCCAGGACCAGGGTTGGGAACCACTGCTTTATACAGACATATTCACGCTCGACTCCTTCCAGCCTCCTGCCATCTCTTTCTTTGTTCTCTTACCTTTTCTCTCTTTCATTTCTTCTTCTTTCCCCATCTGTTTATCTGCCACATCCCTCCCTCCTCTCGCCAGTCTTGGCATGATTTGCAGATTCCCAGGCAGTCGGCGTGTAAAGTGATTTCAGCTCTTTGCTTATTTGGGCCTGCCCTCTTCTCTTATTCCAAAGCTTGTTGTTCAAGCTCATGAGAAAGAAATGTTAGTGACAAACCTAAACACATCAGCATAGCTTTAACTTGCATTCCCACCATTATACCAGTCTCTAGCCCATCTGAGATGCTTGTTTAGACTGTAATTCACTCATCTGAGAGTTTAGGTTTGGCAGAGGAAGAGTGTGTGAATATTGATAGCATCGTTATCATCATTATGTTTGGGTCAATGTTCACGAAAGATCAACATGGAATCAAAATTGACCCTATTTAATTACTTAAACATTCCTAGTCTTATAGTGCATGATTCTAGTTGGTCGTTTATGGTTGTTGGATGGCACAGATGGTTGATCAGTTGGATTGAATTCAGAATTGATCTTATTTAATTACTTAAACATTCGTAGTCTTTTTGTGCATGATTCTAGTTGGTCATTTTTATATCAATTGGATCTAGTTAGTAAGTAGTAGTGGAAGTAGTAATTACTGGTTGTTAGTTGATATAGATAGTTGATCAATTGTATGATGTTGGTTAGAGTTGGTTGGACCAGTAGAAAACCAGCAACCATGTCCAAAAATATAGCTTGCTAATCTTTAACAGGTAGAACTTGGATTTTACAAAAGAGAAGTAAATGTAAGCGGCAACTTTCCCCTACTTTATTCATCAATACAGCTTTAGTCCTCATTTATTTCTTAGTTCTTATCAAGGTCACCAAGATCTGGCCATGAATATTGTTTGCCATTATTAAAACAACGAGCAAAGCCCAGATTGAGAGATACTGATGACTGATTAATGACTGGGGTTAGATTCAATTACACTAGTTCAACTCTGTCTAAATAAAACACTGTGAGCCAGGAGATTTTGAACTCGGGGCCCTTCTTATTGGATCTAGCACTTCAAACGCCATTGACTCTTGTATCTTCTCCACCAGCCTCAATTTATAACCCCACAATGACTCTGAAGGGAAATTAGAGTTCGGCGATACATCCCAACAGGATTTAATTGCCAGTCATTATTGGCTGCTTGGAGCTTAATGAAATTCCAGGCTAGCAAGGGTCTGGTACAGATGAAGATGTGAGTGTCGCAGTGTCTGGATGTTGTTGTGTTGCCCGTCTTTGACCTTTTCTCCTATTGATGTCTGTAGGGTCGTCTGCCGGTGAAATGGATGGCTCCAGAGGCACTGTTCGACCGAGTCTATACGCACCAGAGCGATGTGTAAGTCAACCGTTTGCGTCCTTCATTACTTGTTTGATGTCATGGAAAACAAGATTTCTAATGCTCTTTCGCTGATGTTTACAGTACAACGCAATCTCCCTCCCAAGTCCATTCACATTTTCACTTATTCATTTAGCAGATACTTTTATGACGCAAAAACACAAAAGTGCTTGTAGTACAAAGTTTCAAACATTGTTCAGAATAGTATAAGGTTGAACAGAGAGGGATTAAGAAATAGTGAAAGCATAGAATAAAGCAATAAGCCCCAAGAAGCCGTGGTTTACAGTGAATTTATAACAGCTAAGGGGCGTTGTTTCCGCTTTGTGTCATGCTTAAAACCCCCTTAGCTGTTATAAATTCACTGTAAACCACCACTTCACGGGGATTATTGCTTTTATAAAACGTTTATTCCATATACGTAGTAAGGTTTCACAGAATAAAACAGAGCAAATAAAGTGTAATGATATAAATAAAAACAGTATTCTTCCACCAAACAATGTAGTTCCTCAGAATCAGTTGTGGTTCCAACAAAGTGGTTGCCGAGCAACACACAAATGTAAACAAAGGTGTATGTTTGTAGAGTAATTTACAACAGCTTCGAACGCGGCTCAACCAATTAGAATCAAGGACCGGAACTCTCCGTTTTATAAAAAGAACATTTTTAGTTTCGTTTTTTTCTTTCTTCAGTAAGATGTTATGGACGTCTGTTTCTGCCACTGAATAAAAGATAAAAAAAAAGGTAATTGCGACTTTTTATCTCCCGATTCTGACTTTTTTTCTCGCAATTGTGAGTTTATATCTCGCAATTATGCCTTTATAACATGCAGTTGCGACTTTATATCATGCAATTCTGACTTTATAACTCATAATTGTGAGTTTGTCTCACAATTCTGGGAAAAGAAGTCAGTCTTTTTTTTCCATAGAATTGGACTTTATAACTCAAAATTTAGATTTTATATCTCACAATTCTGAGAACAGAAGTCAGTATTGTGAGATATAAACTCGCAATTGCAAGAAAAAAAGTCAGAATTATGAGATAAAAAGTCGCAATTGGCCTTTTTACTTTTTGTTCAGTGGTGGAAACGGGCTTCAATATGATGCAGTGACATTCACAAAGAAGAGAAGAGTATTTAGCCATTTCTTGAATATTGTCAGGGATTCAGGTTGTGCAGATAGGGTTATTATTTACAGTATTGAACCTAAGCAATTAGCAAATACAGGAAACCTTCTCAATCATGTAAATATGTGACCCTGGAGCACAAAAGCAGTCTTAAGTCGCTGGGGTATATTTGTAGCAATAGCCAACAATACATTGTATGGGTCAAAATTATTGATTTTTATTTTATGCCAAAAATCATTAGGGCATTAAGTAAAGATCATGTTCCATGAAGATATTTTGTAAATTTCCTACCGTAAATATATCAAAACTTAATTTTTGATTAGTAATATGCATTGCTAAGAACTTCATTTGGACAACTTTAAAGATGATTTTCTCAATATTTAGATTTTTTTGCACCCTCAGATTCAAGTTTTCAAATAGTTGTATCTCGGCCAAATATTGTCCTATCCTAACAAACCACACATCAATGGAAAGCTTATTTATTCAGCTTTGATATGGTGTATAAATCTCAAAAAAAAAAAAAAAACATTTAGTGCAACTGGTATTGTTACTGGTTCTACATGTGTGGCCATTTATTACAGTTCATTTGCATATAGTGATGATAGCTTATTATTTCTGCACAGTGGTTCTGGTTGGTTCTGCACAAGTTGTTATGGATCAAAGTTGAAATGATACTGTTAGGGCTGCTTTTCTTTCTACAAATTGAAAAAGGGGACTGAAGTGGTTTGGAGAGCGCAGGAAAACAGTTCTACTGTGATTGGAGTCGCTGTGTGTTTGTGTAAAGCGAGTAGTTTGGGAAAAGAATAGCAACTGCTGGCAGGTGAGTTCAGGGGTACAAGAATGGTTTCCCTTCTGAAAAAAAAGGAGCACGAGTGATGGAAAGTTAAGGAAGTGTTTTTGTCAGGCAGAGAAAGAAGAAGGGCTGTTCGCCGCCAGCGCTACACCAAAAAGTGAGAGATTTCACGCTCGACTTGCGACCAGTGCCGTGTTACTAATCTGCGCGGCTTCAAAGCCCTGCAGACTCTCATCTCACCTCACCTCCCAGAGCCCGGACGGAAATGCCCTCTATCTTCCCTTCACTCCGTCCGGTCACACTCCTGCAATCCAGCTCAACTGTACCTCATTGTTGTTGTTGTTTTTGAACACTTGAAAGTCTCTTCCCTTCTTTTTATTTTCCATAGAGTGAAATAATCCTGTCATTTGTGACTGCGTTTATCCGCTAGTGCACGCTTGTTCCCTTTCATTTTAAGCTCACGTGTTTTTTTTTTTTCATGAAACCTCTGCGGGACGTTTTGAAGTTTTGGCTGCATGCACAGGCTGGAGTCATTTCTACATTCATCTTTTTATTAATCTGATCTTTTGGTTTGCATCCATCAAGTTCCAAATTATTAATTTGTGAAGTATTTAATGGAATGGCATTGGAATGTACAAAAACAGATATTATCATAAAAGAATGTGGTCATACTGTCCACCCTGAATGATACATGTTGTGTAATCTCTTGCAGGTCATTATCTTTTGTAATGTTTGTCTGCTCTTTGTGTGGTCCGTGCAGTAAAATTAAATCAATAGCAAAGACACCCTTATTGATGGCAACAGTTTGAATCTTTTGTCTCGGGGCTCAATGCTAATTATGTGTCATCAGTCGCTAAGGTCTCGAGCTCTCTGATTGGCTCAGAGGCAGACACAATCCATACATGACATCATATTATATTAATACATACATTATAATAAAAATTGCCATGTTTTGACAAACAAGACCCCTGGGGAATGGGATATAAGCTGCAGTGCTTGCAAAAATGGAAATATGGATGCATGTGTGTGAATATCCTGTTTGTTCTGGATGTTAAATTGATGGCTTTAATGGTAAAGGTTAATCTGGCCTGATGCAAGGTCAGCTATATTAGATTAAAGAAAGGTGTTGGCCTTTTTAAACCTAAACATTTTTAAACTTTTTGCCTTTACTGCCTGGTTAGCATTAATGTTTATCTCATGAAAAATCTGACAAGATCATGTCTGGGTTCCTATTTCACCCTAAATAATACAATTATAAAATTATAAATTATATTAAATGATTTTATTTTATAATTAAATTCTAAAATATATTTAATTATAAAATATAAATATATTAATTATTTTATTTTATAATTAAATTATAAAAATATTTTTGAATTAAATTATAATAAAATAATAATTATTTCAATTTTTATTTAAATTTATAGTTAACAATTTTTATTATTAATGAGTCCATTTAGGATTTTATGCATTATGAAATGATTTCCATCATTAAAGGAACACTCCACTATTTTTGAAAATAGGCTCATTTTCCAACTCCCCTAGAGTTAAACAGTTGAGTTTTACCGTTTTCTAATCCATTCAGCCGATCTCCGGGTCTGGCGGTAGCACTTTTAGCTTAGCTTAGCGTAGATCATTGAATCTGATTAGACCGTTAGCATCTCGCTCAAAAATGACCAAAGAGTTTCTATATTTTTCCTATTTAAAACTTGACTCTTCTGTAGTTACATCGTGTACTAAGACCGACGGAAAATTAAAAGTTGAGATATGGCTAGGAACTATACTCTCATTCCGGCGTAATAATCAAGGAACTTTGCTGCCGTACCATGGGTGCAGCAGGCGCAAAGTTATTACGCAGCGCCTAAAAATAGTCCCCAGCTAGGTAACTTCCAATAAGCCTATTTTTGTGTGGTCTAGAATACAGCTGTATTGTTTGTATTGAAGCGCGGCAAGGGTTCAAGAGGACTTCGCAGTGACCCTTTTTGTGCTCCCGGTGTGAGTGATTGATCATGGAGAGGTTAGCCACGGTTACATGGGGCGACTGAAAAGAGATGATGAATTTGGCAAACATGTCAGAGAAGATGCAGCTCCAGATAAAAACGAGAAGAAGACAAACAGGGTAACTGATTGAATAAACAAACAAATGGACGGGTAACCACAGGAGTAAACGAAAGCAGAGAGCCTTTGTGCTTTGCTTTGTGTGTCGTGACCGCTGTGGGTCAACAGAAAAGAGTACAACCAGAGGAAAATTGTGTTGCTCAGAGGCTGCTCTTTTGTAGCTCAGGAGACCTAATGAGTTCTCAGTTTAAATATCTAGTTAGTCTCAGGTCAGATGTTTCTGCTTCAATTCCTTTGGAGAAATAAAAATGGACATAAATGAGACAGTAGTTGTATAGAGGTATTACATTTATGTGGATAGCAACTCATTGTGATCTTTATGAGAAATGTTGGAGTTCATATAGAGATTTGATTGCAAACTTTGGTATCTGAGCACATTTTGAGACATTTTTAGAGCCTTTTTCTCAGGAGAAACATCTGAGAAGCAGAAGACTACACCAAAGTCTCAATTAACTCTCCACTGAATCTTCATGAGAAATATTGGAGTTCATATGAGATCTCATTAATTGCAAATGTTGGTATCTGAGATCATTTTGAGACATTTTTGAGGTTTGTTTCTTAGGAGAAACATCTGAGAAGCAGGAGACTGCACCAAAGTCTCAGATTTGCTTTCCACCGAATCTTTCTGAGAAATATTGGAGTTAATATTGAGATCTAATTGATTGCAAACATTGGTATCTGAGATCATTTTAGGACAATTTTTGAGTTTTTTTCTCAGGAGAAACATCTGAGAAGCAGGAGACTACACCAAAATTTAAAATTTGCTCTCCACTGAATCTTCATGAGAAGTATTGGAGTTCGTATTGAGATCTCATTGATTTCAAACGTTGGTATCTGAGATCATTTTGAGACATTTTTTGAGTCTTGACATCTGAGAAGCAGGAGTCTGCACCAAAGTTTTAATTTACTCTCCACTGAATCTTTATGAGAAATCTTCATTTTGAGTTCACATATTATTCAGGAGTTCATATTGAGATCTCACTTATTGCTAACTCTGGTATCTGAGCATTGAGACATTTAAGACATTTTTGAGAAGAAGAGAACTTCTGAGAAGCAGGAGACTACACCAAAGTCTCATATTTGCTCTCCACTGATGCTCGTTGCGGTTTACGAGAAGCAAATGAGATGTTAATTAGATCCCACTCATGCTTTTTTCTTTTCTACTAACCTGTGTGTGTAGTTGTAGAGACCTGTTTCTCAAGCAAATTGTGTAATGCACTGATTTCAAACCGTTATATCATGTGATTGTGAAATGCTTTTATTAACTCAGCAGGATAAATAAAAGCTGCAGATGATAAGGCTTTCTGGCTCTGCATGTCCATCGGCCTATTTTGGGAAGCTTTTAGCTCACATATGATGAGTCAAAGGTCAGAAACCCTCTGTGGAAACTCTTATCATTTATTTGTGTTTTTTATTTTCCCTCTTCGTCTTAGATGAAGCAACATGGAATTAGCATGTGTTGAAAAATCATTCCCCGCTACAATCTTCCGCCCTCTGGACGTTTGTTTCCTGTGGGTCCCGCTAATGTTTGTATTGGCTGGACAATATGTGTCACTGTGGCATTCCATAGAGGACAAAAGCCTGCTTTGAATCCAAGTGGTCCCACAGTCCAGGACGCTCTCAGAAAGACTGCATTGAGCCCAACAGCTACTGCCTTGTTAGAGCCAACAAATATCACTACTGTAAATGGATCAAATTGGGATTTTTGGAAAGGCTTCATTTCACAGAGCGTGCCTCGTCCAAATTTTGGGGGTAGTGAAGTGATGGTACCACAGAAGAGGCTGGGACTCGTTGCTTGGCGGTTGTTAAATAATCAAGAATAACTGAACAAAATGTTGATTGTCGAATGCCAATATACTCGCACTGTATTTACAGTTAAAACACTGATTGAAAGTGTAATATGAAGCACGAGAGGAACATGTTTGTTTGTGTTGTACTGGTGAAATGATCTGATGAAGGTGTGTCTGTCTCTTCCAGCTGGTCGTTCGGGGTTTTAATGTGGGAGATCTTCACGCTCGGCGGTTCTCCGTATCCAGGAATACCTGTCGAGGAGCTCTTTAAGCTACTAAAAGAGGGTCATCGCATGGACAAACCTGCTAACTGCACCAACGAATTGTGAGTGCCGAGGTTTTCTCAAAGGTTTCATGTTGCATTGTTTGAAATAGCAATCTTTTTCTGATCGATAAAATCTCTTCGCATTTGACTTACTTTAGTGTCTGGGAGTTCATTAAGAGTTCATTTTTTTGTCATTTTACTTGCATTTTAGGACTCGTTAAATTAGTGTGCGGCTAACCATATTTTTCTATGGTTAGCCAATCATTTTCTACTTTCTTTCATTTTTTTGTCTTGCAGTTACATTGTCAGTGAGCTTACGCTGGTGCCCCACTAAACTTATTTTCTGCATTTTTGTTTTTTTTACTTGCATTTATTGATAAGCTGTCACCCCTTTTTCATATTTTTGCTTGCATTTAGTGTGTCCATTTACAAGGGTTGTACAAATCTGTTTTTCTACCTTTTTTTCTGTCTTGTATTTACCTTTTCAGTGAAATAGTTAAGCTAGCATGGCATCCCACTAATCAATGTCTTTTTCTACCATTGGCATTCAGTGTGTCCATGTACTAGTTAAGTTAGTGTCCTGCTAATCATTTTATTTCTGTTTTTTCTGCCTTGCATTTACTTTGTCAGTGAGCTAGTTAAGCTACTGTTCCACTAATCATTTCTACTTTTTTTTGTCTTCAGCATTTCAGTAAACTAGTTAAGCTGGCATCCAACACTCAGCTTTGTTTTAATAACATATGTTTGGCTTGAATTTAGTGTGTCCATGTACTAGTTAAGCTACTGTCCTACTAACCTTTGTTTTCTACCTTTTTTTCTGGATTGCATTTACCTTGTCAGTGAGCTGGTTAAGCTGGAGATCTACTAATAAATTAATTTTTCGACTATTTTTTTAAAACTTAAATTTAATGTGTCAGTGAGCTAGAAAAGCTGGTGCCCAACACTCAGCTTTTTACTAATATGTTTTTGGCTTAGATTTAGTGTGTCAGTGTATACTACCTGTTTTGTTTTTTTCCCCCCTTTTTTTCCCTTTTATTTACCTCATCAATGAGCTAGTTAAATTAGTGTCTTACTTTCTGCCGTTTTTTGAACTTGCATTTAACGTGTCAGTGTTAGTTAAGCTAGTGGCCCTCTAATCATTTTCTTTTTCTACCATTTTATCTTGCATTGAGTATGTTTGTGACTTAAGGCCTTTCCACACTGAGCGCGATGCGAAAAAAGCAAGGCGAATCGCCGACGAACGGTGCTTTCACACCGAATGAGAAACGATTGTACACCTTCTGCTAATTCATGCCTGCACGCTAGGTGGCGCCGACCAACGATGAATTTTTCCTCAGATATGTATCTCGTAAATGGATTTAACATCGTC
>NW_015536784.1:424349-436790 GCF_001515605.1 Sinocyclocheilus anshuiensis | reverse complement strand
AGAAAACGGACGGTGCTCTACTGTGATTACATAATTCAGTGGACAATTAATAGAAATGTTATTCTGTATAAAGAAGATCTGTTCTCAAATACCAACGATAACAAGAACTCAGCATTCACTCTCTTGTCTTATCCGGGATACTCTTCTTCTGTGTTTGTTTACACTGGTTTTCGAAACCGCGCCACCACTCTCACCCTTTTGTGCAACAGCAGCTGCTCCGGTCACGTGATCCTAGCTCAAATCTGATTGGATGGCCCGTGATTTCGCTTTGCGAAACTGAAAAGATTCGTCGGACTGGTTCGGAAAAAAAAACATTCACATTTTCGGTGCGCGAATGTTCGCGGTCTATGTGGAAGCATCCAAAGAAATCTATTGTTTTATTCCAGCGCGTCATCGCGTCCGATATTCGTTTCGCTTTTTCGCACTCAGTGTGGTAAGGCCTTTAAGCTGACATCCCACTAACCATTAACCTTTTAATCAGGTTTTGTCTTCCATTTATTTCTGTCTTACATTTAGCTTGTTCAATGCACTAGTTAAGCTAGTGTCCCACTAACCATCTTTTAATCATATTTTTGACTTGTATTTAGTGTGTACATGTACTAGTTGAGCTAATTTCCTACTAACTGTTCTTTTTCTTAATTTGTTTTCTGTCTTACATTTACCTTGTTTAATGCACTCTTTTGTTAATCGGGCTCTCATGGCCTTCGCAGCGACCAATGAGCTCCTTCCCAACCTAAATTGATAAAAAAGTACCTTTAAGCCATTATGTCGAAGACCTAACAAGCTTTCATGTTAATTTGCTTCCAAAATAAGATTTGTGCATTAGTTTTGAGATGGTATGTGGGCAGCAAAATCACTGTTAACCTTTCATCGCACCCTCGGTTTAGCGCACGTGTACTCGCCTGAGCATGTCTGATTACACAAACGGTTGCGCCACATTTGATTTCCAAAACAGAGCTTAGAAATAAATAAATTATGTAATGTTGTCTGCTCCTCTGTCTCAGGTACATGATGATGAAGGACTGCTGGCATGCAATCTCCTCTCACAGGCCCACATTCAAACAGTTGGTCGAGGACTTGGACCGCATTCTCACTTTGGCAACCAACGAGGTGAGGCGTGCACACGTTTACACACATGCATAAACAGTCTCGAAACCATTCGTGCTTTCCCTATAGCTCTGGGATCCATCGAACCCGTGCCAACACTGGCTCCGACTCCAGCTCGCAACATTTCGCAAGATCCGCGAGGGAAAGGAAGCCGTTTATATGGTCAGCGTACAGGTCGAGAGTTGCACGTGCTTAATTTCATCCAGCCTTGGGTTTTCGAGAGTGGCCCTCGTGCTAACGTTGCTCAATTGTCAGATGGATCCATACTAGATGATTCTTTCCGTTCCCTAGCTGCCATCCGTGATATCTGTGTGGCGGGCTGAGGGATGGAAATCTGTCAGAACTTGTCGAAGGGGGGATTGTGCCGTGGAAGAGAGATGATGCCAAAAGCCCCGCTCTTGCTCGCCGTTTTGAACTTTAGAAATGTAATAAAGTGCCTCTGCTTTCTTCCCCCCATCTTAAACTGCTCACAGATGTGAAGGTCTTTAGTAATGTGAGCTGCCTTGTGTTGAGCAGCGAGAGTTCAATCCAACACTCATTTTCAGCAACCTAAAACCCCCCTCTTCCTCTCGTCAAATAGTTCAGTACCAGCCGCAAAGACGAAATGGCTCCAATTTTGTCTGAGGAATGAACCAGGAAAAAACATCCTCCTGTACTTTTTTTGGTCTTATATGTTTATGTGCATTGGATGTTTATAGATATGTATTTCAGAAATATATATAAGTCTTCAGGTGTGGTCCCTTCTGTTACTGGTTCACTGAAATTTGATAAGCAAATATTGGTTAGACTTGATGTTCAGACGTGGAACCTGGCGCAGTGGTTTCCAGCATGGTTAAACTCGGACTGAGCGCACTTTATTTTTAAGGAAGCGGCTAGTAGGTCAGTGTTACTGCTGATGAATCACAGCGGAAAATATTATTTGAGTTATTTAATTATTTGATTACATATACTACCATTCAAACATTTGGGTTCAGTATTTTTTATTTTTTTTTCGAAAGCGAGAAATTATTACTTTAAGGACACATTAAATTGATCAAAAGTGGCAGTAAAGCCATTTAAAATGTCACAGAAGATTTCTGTTTAAAAAAAACGCTGTTCTTTTGAACTTTCTATTCATCACAGACTCCTGAAAACTAACTAAAGAATTGTTAAAACTAACTAAAACTAAAAAGTACAAATAAAATAAATAAATAATCAAAAAATTATAATAAAAATGAATAGATAAATAAAATAAAATATAAAGAAAACTTGAACTTATTCCAAGGCAACAATGGAAATTATTGTATAAAATAATCATTACAATAAACATTACCTGAAATAAAATAAAATATATAAAAAAGTTCAACTTTATTTCAGCTAGTTGCCAAGGCAGCATCTAATTTTTTTAAATAACTTTAAATGAAACATTTTAAATAAGAACTAAATAAACGCATATATTAGACATATAAAAAAGAAATTGATTAAAAGTGACAAAACTACATTTCTATAATTATAACTAAAATTAAAATGAAAAGAAAATATTTTTGAGAATCTAATTCAAAATACTAATTAAAAAACTATATAGTGTATCAATTTTATTAAAATAACACTGGTTTAAATGCATTTTTTTCTCTCCATGGAAATAGCTTTTATTTCTAATGGAGAAGGTTATCTTTCATTTGACTAATTGAAATATAATTGGGCTTTTCCTATTTCCCTAATTTTTCCCATTAAATGTGGCAGCTCTAGTTCTGGTCATGTTTATACTGACAGCTTCTTCTTTGTGTCTGTAGGAATATCTGGACCTGTGCGCCCCGGTGGAGCAATACTCTCCCAGCTTCCCCGACACACGCAGCTCCTGCTCCTCCGGAGACGATTCCGTTTTCTCCCACGACCCCTTAGCAGATGAGCCCTGCCTTCCCAAGTACCAGCACATCAATGGAGGCATAAAAACATGAGCCTCTTCAACGTTCTCCAGACCCACCGCATCCAAGCTACGCCTGTAGTTCTCCACAAGACTGAGAGACTTTTACCCACAGTTCCCTTGTACCCATCCAGAACCGTATGCTGCCTCTAGACTCCTTGCGAAGCTCCCGCTGAACTTTTGGAGTGCGCTAAAGGAGGCTGAGACGTCAGCAATGCTGCTTTTCCGGAAATAAACTGAAGCGTGTGAAGCGCAGGTGCATTTTTTTTGTGGAAACACACACTTGTGCGCACAAAAACACGTGACCAAGCTCTTAAGAAGAGGACAAGGACTGAAGAAAAGTGACTGTTTCCAAGGGCCCACCTATTGAATTGTTTTGTTTGTTTATTTCGATGGGGTTTTTTTTTCGTTTATGTTGGAGTTCTATTACATTCTTGCCGTCATTCCGTTGCTTGGCATTCCAGGATTCTGTGTTCCCAAGAGAAATGAATGGAGCACATGAACAGAACTCTTAAGAGACAAAAAGGAGACAATACGATACGAGTACAATAAGGAAACATACAACTAACAGAAGAAGAAGAAGAAGAAGTAGAAGAAATCATAACTGCCTACGGTTGATTTTTATTGTTTATTTTAAATGCTCAGTTTTTACCATGATAACATGGTTATTGTACAAAAAGCCCAAGCCGTTATCCTTAATGGTTAAAAAAATAATACATGGTATATAGTGCTCGGTATATTTGTAAATATATTCAAATATGTAAAAATATATATTATATATTTACAATGAATTATTTTTGGTATGGACTTCCGAACAATTCCTCCCTTTTCCCGCAGAGTGAGAAATAGATGTAGACACATCTAGATGTTTCTATTACATTCCCAGACATACATTAGCACATTTATAGCAGGACTCGACATTAAAAACTCCATGATATGGCTTATCTCTTATGTGTTTCCTGTTAAAAAAGGAAGTTTCTTTTCTTTGTAATGTTTTGGGAGTGTGCTAGCATTTAGATGACCTCAAAACTGACAAACATGGACTAAAAGCCAAACAACTCTCAGTTTTCATGCATATGTTCCAGACACTTTGAGCCGTGGTGCTGGTTCGAAACCAGGCGCACAAAATCCCCTGGAAAGGTTTAATGTCGGGTCCTGCGCAACTCTCACTTGCTGACACAGTCACGTATTGGCTTTCAGGGAAAGAGATAGCATGTTAATTTATTGACTTATGTTAAAAAAAGAATCAAAAGGATAAAAAAGATCAAAATAATAAAGAGATAATATTAATGACGACAGTAGAAACAATAATGATTCATAATGTTTATTTTGTAATCTAAAATAACATTTCAGTGGTACAAAGAATTATTTGTAGCTGGTATCGAAAGATTTGCATTTCTTACGTCTTTTTATATATAAATATACAAATGTGAATGGTAAGTTAAAATGCAAAAATAACGTACATTTTTGTAGTCAGCTAATCCCTTTTCTATAGTAGAGGATGTTGTTTTTATCCGGCTGTTTTACTCACACTGAAGTTTGCATTTGAATTTGACGAAATGCTGGAAAAAAAGGTTGCAGTATATTTTGTGCAGTTTTACCCACAACTCAAAAGTATTAAGAATCGTTCAAGTGTTTCATTTTCTTCCAGACAAATGAGCTGAGGTTGCTGTCAAGTGTTCCTGACAGATTTGTACAATTAAAGATGAAAAAATGAATTGTGTGTGCTTTGTTTTTATACTTTGCTCTGATTTTCTAAACAATTTTTTCTTTCTAGAAGATGTTGTTTTTATCCGGCTGTTTTACTCACACTGAAGTTTGCATTTGAATTTGACGAAATGCTGGAAAAAAAGGTTGCAGTATATTTTGTGCAGTTTTACCCACAACTCAAAAGTATTAAGAATCGTGTGTTTCATTTTCTTCCAGACAAATGAGCTGAGGTTGCTGTCAGGTGTTCCTGACAGATTTGTAAAATTAAAGATGAAAAAATGAATTGTGTGTGCTTTGTTTTTATACTTTGCTCTGCTTTTCTAAACAATTTTTTCTTTCTAGAATGTGATCAGTACCTTTCTGGTGTCTTTGCACATGTTCAAGTCAAGTAAAATGTATGTATATAGTGCTTTTTTCCCCACAATACACAGTTTCAAAGTAGCTTTACAGAAAATCATAATGTTAATGTTTATAATATATTAATGCCCTATGGTTGCATTTAGCACATGAGAGCTATAGTTTACATTTTGTAATGAGACAGGCAATCAAGCAGTTGAGATTTGCTATATAGTACAGTATCGCCATATACTGTATGTATGCAGATAAAGTTGTATATACTTATATCCAGCTATGTATAGTGAGATGGATTTTAATGTGCAAATCGCAAGCCTGTAGAGTGCCTGTTCATTCCCAGATTGGATCTCTTCTCTCCACTTTGGCTAATTGCAGATTAAATTATTAGATTTGTCAGTATTAATATTTTTATGCTTAGATTTTTTTGGGGGGATCAAACCCAAATAAAAAGTATATTTTCCTTGTAGTTTTTGTCCTAACCACCCGCGACACAACACGTTAAAATAAGCGACATGGGATTCTATTTTAGGAACGGTTTTTATTTTCTGCGACGTCGCGGCAGGAGCAACATACAAAATATGACACTGATAATCTCAGATAATGATTATGTGCTTTATTCAATGTTAAAAGTGTCGAATGTGAGTTTGAATATTATTTTGCGTTACCTTTATGGCCACAGTGAAAGCAACAATAGATATTTTACCTCAGATCTTGAAAATAAATTAAAGCAAACTTGTTCGTTAAAACTGTGAACTCACTGCGAACCAAAACGTGTATTCCATAACAAAGATAATCAGTCACTCACTCACTCACTCACTCAAAACTGTTCAGTCCATTTTAATCATCTGTTTTCCGTGTACACTTTTCTTTTCTTACACACTTGCCATGTTTTTGCTGTTACATCATATCTTCACTGGACGCGACAAAGCATTGCAAATTATTTGAACGTTGTGTCAGTACGTTATAAATAGAACGAGTCAGCAGTTTACTGTCGGGGAGTTGGCGTCTCGCCCCGCATCCAAGACAGCATCACTGATTATAACGAGTTCTATTGTATTTTATTGCGTCGCGCCGCACCGCTTGCGTCCGGTGTCGGTGTCGGTGTAGACACGATGTAAGTTAAAGTAGCTTTCTGATGCTGCGTTTGAATTTTCATGCCACATTATTTGAAATTAGCGCGGGCCAAACTTTTTTCTCTCAGGGGCCGCCTATTGAGGAACCCTGCTGTAGACTCACATCCTCATGGTAGTTTTAGTCTTTACCTTAGAAAAGTAGAATTTGTTTAGTCTTTACCTTAGAAAAGTAGAATTTGATAAATGTTCATATTGAGATCCATGACATTAATTTCAAGCTTTGCTATTTTGTATATGCATACTGTATGTGAGCAGTTTGAGACCTTGTTGAGACACATGAGATTCCTGGGGTGTTTTCTTAGGAGAAACATCTGAGAAGCAGGTGCTAACATCCATTTGATCTCCATTTGATCCCACTGATTTTTTGCAGAAAAATTGTGACACTAAAGAAATGACTTTTTATACTGGTAGGAACCAGCATTCCTTCACAAATACTGTTGGTTACAGGTCATTCTCCCGTTTTTTTTTTAAATTTTCTTCTCATGGCTGTCAGTTTAAAACGGTTGAAAGCCATTCAGTCCAATGGCACCACTCAGGAGAACAAAACCTTCTCCCCATCTGAAAAAATGATAAAAACTATGGTGACTGAAACCTGTCATGGCCTTCAGTGACAGCAGCATTCAGACCTCATTACTGCTCTCCAGCATCTAGTATGATCCCCTAAACGAGAGACTGCGATGAGAATCTGCCACATAAAGTTCTTCAGCTCAGAGCTGTTGAAATACATGAGGAGGCCCATCAGAGCGCTGACTGCCATCTCAATCTACTGGTTCTCGTAGCCTCCATCTGTCAGAGGCTGTTTGCACAAGGCCCAGTCCTCTGGAATGTCAACATGAGTCGGGCGAGACAGACCCACACTCGCAGATAACACACCGGGGAAGCTGGGAGAGAGTTAATCAGTAACATAAACCACATCGAGCGGGACGCCTGCTTCCGATGCTTTCATAGCTTTGCAAACTCTTTCAGAGGAGTCAGCTTCTTTAGGGAAATTTCTAGAGGTCATTTCAGAGCATGGTCTGTTGAGATTCGTCTCACACAACCTAAATTGGTGCATTAGGATAATCTTAAAGGATGTGTGTATTTTTCTCAAACTGAGCCAGAAATCTCCACTTCAGTAGCGCTAGAAATGTGCATATATTTAATAAGACAATGCAACATTTGCATGTTTAAACATAACATTTCAGAAAACCTGTAATACAGTTGTAAAACAATTGCCTTAATGTATTGCCATTAATCAACTTGGGAAAGTATGGCGATATCGATGAGTTTTTCTGAATTCTACTACTACTGTATCTCTGTGGCCTTATAAAAACATTAATTTTGGTGAATTTGGGGGCAGGACTATCAGTTTGCCTGACCAATGAGGGAAGTGCACACTAAGTGAGTTTGAAAACAATGATTATTTTAGCAGTTCTGTTTGGTGTGACAGAAATTACACACTTTTAAAGCAAATCACTAAAGTTTCTTGTCCCACTTGCTCATAATTTGCATCCCGCTTATAGTTTTCCTTTAGTACAGAGATCTTCTACCCAAGAGAAATGTGAAAGCTTTATGTTGAGGTACGTACATGCTCGTCCTCAGATTCACCTCAAAGGTTTATTAAAACTGATCAAGTTCGATACTAAAGCTTGTGTATCTGCACAGGGCTTAAGTTGTCAATAGAGTCTATGAAGTTTAAGAGGGTTAGCAGATGTGTAGCTTCTGTCATAAAGTCGTCCAATAAAAACAGTCATGAAGTGCAGCCTCATAAATGAGGTTTAATTTAAAATGAGCAGTTCATCAGAGCTCTGATGCTGTTGGCCTGCTGGTGTTTTCCTCATATCTTGAGGTAGAACATGATGCTTTGAACATTAATAATCCAGAATTGTGCATCAACAGTAAGGAATTTATCGCTCTTAGGGATAAGAGTTATCCTCTTAGCAATCGTCTTATTCTAAACTATTTTCTTTGACAGTAGACATAGTGTAGAAATGTGTGTGTGTGTGTGTGTGTGTGTCACGGTCACAAGCTGTAGTGCTCTTGATAGCCACCAAAGACTCCATCCCATACCTTTGCCACACTTTCCTGAACTGCATTCCCCATAATCCTTTGCACACGCTCATCAGCACTAATTGTTTGCCCCTGTGTCTTGTTAGCCCGGTTCTCATTCATTGCTAAGTCTTGTAGCTGTTGTGCAAATCTAACCCTGCGTCTCAATGTTCATACTATCCATCCTAAATAGTATGTGAGATTAGAATAAGTGTGTCCCAAAGCATAGTATGTTGAAAAGAGTATGCCAAAAGTCCCCGGATGGTCTACTATTTCAGGTCGATTTTTGAAGTGTGGATCCGTGCACACTCTAATGGCTAATATTGCCCACAATCCATTGCACTTTGGTGAAGGATTCTGTCCAGAACTACAAACACGAATGAAACGCATAAAAAAAAACTACAAACATGGCGGATGTGCACGACCAGCGGTTAGGAAGAGAGACTTAGAAAAAGGGGTTTGAGTTACTAATATTCAACATTTAACCTGGTAAAAAATATTTATTTAATGTTATCTGTGTTATATTTCATCGGCAACAGCAATCTAAACTTTTATAAACATTCGTTTCGTCGTTAACTTTTAAATGCATCATTATGCATAAAATATGAGCAGAGTTCTCAGCATGAAAGATACTTTGGACTGGCAGATCAATGTGCTACTTCTTTTCTCTTCAATACGGTAGGAAGTTAAATGAAATGCAATGTGGAGGATGTTAACTGTGACAAGATGATTGACAGGCCAGGTGCCTGTAACTATGTGACAGAGAGTCCGTTAAAGACGCAGTTGTGTGACGTGATAATATGTCCCAAAGCTTGCCTACTCTTCTACTACACACTCAAAAGTGTGTACTTTTTCTTCACCAAAAGAGTACATACTTTAAGGGCGTAGTATAAGTAGGCACATTGAGACGCAGCATAAGCCTTGTTTCCTGGTTCTCCCGCATCTTGGTTCCTGGCTTTATTTCCCTGCCTGTCTTTTGGATTACCCTTTGCCTGTGTTTTGCCCTGTTATTGTTTGGACTGGTTGCACGTGTATAAGACCTTCTGCCTGTTTCTGGATTATGCCTTTGGATTACCCCTCAATAAACACTGCACTTGGATCCTCAATCTTAATGTCCCCGTGCAGTTTCATGACAGTATGTTTATACCTGCACCACTCTCTCTATTCTTAAGTTCAAAACTAATTTGTGAGTCTTTTTAACATTCGTTAAAAAGAACTGACTCAGAAAAGTCATTCGTTTGTGAATGCAAAGAGTCAAACCCAACTAACAAAAATATATTCTAAGGACATCTTGCTAATGTTCCAATGAAGTTATGAAAACGTTATTTCTGAATGTTCTCTCAATATGCAAAATGGTCCAGTTTTTAAACTATTTAAACTTTTTTTTTCACATTCCATTATATAATTATGCAAACTTTATGGGAAAGATACTTTGGAATGTTCGTTGAACGGTCTGAAACTAGTAACATCTAAAAACCATTAGAGGAACGTTCAACTAACGCTTTAGAACGAAAACATTCCATGAATGATGTTAAATAACATTTTCGTGCAAATGTTTAAAGAACATTAGCACTGGTAACTCTAAACAAACGATTTGTAAACATTTCTTGTTTTCAAATTGTTTTGCGGTACCAACTTTCCAAAACCATAAATCATGAAAATCACTTTGTACTGTATACGTTCTAAATTTAAAACTGGTACTTGATTCCCCCCTTTTTTGCTTTTTTTGAATGTTTTGAGTGATATTTACTGGCTGCAAGGCGGCTTCAGTTTTAGCATGACTTAATTAGTCTGTAGCTCGCAGATCAGAGACAGCTGCTTATTTGAGTGGGAAAACAGACGAGCCAAAGAATCCACAACATAAGGTTGATCCAACACCATATAAGAGAAGGATGACCTCCTTCCCGCTCCCGTTCCCTGCAATTTTTCCCTCAGCTAATTCTCAATATCTAAAGTCATTTACCTGGACACAGTGTCTATTGTGTGGATAATTAGCTTGCCGGCTGCAGGTTGAAGGAGCTGCCCTTCCAAACGCTCAGGAATGTCTGTGCTTGTCTTGGGGTTAGAATGTAATTAAATCAGTTTTCTTCCTGGCTGTGACTCAATGCCGACTACCTGTGAGGACAAGAACTTCTCCCATCTTGTCCTGGCAAGAAACGCTAATTTCAGTTTCCAACTATCGTCACCCCCTTTCACAACTTTCTTTACCTCTTTCTATTGTTTCTTGTTCAAGTGCCCTTGGCCGAACAGAGTAGCAAAAAAAAAAAAAAATTACAGTAATTTGTTCTGTAATTGACAAAAAAGAGAGGGCTTTTAAGGAGTAATTAATGCTAAAAACAATTATTCTGTCATCCTTTATTCACC
Organism: Sinocyclocheilus anshuiensis; assembly: GCF_001515605.1. Taxonomy (NCBI): domain Eukaryota; kingdom Metazoa; phylum Chordata; class Actinopteri; order Cypriniformes; family Cyprinidae; genus Sinocyclocheilus; species Sinocyclocheilus anshuiensis. Next base: position 426,191 of record NW_015536784.1, on the reverse strand, counting down.
CTTGTTCTTTTATTATTATTTAAACAGAAATTGCAATAAACAAAGTTTCATGCACCAAATTTCATGCACCAAGTTTAAAAAAAATAAGGTAACACCCAAAGTTCACAGTTTTGTCTGCTACAAATCAGTGTTAACTAAAACTAAAAACTATATTAAAAAAAGCTGAAAAATAATTAAAAATAAATATTAAATGGAAAAAAGTAACTTTAAACACTTGCCAACTATATCATATGTTGATCTTGGCAACAAACTGAAATAAAATAAGTTGAAGTTGAAAAACTGAAATTACTAAAACTAAAATAAAAATAAATGAAAGATATATAGAAATATATGTATAAAAAAAACCGACAGTTTCAGTCGCTTTTTTTGTCTTGGATTAATGTTATTTTTCAATGGTTTACGTGGTTGATGCTGATTAAAAACGACTCCTTTACTCCTACTCCTTCGTCATGCGCATTCTCTACAACCACAACCCCATGACAGTAACCGCAGATATTATGGTATAAGTTGATAGAAAACTTGATAGATGTGGTCACTGTAAATTGTCTTTGTGTAGAAATGAGATGCATTAAGTTTAATTTCTTTTTGTGTTCCACTGAAAGAAAGAAAAAACTACGTTTGGAATGACATAAGTTTAAACGATGTAAATAATGACTGCATTTTCATTCTGTGTGAACTATTTCTTTAAGAAGTGATGCTGATCTAAAAGGTACACATTGAACACAGCCATCCTCACCCATCAGTCTGTGCAGGATGAAAGTTGTAATGGAAATCATGATAATTGTAAATTCCATTTTTCCAAGCTCCTGGAGATGACTGGACCAAAGCGGAGGGGAAAAAAGTGAGTCTGAAGGAGAGCGAGTGCTGAAAAGGTGCTTTGTCCTGGGCTCCAGGTTGACAGAGGTGCAGGCCCGTCAGTGACTGTGGTTCTAGGTGGATGTCCAGGCCCTCGCTGGCACTATCTGCAGAGCACACAGCTGGGCTCAACACCTCAACCCAGCCCAACACTAACTGCAAGCAACCACCACTGATGGAAAAACAAACCATACGGGGGACACAGACTTAGTCCCCCTTGTGAAAACAAGTACACTTAGCATACTTGATTACAAAACGAATATACTTTAAATTAAAATGCCCTATGTGCAAACAGAATGTTATGTTTTCAGACACTTCATTGCATGTTCGTTGCAAGCAAGTGAAAGTGTATTATAGTTTAAATGCAATTACTGGAACTTAAGAGTGCTTTTCTGACCCATCTTTATATGTAATTTTATAATTGCTTTGGTCATCTTTGAAATATGGTTGAAGTGCACTGCTGAGTGTACATTTAAAGTAAACTAAAATAGATTTCAATTTTAATAAAGCTATTTAAATATATTACTAATTATATATTTCTAATGATGGTTGACACACACACACACACACACACACACACACACACACACACACACACATAAAACCTTTTTTATTTTACATGTGATTTAGTATGTTAGTCAACATCCAAATCAGGGTATATATTTATACTGTATATACATACATACATACACACACACACACACATATATATATAGACACTATATATATATATATATATATATATATATATATATATATAAACACAAAGCAATATTTACTATAAAGTATATGCATTAAAATGATAAAGTAGGAAGGTACTGGTATGTTTTTGACGTGCCTTAGCATCAGCTTCCTTGAGTTTACTGCACAGATCTGTAATGTTCTTCTCGGTCATCTCTGCTGGTTTTGGAGACATTGAGGCTGATGGGTAAACTCCCCGTACAGGCCAGCCCCCCGCATATCCCACACGAAGCTCCACCAGATTTA
>NW_015536784.1:415591-423616 GCF_001515605.1 Sinocyclocheilus anshuiensis | reverse complement strand
ACACACACACACACACACACACACACACACACACACACACACACACACACACACATAAAACCTTTTTTATTTTACATGTGATTTAGTATGTTAGTCAACATCCAAATCAGGGTATATATTTATACTGTATATACATACATACATACACACACACACACACATATATATAGGGCAGATGGCAGACAGCGTGTATGGCGTTGTGTGGGTGAGCGGTTTGCTGATGTTAACGTTGTGGATCGAGTGGCCCATGGTGGCGGTGGGAAACAGAACAAAATTACTAAAACAAACTAAAAATTAAAATGAAAACTGAAAATAAAAAATAAAAACTGATTCAAAATATTAATACATTTATAATACTCTATAATAAAACTATAATCTCAATGATACTAAAATAACAGTGTACATCATTAAAGCACAACAACAGATTATTAAAACAATGATTTACAATGTACTTTAAAATAAAAACTCAAAGTTGACATCATTACAAAGTGCACTTTTTAAAAGTGTACTTAAGTGCGTTAAGAAACAGTCATGAAACGCTTTAAGTACACTTAAGTGGCCTTTTAATTAATTAATATTACATTATCTGCAAGTACAGTGTTTTAAAAACAGACTTTTAATATTTGAAGCACACTACAAATGTGCATTAAGTACTATTAAGTGCATTTCTTTTTTTTCACGAGGGCCCCTCTGAACTTAAAGATTTTGGGTTAACAAAAGTGAAGGGACATGCAGGTTATGAACGCCAAGATGTGTTGTAGCACTCGTGGACTGGAAGGTTTTGGCCCATGAACTGAAGCGTTTGTGTTGGCCGAATGAACATCATCAAAAATGATTTATGATGTTGATGACACATTTGCTGTGTCTGTCAACGTTCCTTGTTTCAGTTGGAATTCTGCATGCATGATTGCGACTGCTAAAGTCAACAGACATCAAAATGGACCCTATTTACTTTCTCAATGCATGTTCCTGCTCTTTTTGGGCACAATTCATTGTTCCACTTGAAATCACGTTGAATATCCGGTCTCATTCAGAAACGTGTCAGATGCGTCAGTAAAATGGCTTGTGAGAAGTGTTGACTTCTCGTAAGACACTTTTTCCCCCGTTTCATTTGATGAGCCTTAAACGCAGCAGCTATAAATCCATTCAACTCAACAACTGTGTGGTTTGAACTTCAGTGGAGGACAGGCAGACATCGGTTTGGAAGATGATCTCAATCTGGCTTATTTAATGGTTAGCAAATGGAAGTCTGCCACATAGATTCAGGAGCAAGAGAAATTAGAGTTTTCCATCTAGCGCTTTCAATTGTTTATGGTTTCAGCATTCATTTTGTCAGTGGTCTGAGTTTGTGAATGTGACAGAAATCAAGCCCCTGAGGATGCAAGTGTGTTTATATAGATCAATAGCCTGTAGTCTATGATTATGATGACAGATGATTCATGGTGCATTTAGTATGGGTTGAGGAATGTGAACCATATTGAAAGAGGTTTGTTAGCGAAGGTTCAGTCCGTGACACCAAAAGCACCAAATAAAACCCCCTCGCTGATGGACGCCATCCAAACCAAGCAAATTATGAGACAAAGTCTTTTTATATGAACTTCAGTCACGCAAAAACACAAAAATGCCTCTTGGTACGGCCTGGAATGGACTGTGTGCTGTGTCTGTGTGGAGCTTTTACCCTGTATCCAACAAAGAGGAACAATAATCAGTGTGTAACCCGCCCGACATGAATGAAATCTCAAATCAATGGAAAACTACAAATATTTTACAAAAACACTACACTGTAAAAAATGACTGTGAATTTAACGGTAAAAGACTGTACTTTCTCATCACCACCTGCATTTGATGGTTATCAGTGTATTACAAAGGTACAAAACAGATTTCAGTACTTCAATAAGTTGGTATATTAACATGATATCAGTTAATGAAATTACGGTATTTAACTGTAAATTTAAGTTAAAACCGTAAAACCTAAAATGTTGCTACCGTATTTTTTACGCTAAAATTCCGGCAACCACAGCTGCCGTTTTTTTACCATAAATTTTATGGAATTTTTTTATAGTGTACCATTAAAACATTTTTTTTAAAGATATGAATACTTTTATTTAGCGAGATTGATCAAAAGTAACAGTAAAGACATTTATAATATTCTAAAAGATATCTATTTCAAATAATGTTATTTACCCTCTAGAATCCATTTTCTTAATTCAACATTATAAAATGGTCTCTTTCCAGAGGCCAATGCAGTTGTGCTCTTTAGGAGTGACATTTTTTCCGTATGGGAATGGCCAAGTCTTGCGTGCTCCTCGCGGCTGAGGGTCACGCCAATGGACGGCCTTTCATTGCCTGGTTACTGTTTACCCCAGTGTGAAGTGCTTCCCCATCTCGAGCTGGTTAGTGACATAATCTACACTTAAAAGCAACACAGTGCAGACCATAAACACCAGCACTTAGCTAATAGCGGACATGTGGCAGCTGGCTCTCTCTCTCTGTGTGTCTCTCTCTTCGCTGGCACCTCTGCTTTCCATTCAGAGGTCTAGGTCAGGGTCGGAAGTAGGTGTTCACAAACCCCTAGAGGTTCTTAATGGAACTGCAGAGGTTCATGAGGTAATAATGTAATACTTGTGTTAAAGCAAAGCCTTCTGAGGCAAGTCAATTTACTCTGGGACCATGTTGGCAACTTCCAGACATATATTTATATAATATCTATATTATATTTCAACATGACTGAAAATCCGTTTGCCAAATTTTGTATCATAAAATCATGCTATATATAACTTTATTTATTTTGTATTTTTTGGCCCAGCTAATTAAAAAAGACTTACAGTACAAAATAATATGGTCGAAATCATAATTAAATAAGTCTCAAAAGCTGATATTTCCCATTCCACCAATTTGAAAAGAAATTAAAGGAAATTGGACGGGACTAATAATATGCAGCATATTTTCATATTCCCATCAAATATGTCTTAAATAAAGGCCTACTGGGTAAAATATGAATCTCACAATATTAAAAGATCATATTATTTACTTTCCCCTTGTCAGTTACTGTTCCACAAAAAGGAAAAAAAGAAGGGAATTTTATAATTTTAAATGGACATTTGTTTGTCATGTCTCCTAATCAAAAGGTTTCAAACAAAAGATGTTTTCTTGTGAATATTGTTTTAATTATTAAACAATTTCTATGTTCTTCCTTTCTTCAAAATCACTTTCAACCCTGTTAGTATTTTGTTAAAATCCCTTCAAATAACAAAAGCCGCTTCCTTAATGACATCATCATACAGGATGTGACATCATGAGATCATTTGGAGGGAAATTAACAGCGCAAACACGAGCAAGTCTTATGGATTGGATGAACTTCTGTGATGTTTGATGCTGTTAGTTGGTTTGTTGCCCTCAAAACATTCCATTATGTTTGATAAAATGAGCTATGATTAACGTGAGCTCTTTATTTCCATGTTGTTTGTTTTCTTGCCATTGAATTAGTAATCAAGTTATAATGAATACAGTTTAGGAGGAGAAATCGATAATGTATAGAAATATACAGAAGAGAAATACATACCTAAAGTTACAATATAAACTTAATTTCATTTTATTTTATATTACAGAGCTCAAATGGTACTGTATAAAAGGAAAGACCCAACACAAGAAGTTTCTGGTAAGATATTGTTTTGTACTACAGGTTAAGGTTTATATGTATATGTATATGTATATGTATATGTATATGTATATGTATATGTATTTCTGTCAGGACCACTATCGTCAAAGATGATTGACAATTAGCATACAGTTTGGATTGGCGGTATGGTTCTGTTCTGGGCAAGAACTCCCTGCGCATCCATGCAGCCTCGTAGGGATGAGAGCAGGGAGAGCAGCAATAACCCCCCAGGGTAAACAGAACAGAATCAACATAAATGTATTGCAGATATTGTTAAAGTTCAATAATTTTATGTACACATTTTAGAATTAGTCTGATTCAAAGGAGAATCAGAAGGCTGAATCCTGACTGACAGAGGAGGAGCTGGGGATGGAGGAGGGTAATTAGCTATTGAGCAATGCGAAAACTGCTGATAATACTGAGGGACCTTATATATGAATGCTTAGATAGGTGTCATATTCCCATAGGTAGATGGGGATCAGCTGAAGGTCAGCTGATGCGAGCTTGACTAACGTGACCTGCCAGAACTAACACTACGCTTGATATGTATATGTATATGTATATATGTTGACAAGATCTTGATACTCAAAGCAGTCTGAATGTCTGGGCCTTTTACTTGTTTACTAGTCATTCGTTTACTGCTCAGTTAACCTCATTTGGAATGATGTCTGTTTTGTCAATGGCCTATCAATGTTGTCAGATGAGTCAGATAGGGACTTACTCTGTTGATCTTCCTTTGTTGTATGGGATTTAAATACTATTGACGCCTCTGTGAATGAGCCGTAAATAGACAGCAGGCTAGAAACATTGAGGTCACGTATGTTTTGGCAGAGTGACAGGACAGAAAGTAGATCACACGATCCCTCCAGAGGCTGAGAGAACCATTTATAATGACCTGCCTAATTACTGTCAATACTGATGTGACATAATCATAAACGCTGTTTATACAACCGGGGCTTGCAAATTGCCTGAATATTTTGTACGTCGTGTTCTTTTTGCTTTCTCTGTACATTTGATAACTTGTTGCCTTATCACTTTATTATTATTATTATTATTACTTATTTTTTTCATTATTATTTCTTATGTTCATACTGTTTTAATAGTAATTTTACCGTTTTACCTACTATTTTACTGTATATATTTAATACAATTTAAGCAGACCAGATTTACATTTCACTAAATTGCATCCTGTATATACAGTAACTGTGTATGAGACAAATACAAAAATCTGAGTTTCCATTTATGCATTTAACAGACACTTTTATCAACAGAGACTTACAAAAGATCTTGTATCTTGACTATAACACAGAGATTCTCAGTTGGTTTTGGATACGTTTATGTTGGTATCTGTCTAATTTGACTAGCTTTTACCAAGTGACAGATAATTTTGTGCCAAATTAATGTACAATTTGATTGGATGTACAGTCTCTGACAGTCTATTTATTACTATCTCTGACAGTCTATTTATAGTCTGTTTATTTATTTAGTCTGCTTATCTTAGTCATGCAGAATTATTTTGTTACACTGAAAAAATAAATGGTGTAGAATTGATTTTCGCTCAGAAATTGCTAGTAATTTCCCAAATAATTACAAAGAAGAAATGGCAAGTAACTCACATGAAATTTAGTAGAAATACTGAAATAGTATTTTTTTTTGTAAAACACCAATAATCTTGTTTTATTTAAAACTTCAAAAAAATTTTTACAGTGTAGTTGCATTTATTATTTGCATTTAGCATTGTTTTTTCTCTGCTGTCAGAACTTAAACACCAATTGAGAACCACTAGACTGGATATATTGCAATTCAAGCAGTGATAAATTAACCGGTGGAATAAAAGCGTTTTTTAAGTGATAAGTAACTAATATGTGAGCAAGTTATGGCTGACCTCAGCGAGAAGTGGGTTAAAGAGAAGTCATAAATTGAATATCTTTTATTCTGCCTAACATTTTATCAGATTTACAACTCTACGTTCCTAAGGGCTCCGAATAATTCTGTTTGATTTAATATCTGTTGAAGTAAATCCTGTAAAGCTTTACCCTGCTGAGCCAGAGAGACTCCAGACAGGAGACTTCTGGTTAGTGGTCACTACAGTTAGTGTGTGTGTGTGTGTCCATATGCACACTCCAGCCTGAGTGATGTCAGTCCTCTGACTGCAGCATTTCCTGTCTAAAGATAAGCAGCAAAATGCAGCCCAGAACTGTAGATAGCATCATATCTCTACACTGAGCATTTGACTTTTAGTTTGTTCCACATGCCTCTTATTAACTGTTGATCTGATTTTGACAAAGACGGACAGTTTTGTTAGAGAAACATAAAGGAAATTTAAAGGAGTAGTTCAAACAAATTCATCATCATTATTATTTACTCACCCGCATGTGGTTTTAGGAGGTGTTTACACAATGTTTTCAACTAAAAATGGAAAACGTTTTATGTGTTTTGGCTGTTCATTTACATGACAACGGTGTTTGGGGCCTGAAAATGCAAACTTTTGAAAACGGGTTTCAAAGTGCAGGTTTTTGAAAATGTTATCATCTCTGTGTAAACTGAAAATGTTTACAAAGTGACATTACAACTACTGGCCTGGAATGCATAATACAGCATTTTTAATAGTTTTCACGGATCTGTGTGAACGGGGTTGTTTTGACATTTTTAATGTTCGTGCTGCTTTTTAGAATTTTTGTATTTTTTATTATTTCATTTTTTTCGCCATTCCCTGAAAGTTTACAGTGCATCTGAACGCAAGCTAACATGACAGCATTTGTTATGGCATTTCGTCTGCATGCACTGAGGTGCAGGTCTTTTCTTATGTAGGAAAAAAGAGCCACAGGGTTCCCTGGTTGCAGCAACTTCCATTTTAATTATTGACACTTCCCACCAGTTTCCTAGGAAGTGACGATTTTGTACTCTTGAACATATGGGATGGAAACGATGCTTTAATTCACAAATGTAATATTTAGAATATTCAAATTTTCTGCATATGTTAAATTCACAACTTTGGACAGAAACTAGTGACTATGTAAAGTACAATAAAAGTAGTGATTTGTGCACTATTATGTGTTATGTTGCATGCTGTTTGTTAAGGATTAGTGCATACTAAGTCATTGTATGTTGAACTGTATATTTTATGTTGAAAATGTGATTTTCATTGGTGATATTTCAGTGAAAAGTGGCAAGAAACAGCAAATTTTAAAATGAACCTAAAAGTTAAGTGATGAGAAAAGATGAAATTAGATAAACTTTATGCAAATGCTATATGCAATTGGAACCTGTGATAAAAAGACTGATGCACTTTTCCCTCAGTTCTAGTGTACTATTTTGCTATACACTCAAGGCATGTACTTTATTTTTTTAACTAATAATTTTAGTGCACAGTAAAAGTAATTGAGATGCAGCAGCAGTCTTTTTAACAAGAGAAATCATCTTTATTTTTAGGAGGCATTTAATTTTTAGATGAATAGCTCTGGATCTGAAATCTGATTGGATGCACTGTAGTAATATTAGCCAATAAACACACTTGAATTCTTCAATTGTACTTGTATTAAGTAATATGTTGAGGATGTAAACAGATAAGTCGTTTTGTGTCAGGAAGTTTTTGTGAATGAACTCTCATTCATCCTCCACCCACTGAGAGCTGAGATTGTGTTGGTCTCTTGGTTTGAAGGGCGTAGTAAATTTAAGCAGCTAAGTGTCGTGTTGGGACGAGAGCATGTCAGTACACAGGTCAGAGGAAAGGCTCTTTATCACAGTGGCGGGGCACTGGACGTCCTGTAGATGTATAGGCGCCAGAGACCCAACAGACTGGACATGTGTTTCACAACGACTCACCCCTCTCTATATATCAGCACCTCCGGCCAGCACACTACTGATGAGTACTGCTTCAGTGCCATGACAGATATCCAACAGGAAACCACATCACAGCCCATTCTGTAAAGAAACGTGTTTCAGAGTGAAACTGCATGTTAAATGAGACCAAATGTAGGACAGGACTTGATTTAATTCACTGGGGTTCGATTTGATGGTGAAAAGTGTCTCTATATGACAGGTGGCTGAAAATTAAGAAAAGTCATTTCATATGTGAAGAAAGTTACATTCTGATTAAAGAATACAAAGACAAACATTTTTTGAAGCATGCATATTAGGGATGGATCGAATTGTCACCTAGTTGTACACTAGTTGATCAATGAGGTCAACTAGTATGTTTATGCAGAGTTTTATTATAATATTTTTAGCATTAGCTTTTGATTAGAAAGAAATTTTGATTATAAAATTAAAATTTTATATTTATTTTTAAAAAACATGTTTTTTGGACATGTAGTATGTTAGTATCTTCCTTTATTTTATTTTATTATAATAATACTATATTCTAT
>NW_015536784.1:413344-414424 GCF_001515605.1 Sinocyclocheilus anshuiensis | reverse complement strand
TAATTTAATTTAATTTAATTTAATTTACTTTAATTTAATTTAATTTTGAACATGGTGCCATAATAATAGTATATATTCTATCTATGTTTTTTTTTGCAAATGTACCATGGCAACGTCATGGTTTTTGAGTATGTATTTTCTGAAGTACTCTGGAGCATATAAATGCCAAATTCAGTACCATGGTATCTCATCTAGTAGTACCATGGAATTAACTATTTTATTTCAATATTTTTTGGACATGATGCCATAATAATACTGTACTTTATATTATCTGTATTATCTATAAATCCTACATTTAGTACCATGGTATGTCACCGTACCATGAAATAACCATCTGATACAATCACTTTACCATAGTTCTTTTATTGTTCTTTTTGTGTGGTGACATAATACACTAATACTATCTAGTTAAAATGGTGAGGGATTTCAAGGCTAGAGGGTAGATGTCCAAAAGGCAAATCCTTTTTGAGGGCTGTGGTCTGGATGAATGTGGGTTGGCATGGGACGCTGGGCATGAACCGCACAGACCCTTGAGACCTGGCCGCTGTAAGGCTGTAAAAGTGTGTACTTCCCTCACTGGGCCAGTGAGAGCCAAACCACGACCCCAAAGACCACACAGACTGTCCTGATCACGCATGAGCGCGTACATACAAATAAACACACTCATAAATGAGCGACAACCCTGTTCTGCTGCACAATGGACACGCAGGCGTCGCGCTTTACTGATGGCCTCAGCTTTTTGCTGTAACTGAAGCGTTTAGAGCAGGAGTGTGTGGAGTGCTGCTCACAAACTCATCGCCCCATCTAAACACACACACACACACACACACACACACACACATAGACAGACACACGCACACACACACACGCACACTCACACTGACACAGACACACACACAGCTGGAGAATAACAGCAGGAGGACAGTTACGTTCACATCGGCTCCTTTAGACAGCAGAAACTCCAGCATCTCGGCCTGACCGCTGTCTGCAGCGTAATGAAGCGGCTTGCGGCCTCCTTCCAGAGTCCTGTTCACATCCTCAGCCTGCACAACAACACACAGCACACCGTTACATTACAGT